>NC_084487.1:40693937-41006200 GCF_030035675.1 Rhineura floridana
TTGGGCAGAGAAAACATCTTTTGTTCTAAAAGAAAAAAGCCAAAGTTAACTGAAGTTCTAGAATATCTGTGATTACCCAGAGAAGAACAAAAAACACATAGCCAAGAGCTCAAACAGAAATTGGTTTACAAGTATTTGTACAAGCAAACAGAAAGCTTTCCTTTGTCAGAAGCGCATAATTATGCCTTGAATTGTATCTGCAGTCTTAATATTACTAAACAATCATTCACAAGACCACACGAGTTTACTCTAGTTTAATCACACACGTTAGCATACTCTGGTGTGGCTGACACCCATTAATAGTGCTTAGAATCCCTTCTCTACACACAAACATCTGTTCAACAGATGGGAGAAAAATGATTTGAGTTCTTAACTGACTTTGCTGCAGTTACTGAAGAATGTTGATCTTGGTCTTGACTTGTAGATGCATCTTTAATGAACTAATAATATTCACTAATAGGCAAAAAAGTACGGTTTAAGAATGTACCTATAGCCAACACATAGACCAAAGATCAACCCAAATTGTGTTTGTATTTTTACCAATTTGTAGGGCAGTACATCTCAGAGAGGAGGTCAGGTCTCCTGCTCACCTGGTTCATTCACTATAGCTGCCCAATTTCTCTGCTTTTTAAAGTTTGATAGAAATATCTGTTGGCAATGGGTACATTCTTAAACCACAAGGTTTTTTGCTTATTAGTGAATTTCCCTGATTATTAGTCCGGGAAGTAAGAAATGGGATCCTGTACAACTTTGCTGAGAATGGATTGATCATTTGCATGCTTATTGAGTTCAGTGGGATTTACTCCCGTGCAATCATGCTTAGGATAGGTAAAACTGACCAGGGAGGGAAACCTGGAGTGGGCGGGGGAGAAGGAAGAAGGAAGAGGGAAGAGGAGAGGGGAAGGAGGGGAAAGGCAGGTCTGATCACGTGGATACTTATTGAGTTCAATGGGATTTACTCCTGTGCAATCATTGCTAGGATAGGCAAAACTGACCATGGGGGAGGAGGGGAGAGTACTGTAAAGGGAAGAAAGACGGGGGGGGGAGAAGGAGGAGTGGGAGGAGGAAGGAGGAGATTGGAAGGGGAGGGATGAGGGGTGAAAGAAGTTGAAGGGAAGGGGCAAAACGGAGGTATGGGGAGGGCAGGTTTGATCATTTGCATACTTATTGAGTTCAATGGGATTTACTCCAGGAGGGGGAAAAGGAGGGGGAAGGAGGGGATTGGAAGGGGATGGGGGAGGGGAAGGCAGGGGTAAGGGAAGGGGCAAGAGGGAGGGGATAAGAGGGAGGAGGAAGGGGGGCAGGTTTGATCATTTGCATGCTAATTGAGTTCAGTGGGATTTACTCCCATGCAATCATACTTAGGAGAGGTGAAACTGACCCTGGGGGAGGAGACTGGGTGGGTGGGCACTGGGCAGAGGGGAAGCCCCTTTTCTTTCCAAAAGGAAAACATTGTGAACAGTATCATTCTTTTTCAGGGTTTCCCCCACCTTTGTATTCTACAGCAGGCACATATAGCCTCCCACCCAAATTTAAACCAAAACTGTCCCTGGCCACATCCATACCAGACTGTTATTTCACTTTAGGCAGTCATGGCTTCTCCCAAAGAATCCTGGAAAGTGTAGTTATTGAAAGGTGCTGAGAGTTGCTGGGAGATGCCCTGTTCCACTCACAGAGCTTCAATCAGAGCGGCTGACTGTTAAACCACTCTGGCCACTGGAGCTCTGTCAGGGGAATAGGAGTCTCCTCTCAGCACCCTTCACAAACTACACTTCCCACGATTCTTTGGGGGAATCCATGACTGTCTCATGTGAAATCAAAACCTGGTGTGCATGTGGCCCCCTGATTAGGCAAGCCCAGCAGCTGGGAGTCTGGCTTTTAGAACATTGACAGTTGGTTCTTACTGAGCATGCCTGACATTATCATTCAGTTCAAGCCAAAATTTATTAAATTAATTAAAAATCAGCCAGGCATTTTTTTAACTTTAAAACTGCAGATGATGAAGGTCAGAGAATGGGGCAAGGTCAGTAATAGGATTACAAGTCCTCTGAACATGGCTGGTTTTTAATGAATTCCAACAGATTATGAGAACTCTGAGAGAAAAAAGTCCAAAAGGGGTCTGGTTTTCTCTCTCTTTACAATTTGAACTCTCGATTCTGTCTGACTGTATTGTGTATCACCATGAAAATTTAGAGGGTTGTTAAGCAAGCATTTCTGAGTTCAGCACTATAAGTTTGGTAAGGTTTTGTTTTGAAATGAGCTTATGGGAAAGATCAGAATAGCATGGGACATATTTTCAATTTAACATTGTGGAATGCGAAAAATCCATGCTGACTATAGTATACAGCCACTCTTGTGGCTGTATGTTTCAATTTTAAATCCCCTCTCAAAGAGTTAATTCAAGATCGCATTGTTAATAACATGTCTATTTTAAGATCTCATGGAGAAGCAGAAAAGTTAAGGCAGTCTGTACCTTACAGCTTTAATTTTTATAAGAAAAATTAGGGGCTTATAGGATCAGAAAACAGAAAGTCTTGTTAAATTTTCCTATAACAGACATGAGGACGACAGAACAACATCTTCTCAATTTGACTATTTCCATTAATGTTTTATTATAGAAATAGCAGTACTTGAAGAAAACTGACTACATCATAGTTAACATGCTGGAAAAGGGGAAAATAGTATTTTCCCAGTGACATGGCATTTTTGAGGGCTGCTGGTAAAAAGTAATTTCATTGTAAAAGGAAAGCGGCTATCTTCAGCAGCCGTTGTAAATTCACCATGCACATTACAAATGGCTCTGCATCTCTTAATTTTAGCTTCACCATTCGTTCTAGCACAATGTTTTCAGTGGATCCATAAGCATACTTCTTTAAAGCTGAAATAGCTCTACCTACAGACAAAGCCTGAACGTGGATGGAAAAATGAGCATATTGTAATTAATACTTTGCATTTACAAAGTACTTTTGAACATTTGAAACTCTTCACATACATTATTTTGTTGCAGTATCAATACAACCATATATGGTACACCAGTACTATTAATTAGGTTTAATTAATTAGGCCTTTCAATCAAATCATAAGAACATAAGAACATAAGAAGAGCCTGCTGGATCAGGCCAGTGGCCCATCTAGTCCAGCATCCTGTTCTCACAGTGGCCAACCAGGTGCCTGGGGGAAGCCTGCAAGCAGGACCCGAGTGCAAGAACACTCTCCCCTCCTGAGGCTTCCGGCAACTGGTTTTCAGAAGCATGCTGCCTCTGACTAGGGTGGCAGAGCACAGCCATCACAGCTAGTAGCCATTGATAGCCCTGTCCTCCATGAATTGGTCTAATCTTCTTTTAAAGCCGTCCAAGCTGGTGGCCATTACTGCATCTTGTGGGAGCAAATTCCATAGTTTAACTATGCGCTGAGTAAAGAAGTACTTCCTTTTGTCTGTCCTGAATCTTCCAACGTTCAGCTTCTTTGAATGTCCACGAGTTCTAGTATTATGAGAGAGGGAGAAGAACTTTTCTCTATCCACTTTCTCCATGCCATGCATAATTTTATACACTTCTATCATGTCTCCTCTGACCCGCCTTTTCTCTAAACTAAAAAGCCCCAAATGCTGCAACCTTTCCTCGTAAGGGAGTCGCTCCATCCCCTTGATCATTCTGGTTGCCCTCTTCTGAACCCTTTCCAACTCTATAATATCCTTTTTGAGATGAGGCGACCAGAACTGTACACAGTATTCCAAATGCGGCCGCATCATAGATTTATACAACGGCATTATGATATCGGCTGTTTTATTTTCAATACCTTTCCTAATTATCGCTAGCATGGAATTTGCCTTTTTCACAGCTGCCGCACACTGGGTCGACATTTTCATCGTGCTGTCCACTACAACCCCGAGGTCTCTCTCCTGGTCGGTCACCGCCAGTTCAGACCCCATGAGCGTATATGTGAAATTCAGATTTTTTGCTCCAATATGCATAATTTTACACTTGTTTATATTGAATTGCATTTGCCATTTTTCTGCCCATTCACTCAGTTTGGAGAGGTCTTTTTGGAGCTCTTCGCAATCCCTTTTTGTTTTAACAACCCTGAACAATTTAGTGTCGTCAGCAAACTTGGCCACTTCACTGCTCACTCCTAATTCTAGGTCATTAATGAACAAGTTGAAAAGTACAGGTCCCAATACCGATCCTTGAGGGACTCCACTTTCTACAGCCCTCCATTGGGAGAACTGTCCTGCTTATTCCTACTCTCTGCTTTCTGCTTCTTAACCAATTTCTTATCCACAAGAGAACCTCTCCTCTTATTCCATGACTGCTAAGCTTCCTCAGAAGCCTTTGGTGAGGTACCTTGTCAAACGCTTTTTGAACGTCTAAGTACACTATGTCCACTGGATCACCTCTATCTGCTTGTTGACACTCTCAAAGAATTCTAATAGGTTACTGAGACAGGACTTTCCCTTGCAGAAGCCATGCTGGCTCTGCTTCAGCAAGGCTTGTTCTTCTATGTGCTTAGTTAATCTAGCTTTAATCATACTTTCTACCAGTTTTCCAGGGACAGAAGTTAAGCTAACTGGCCTGTAATTTCCGGGATCCCCTCTGGATCCCTTTTTGAAGATTGGCGTTACATTTGCCACTTTCCAGTCCTCAGGCACGGAGGAGGACCCAAGGGACAAGTTACATATTTTAGTTAGCAGATCAGCAATTTCACCTTTGAGTTCTTTGAGAACTCTCGGGTGGATGCCATCCGGGCCCGGTGATTTGTCAGTTTTTATATTGTCCATTAAGCTTAGAACTTCCTCTCTCGTTACCACTATTTGTCTCAGTTCCTCAGAATCCCTTCCTGCAAATGTTAGTTCAGGTTCAGGGATCTGCCCTATATCTTCCACTGTGAAGACAGATGCAAAGAATTCATTCATCCTTAAAACAGCATACGATAAGTACAATAAACACACAAACCCCAAGTCCACACAATCCAGCTGCTGATAGTAGAGGCCAGAGTGCTTCCCCTCAGCTCTGCAGCCCCAGGGCAACTCATATATTATACCCATTGTACAGATGCTGGTGACATCTGAGAGAACAGCAGCTTGTCCAAGACCATCTTAGATCATAACAAAGGCAAGATTCAGACTGGAGATGTTGTAATTTATAGCTCACCTTCTTAGCCTCTACGCCAGGGGTGGGAAACGTGTGGGCCTTCAAATGTTGTTGGGACTAGAACTCTCATTATCCTTAACCATTAGTCATGCTGGCTGGAGCTGGTGGTAACCAACAAAATCTGGAGGGCTATATTCAGAGCTTGGAAAAGTTGCTTTTTTGAACTACAACTCCCATCAGCCCAATCCAGTGGCCATGCTGGCTGAGGCTGATGGGAGTTATAGTTCAAAAAAGTAACTTTTCCAAGCTGTGATATAGGTACCCCATCCCTGCTCAACACTACATTCAGCTCTAAGTTTGAGGGGTTGAAGCCCAAGAGACGGCTTTCTCTGCAGTAGTCCCAAAAGTGTGGAACTCCCTCCCTAGAGGTGCATTAATCAGTTTTAGCCCTGTGTTGAAGATACACTTCTTTAAAATGTATTTTTGTGACATACCTGAAAACAGTAAAATAATCTGATGATTGTTATGTATGGTTGGCTGGTTTTATTCTGTTCTTGTAACCCACCCTGTGGTCTTATGGCAAAGGGCAGATATGAAATCAATAACAAAAGCAGCAGCAACAACAACAACATGTTTAATTGTTTGTTTGGTACATGTTAGTGTTTGGATTAAATTAGAATAGGATTGGAGTAAACTTTTAGAACTAATGCTCTTTAAGCATTAAATTCATTGAGTTTTGTTAGATATTTCCAACAATGTGTTTTTATCAGATGCTAGGAGAAAGGGCTTTTCACACTGATATGGTGGTACCTTCTTGAAACCTGGCAAATTTGAACATGGGATGCTAGTCAGACTATTTGTCCATTTTGCCTAGTATTGCTTACACAGACTTGTAGCAGTTCTCAATTGAATGACTCTGTCGCTCTCCAGGGTCTCAAACAGAGGTTTTCCCTATCTCCTGCTATCCAAGCCTGGGCATGTCAAGGATTCAACCTAGGACTTTCTACAGGCAAAGCACTGCTCTGTCACTGAACTATGGCCCCTCTGCACAGTTGGACTTAGCAAGGCAAACACAAGAAAAAGTTTCTCCTTTGCATCTCATCCAGCATTAATGAGTACCAGCACAGGGAAGATCTGTGTTTACACAGATGAGGGTGCATCAGGAGTGGCTGATGCAGTGGAGTGCTGCTGCCTGCCCAACAGCAGCATCTCTGCTGCTGGATATACAACAGCAGAGACCATACAGTCAGTAATGTAAGGGTTAATTCTGCTACTGGTCTGGCTGACAGCACACTCCGATTGGCTAGAGGTTCTAGTCAGTTGGGAGTTAGTTGTCAGGGAGGAACTGTCAGCTGTTAAATCAACTCTGCTAACACCTGATGCACATTGGAATGGCATAAGACAGGCTGGTAACAGGGTTAGGGTTGTGTGAGGGCACCAGTGGAGCCAATTCACCATTCCTACTGGTGCACCTGTAACAACCCCAACTATGCTGCCACCCTGCCTCATCCCAGTAAGTGGCAGTGATACCACTGTCAGGAGGGCAGCATTGTGGCATTGCCCAATCCACATACAACTTTCCCATTAGGAGCTCCTCGACCCCAGATATGATTGATAAAGGTTTTTTTAACTTTGCCAGATGTATTGCTTCTTTGGCTGCATGCACGCCATAGATTTAAGACATGTGACTTCCCCCAAAGAATGCAGGTAACTTAACTGTAGTTTGTAAAGGTGCTGAGAATTGTAGCTGAGGTGTAAACTACAGTTCCAAGGATTCTTGGGGGGGAGCAGTTGTGTGCTTTAAATGTATGAGATGTGCACTGCCTTTGTTGCTAGGGAATGATAAAGATCCCTTTCTCACATCTTAGTATATGATCCTGCTTCAGTCGCCTTCAGGATAGAAGGGGGGGGGATCGCACAGAGCTTGATGGGTTATGGGGCAATGGTCCCACCATTCTCTGTTCACTCAGGCTCCCTGGACTGTGAGGGGGAAGGCCACTCAAGGCACATAAGTGGGATGTGTGCCACTGCCAGGGTGCATGAGGCAGATGGTTAGGAAGAGAAGAGGACGGGCGGGGCAATGACGCTGTTGGAATGCCACTGGGTAGGGCTGCCTATCGGGTGAAACAGAGCAGGAAAGAGAAGGATTGATCACACAGGTTGCCGGGATGGGCCATGAAGGAGCCAGATCGTTCAACACTCCTCCTCCTCAGCGCAGATGCGCTGGTCCTCCTTTCCTAGGATAAAAGAGATGCAGTGGGGAATAAGAGCCCACCTACTGAATGTCTCCCTTTAACAGCTATGTGACGGGCAAAACTTAGGAACGTAAGCAGCTGCCTTATACCGAGCCAGCCCGTGGGTCCATCCAGTTCAGTATGCCTGCATTGACTGGCAGCACTCTCCAGGGTTTTAGGCGGGATTTGCTCCCAGTCCTACGCGGAGGTGCCGGGATTGAATCTGGGACCTTCCATATGCAAAGCAGATGTTCTACCACTGAGCTATGGCCCTTCCCCTACACCTAAATTCAACAGGCGTATCTTCCCACAACAGCGCATAATGCATTTCTTCTATGCGGGAAAAAGCGGCGCCTATTTAGACTACTGACTTACCATCAAACTATTTTAAATTGAAGGAAAACCAGCGCGTACATGTGGCAAGGGGGAACCTGGTAACTTTCTATAGGTAAGAACAACGGGATAATAGTCCGTTGAACTCCCCGCTCACACGCAGTCGCCATCTTAGATCCGTCTTTTTCTCCGTTTCCGCTCTGTTCAATTTTTTTTGGCGCCAAAAACTCCTCTAGTGGCTGCTTATTCATAAAAAAAAAAAGCCGACTAAGGGGCACGTTCTTATTTCTTCCTCCTCCAATCAGCTTCTATGCCTGCCGTCTCCCTCTCCCTCGCGCCCTGAGAGGGCGAGGCTGGACTGCTTGACTCTGAAACCAATCACTAAGGCCTTAGGTCATTTTGCCCAATGGAAGTCAACTGTGGGTGACAGTAGGCGGGCAGATAAACTTTTTTTGTTACTTTTTCCCGCGAAAACGTCTTGCGTTCTTTTCTTGAGTGGGGGAGGTTTGTTTTCCCAGGAATCGAGTCCGTGGTTGGTTAAGCGGGTGAGTGCCCGAGGGGTTGCCAGCCGGGAGTAGTAGTAGTGGTGGTGGTAGTAGTAGTGGTGGTGGTGGGGGGAGGAGGCGGCCTCTCGCTTTCTTTGTGGAGAGGTAAGCGGGTCTCGGACAGCTCTTTCCCGTCGGCACTGGCAATGTCGGATGTGAGGCCAGGAAGCGGCTCCTCGATGCCTATATAGAGGCTTTTATCAGCGCCGCGTATTTCCTCGTGAGCATATTATGGCATCCTTTGGGGCTGAAGACAGCCTGATAATCGAAGGCGTTCCTTTTAATCATTGATAACCGTTTATAAAGCTCCTTAATGGTATACAGTGGTTGTATTTCATTTTTTTAAAAAAGAGAATAAATGAGACCCTCAGATTTGCAACCTTAAAATGACAAGACCATGAGGAAAAGGGAAAACACCAAAAAGGAGCGGGAATTGGCTTTTGTAGCTTGGCTGGTGTTGGTGCTGAGAGGGGGATCTGCTTTGCATGTGCTCAGATGCACTTTTAATCTTCTTGGACGCTCAGCTGTACTGAACCTTGAGTCAGTTTAGGTCCTAGATGCCAACCCATTGTACTTTTTTGACCCCTTGCCACCCCTTCCTTTTTCTGCACAGTGAGGCATCATGTCTGGTTTTGATGACCCTGGCATCTTCTACAGTGACAGTTTCGGTGGGGACCCAGTAGCAGATGAGGGACAGGTCCGAAAATCGCAGCTGCAAAAACGTTTCAAAGAGTTTTTAAGACAGTATCGGGTTGGAACAGACCGGACTGGCTTCACCTTCAAATACAGGTGCCTATAAATTTTCTTTCCTTAGCATATTTTAGAGCTGTTTGACTTAAAGGTTTCAGTCTTAATGAATTCAGTGGGACTTCTGAGTAGATATGTATAGCATTGTGCTGTTAATGTACTCCTGATTTGGATTGGTATGACTGCATTATTTAACACTTTTATGTATGGTATTTACATGCTGCCCTGTTCTTGGGGTCTCGTGGCACCTTAATGGCTAACAAGACTTCTTATGACCTGAGCTTTCATGGACTCAAGCCATCTGACAACGTGCTACTGGGGCCTGTGATTGCTTTTGCTGCAAGAGAGTAACACAGCTTACCATCTGGAAAGTTTTTGGGGCAATTCACAGTTCAAAAATAAATAAATAACAATAAAAACAAAATAACTATGAGCACAGCAAAAAATTAGCCAGCTTGGTATAAAGTTTTAACAAGCCTGTGCTAGGATGAGAGCTTGCAGCTTTTAGTCCTGCCAAATCTCATTGGCCTCCTTTATCTCACCGTATCTCAGAGATGAGCTTAAGCGCCATTACAATCTGGGAGAGTACTGGATTGAGGTGGAGATGGAGGACTTGGCAAGCTTTGATGAAGACCTGGCAGACTACCTGTTCAAGCAGCCTGCGGAGCACCTGCAGCTGGTACGTATAGGACAAGGGTGGAGAAGGGCTGGGAGAAAGGCATGGTGAGTTGGGCATCAGGGTTCCACAAGTGGGAATATCGCAAAAACATTGGCAGCCAGCTATGCCCTCCTCTAGAACCCTCCATTCCATCTCTCCATACCCCCCCCCCCGGTCACTTTCTGTCTTTCTCATTCCACCAGTGCTCAGCATGTTCAGGGGTTTTGTAGAGCTCCTTTATATATATGTAAAATGTGTATCACATACCTTAGGGATCAGCCAAACATGCTGATACCTCCCTTGTACATCCCCTTGAAGATGGTCCAGAGGCTGCAGCTACTGCAGAATGCAGCTGCTAGGATGGTAAGTGGTGCAGTTCGATGGGATCATGTGTCACCGTTCCTTACAACACTGCACTGGCTGCCAGTGAGTGACTGGTCGCAATTCAAAGTGTAAGTACAAGTGTACAAGGCCCTAAATGGCTTGGGACCCAAGTACTTAAAAGAGCGCTTTCTCCAGTACCAATCATCTGAGTCCCTATAATTATCAGGAGAGACCCTGTTGGTTGTGCCGTTAGTGGGGGTTGCCCTGGTTAGCAGTGATCCACAACAAGGCCTTCGCAGTGGTGGTTCCCCATTTTCCCATAAAGCCCTCCCTAGTAAGGTGTACCAGTTTCCTGCATTATTATCTTTTAGGAGAAATTGTAAAACTTTCCGGTTTACTCAGGCATTTGGTGGCTGAAAGTGCTGACTCTAGCAACCCTGAAACTATTAGTTTGAGAGTAAGTGATTGCTTTTAAGAGTTTTTGTTTTTAGAAGGTTGATTTTAGCTGTTTCTATTTATTTATTTATTTTATTTGTATCCCGCCCTTCCTCCCAGCAGGAGCCCAGGGCGGCAAACAAAGCACCAAAACACTATAAAACATCATAAAAACAGATCTTAAAATACATTAAAACAAAACAGCATTAAAAAAGAGAAGTTTTAGAAGTTTTAATTGTATTGTTTTAGTAATGACACGCTTACTGCCCTGGGCTATTTGGAGAACGGTGCAGGATATAAATTTTAAAATAAATAAATATTTCTCAGTGGCCCCATTTTGTCTCTGCTTCTGTTGACACTTAACACCTGAGTTTGATATTAAAGGGAATGATAGTCACTGGCTTTTGATGTTTTGAGTAGTGTCATTCTTTTTCCAGCTGGAGGAAGCAGCAAAGGAGGTGGCTGATGAAGTAACACGTCCTCGTCCAACAGGAGAAGAGACTCTTCAAGATATTCAAGTCATGTTAAGATCCGATGCCAATCCAGCCAATATCCGCAGTCTCAAGGTGCGCTGGATTTGCTTGGGGGGATGGAAGCTACACTAGAGTATTTAAACATGGAGAAGCCATTTGGAAAATCACAAAAGATGGCTTGATTCTGAGTAGTGAGTCAGTAAAAGTGGGCTGACCCTGTTTTTTCAAAACCAAAACTAAGGTGGCTTCCCTCTGCATCACCCTCTCTGTGTTAGCAGGTAAACATTATTATATACACATAGAAACTACCTTAGGAGATCTTAATTTCTGCGGCCTAATGTTCTACAATTCTCAGCTTCAAAAACAAAATTACATAAAACTCAAATTCCGTTGTGGAGAAAATAATGCAAATTGGGCATATTTATTAAATGTTTTGTTTTGCACTCTTTGTTTTGTTCTTCCCACTCCCTTAGAAAATGGAACACTTGAGTTTTCTAAAACTGATTTTGTTAAGTTCTGGAGAGGAGAAGCTGGATTTGTACATTTCTTGCATTTGGCTTGGAATGCTTTTGTGCAGTGTCAGAGGTGTCCTTTGTAGCTAACGCACAGCTGTGGCTTCTTCCTCTTGCTTTGCAGTCGGAACAGATGTCTCATCTGGTGAAGATCCCAGGAATCATTATTGCTGCAACTGCTGTGAGAGCCAAAGCGACCAGGATCACCATCCAGTGCCGCACCTGCCGGAACATCATCCCCAACATTGCCTTGCGCCCTGGCCTGGAAGGATATGCTCTTCCTCGAAAGTGCAGCACGTAAAGCCAAAAGTTCCTTTTCCAAATATTTCACAAGTTTTGTGGCTTGTTTGTTCCATCTTGCATGCAAAATCCTCTTATAGTGCAACCCTACATCTGTTTACTCACATGACTGCAATTGCACTATTTGGGGCTTAGTCTCGGGAAATGGGAATTTAGAGGAAACTCTTGGGAAACTGGGTAAAGGGCTGCAGCCTTACAGAGCACACCAAACTTCCTACTGCCATCCCTGATGCTCTACAGAATCACAGAGCCACCACTCCATCCATACCCCACGTTTGGTGGCAGGTGGGGGCAGGAAGGTCAGGCCTGATCCTGTGCTGCCTCCAGGCTGGCACAGTGATTGAGCCCAAATCTGGCCTGATGCAGGTTGTGAGTGCATTTGGGGATCCAGTGGATCCCGAATCAGCTCATCACCACCCATGGAAATTCCTGTTTTGGAGCTTTCCATTGAGGTCTGTTGGTGGGGATATCATCAGTGGGCCTTCTGCCTGCCTGCACATTCAGCAACCAGCTAGACAGCAGAAGCGAGCGTGCCTCTGGTCAGTCCAACTCCCCCACTCCCCAACCTGGCATAAGAGGGCTTTGGATTGCAGCCTAAATCGTTTGTTTTACTACATAGTCCTATGCATGGTCACTCAGTAAGTCCTACTAAGTTAAATAGAGTTTATTCTGAAATAAGATTGCAACCTTGGTTTTGTCTTTTAATAGGTTTCCTGTCCTTTATCTAAATTCTTTGTGATGCTTCTTTCCTGGAAATTCAGTTCCATATTAGCAAATGTCTCTTAAGTGCTCAACAAGCACCTTGAAATTAAACACAGCTAGCCCTGTGAGCAGGAGCTTTTAGTCAAGAGCTAAAGGGTAGGATTTTGGGGCAGAGGTCTGGGTCCTCACTCAGCAGAATGAACAGGAGGGCCTCCAAAGTGAAGCAAGGCTTGCATACCTCCATTCTTTTCACCCAAGGGTTGTGAAGGTGGTTGAGTGATACACATTACCGATTAAGGGGGGAGGGGCTAAAATTAACCTAGTTGTACCACTGCAAAAGAGAGCCAGTGTGGTGTAGTGGTTAAAGTGTTGGACTACGACCTGGGAGACCAGGGTTCGAATCCCCACACAGCCCTGAAGCTCACTGGGTGACCTTGGGCCAGTCAGTGCCTCTAAGCCTCAGAGGGAGGCAATGGTAAACCCCCTCTGAATACCACTTACCATGAAAACCCTATTCATAGGGTCGCCATAAGTTGGGATCGACTTCAAGGCAGTCCATTTCCATTTACCACTGCAAAAGAACATGTAGTGGATTGGGTAAATCAAATCTCACATGGGTAGATCTGCTGATGTGAGTCCTATTCTGTTTTGGAGGCCCCATCTATTTATCCTTGTATGAAAACAGTGTTGGAAGGCCTGTGTTCTTTATCTTCTTCCCTTCCAGCCCTCTTTCTTCTTCCTGTGGGGACCATGATGGCTGAAGTCTCCACCTGTTTCCCCATTTCTAACCATGCCTTTGGCTTATGCTGTATCCACAAGAGCATTTTTCAGCATCAGTCAAAAGCTATCCAGAGCTCTCCCTTTATTTTAGTTGACTGGTGCAGACTTTGGATTACTCTTCTTTTTTACCTCTGCACAGGTAAAAACCCAAGCCCGTATATTTTAGCATGCCCGGCTGGTATCATTAGCGGCTTGTGCCTTAACACTGGTGTGACAGTGAATGAGGCCTGGTGAATATATAGACCCCACTTGAAGCTGAGGTGTGTGGGTTCACATCTTGCCTTGGGCACACCAAGTAATTTTGGGCAAGTTCGCAGACTCTTGGTTGCATTTTCTCCTAATCGGCAAAATGGGAATTTTCATGACCTGCTATACAAAGTTGTTTTGAGGGTGATCTAGACAAAGAGCCTAGACAAAGCGAGTGTGGTATAGTGGCTAGAGAGTTGAACTGGGATTTGGGAGATAAGGGTTCAAATCCCCACTGGGTGACCTCGGGCAAGTCACTACCTCTCAGCCTAACCTTCCTGACAGAGTTGTTGTGAGGATAAAATGGAGAGGGGCAAGTCACGTACACCACTTTGAGCTCCTGGGAGGAGAGGTGGGATATAAATGTAATAATAAAAGATTATACACCATACCATGTAGTGTCTTTTAATGTACAAATCTGTTCCCATCTTCCCAATTTCTCTTCTTCAGGGAGCAGACAGGCCTAGCAAAGTGCCCTTTGGACCCATACTTCATTGTTCCAGACAAGTGCAAATGTGTGGATTTCCAGACACTGAAGCTCCAGGAGTCGCCAGATGCTGTCCCTCATGGGGAGTTGCCCCGGCACATGCAGCTGTACTGTGACAGGTGATGCCTCTCTAAATATCCCTCCCGTCAGCTGATTTACATGGGCAACTTGGTTAAGAGGAAGGGGTCATACCTCAATGGTAGAACACATGCTTTGCATTGCATGCAGAAGGTCCCAGATTCAGTCTTTGACATCTCCAGGTAAAAGGACTGGATAGCAGGTGATGGGGAAAAACCCCTCTCTGAAACCCTGGCCAGCCACTGCCAGACTCTGCAGAACAGGGATGGCTAATTTATGGCCCTCCAGATGTTGTTGGACTACAACTCATCTCTCACTATTGGCCATGCTGGCTGGGATTGATGGGAGTTGGGAGTCCAAAGATCAGCCAGCCATTTTTATGATCATTCTGTAGTGTTTTTGTGATATTTTATGCTTTTTGCATTTGTAATTTTTGTTGTAGACCATCCTGATATTTATGATGGGCAGTCTATAAATATTTTTATAAACAAAATAAGCAGCTTCTGGAGGGTCAAAAGTTCTTAATCCCTGGTGTAGACAGTAATCTAGATGGACCAATGATCTGATGATGGTATAAAGCAGCTTCCTATGATTAATCTGTCATTACTAAGCACTAAGTGGAACATTTGAGTTGCTTCAGTTGTCCTCTGTGTGTCTGGCTCTGCAAACGTGGGGAAACCAAGATGCCAGAGCTATGACATCTTCAGTGTACTATGGGTGAAAGGGCAGTTGGACTTGTAAGTAGAGGTATAACAGGATTGTTCTATATATAAAGCTATATAACAATCTGGAAGGAACAAAAAGTCCATTTTCTAGTCCAACTCCCAGCACACTGGGTCAACTATCCACTGACAGTGCAATGCAGGCCACAGCAATTGTGGCTGGCTGGCTTGCTCGTGTGTAGAGTGTGTGTGTTGGCAATAATTATAACATTGTTGGCATGTTGTTAGCCACTTTAAAACCTCAGAGATAAATATGTAACATGGAAAAGTAGCATAAATATACCTTGTAATAAATAAGATTACAAATTTGTGTCTCCTGGCCCAATTCTGCAATACTTGAGGCTTGCGTACTCACTATAGCAAAAGTGAAACTGTGTTTGTTGTTCAGGAGGAAACAAATTCAATCTTATAGTTTCACTTTTGTTTTTCTCCCTTGCTTACACTAACCATTCATTTTCCAGGTATTTATGTGACAAGGTTGTCCCTGGAAATAGAGTTACCATTATGGGCATCTACTCTATCAAGAAGGCTGGCCTTACTAAGAGCAAGGGCCGGGATAAAGTCGGCGTGGGCATCCGAAGCTCTTACATCCGTGTGGTGGGAATCCAAGTAGATACTGAAGGCTCCGGTAAAGCTATTCTCAGAACACTCTGTTCCTCGTTCGGGGTTCTGAACAATATGGTGCATTTTTGTATTTCTGTTGAGTTTAATCACCTGTTAAGGAATGCTTTGGTTTGAAAGGCAGATCTTTGGCGTTGAGGCTTAGTGGAAAGCTGTCTCAAGTTGACCTGGGGAATTGCTGGCTCATTACTCAAACTCTTGCCCACTATGCTAACTATGGTACACAGTGTATTAACAAATCAATGAAATGATAGCGCCTATACCCGTGGCTATTTAATGCAAATAACTTGGTAGAATAAATAGAAGTTGTCGTGTTCTTGAAGGATGACCTTATTCTATGTACGCTCACTCAACCACTTTGATTTGTGGAACCGGCACTTTTACAAGTGCCGCATAATGTTCGTTCTGCACTGGTAAGGAATTGATCTCTTAGTGTGGTAGCTCCTATACTCTAGAACTCCCTGTCCATTGGCATTAGGCAGGTGCCTTTACAGTACTCTGCTTTTGTAGTTTAGGCAAGCCCACCCAGACAAGTACATTTGACATGCATTTTAATCGCTGCCTTTAGCTTATAATGTAGATTTTTTAACTGTTGATTTTTATTTTTAACTTTTGATTTTATTTATATTTTAATTTTTTTAAAAAAACTTGTTTTTAACCTATGACTTTTATTGTCCTTTTCTGTGTATATTTTAGATCCTTTGTAAACTGTTTAGAGGTTTTATTTACAATTAAGCCATATACAAATTCTGTTAAATAAATAAATATTCTCCATTACTGCCACTTGTGCCATGCTACAATATCTGGGTTCTCATCCTGGGACTGTGACCTCTCCTGTGTGAAATATGGATGAAATGCTTCTAAGTGTACAAAAAGAAATGCTAATGTGTGGGGGAAAATATTAAAAGCATTAGTTTGACATCGCAGCAAATGCTTACAATACTTAAAATCATGTGTTTTCTGTTTTTCCCCTCCTCTCTAGGACGCAGTGTCAGTGGCTCTGTGACTCCTCAGGAAGAAGAGGAGTTTAGGCAACTCACTTCCATGCCCAATATTTATGAGGCAATTGCCAAGAGTATTGCTCCCTCCATCTATGGTAGTAGTGATATCAAGAAGGCTATTGCGTGCATGCTCTTTGGAGGCTCTCGGAAGAGGTATTGGCAACAGGCACGGAGTAAAGAGCAAACAGAAAAATACAGTCAGAAGGAAGAGTGGACCTTACATGTCCCTCTCTTCCCATCTTACAGGAGAACAGGCTGTTCAGCAGTTTCCTTTGCATTTAATATATGTTGTGACTGTTCCTGTTGGGCAGAGTAGGGCCATACCAGAGGTATATTAAAAGGGCCACATTAGTCATGATCCTTCTTCACTGAGCTAAATAGAATGGCTGACAGAGTACCCCTGCTTCTGGCATAAAATGGCCTTGAAGCTCTTGGAAGCTGCATTTGGCCAGATGGAATTGAAAGACGTCCCTCTCCCTTAATAAACCCAGGTGGTGAGTACCGACGAATGGAGCCAAAACTGAGAAGCGAGACTGGCGCCTGCTTTCTTGGGAGAACCAAGATTTACAGAATTATAAAAAAATCCTTTTTTTAAAAAAGGAGGGTTTTTGCATCCTAAGATGGCCCTTAAGATGAAGACTGAAAATGCTCATTAACCATGGAAAGTTGAGTGTTGGTGGTTGGAAAATGAAACCAATAAACTGAACGGTGGGGGTGGGAGTGGAGGGCCCTGGTAGAGCCTCTAATACAGTGATGAGGAACCTGTGGCCCTCTAGACATTGTTGTTCTCCAAGTCCCACTAGCCCCAGTTAACATGGCCAAGAGTCAGGGATGGGGTTGTGATGCAGTGACATCTGGAGGTCCACAAGCCCCCCATCCCTGTTCTAATAGCTTACAATATCCTGGAGCAGGGCATGGCTGGCTGCAACCCTGGAGAGGAGCATTCTTTTGAGGAGGATACATTGCAGCATTTTATTTCAGGTCCTACTTACAGTATCCCTTGCCACGTGGCAAAGTGACTTGCTCAGTGTTCTCTTGAGCAGATGAGATGTTAATTAAGAGAGCGGGATTTCTTTCTCTCAAGTTACAGGATGCTGCTCAAGCTGTTTGCTAGATATATTTTTTTTTCAATTTTTATTCAGATTTTCAAAACCAAAGCAATACAAAAAGAAAAAACACAAATCAATAACTAATACAATAAAAGAAAGAAAAAAAATTAAAATATTGACTTCCGATTTGTCGTAGTTCAGCTGTAAGTCTATAATATATAACAAGCCTGTCTCTTAATAGATTATAAAATCACCTTCCTCCAGCGGTTATCTTAATTGGTATCAAATCTCATTAACATCATATCATTTTATTCTTCCACAAAAAGTCAAAGAGAAGTTTCCAATCCTTGAGATATATGTCCATCAATTTTTTTTCTAGATAAACATGTCAATTAATCCAACTCATCAAGTCTACTAAGTCCAGTAATTTCAAATCGCTCTTCTTCCATTATCCGTGTTGGATCCATCTTCCATCTTTACGCACCCAATAATCTTGCTGTCATAGTCATATAATAAGAGTCTGATAGGAATTTCCTTTATCACAGATATTTCCTTGCCATCAATTCCGAACGTATCACTGAAGTATTGCAAAGCCGCATCTCTGTTCCTCTTTTTTACAGAATACACTAGCACATCTCTTGAAGATTTTTCCATTGACACAAAACAGGGATTAATTCTGTTAACTTTCTCCATTTCAAGTTCCATCAAATCCTTCCAGTCCAGGAATTTTTTTGAACCGATAATATCTTTATCTCCAATCTCTTCATCAATTCCTTCAGGGACAGCGCTGAGTTCCAAACCGTAATATTTGTCTCCAGGATCCATCACAGCCAGGAAATCCAAATCTTTTTCCAGGTCCATATTTAATCCAATCTCCATAGTTTGAACCTTGCCTTTAATTTTTCTTTCTTCCTTTTTTGGTTTTCCAGATCTATCTTTATTCTCCTTTCTCATAGAATCCTGAATTTCTTTCAGCTCCTGTCTCATTTCGTCAAATTCAATTCTCAACGCTTGACTATTATTTCTCAGTTCTTGTTTTATTGACTTAATCCCATTCATTATTTTCTGAAACATATCTAAAGATAAAGTCCCTTCTTGTACATCCATGATCTTCTTAATTGTCATTCTTAAAACCAAAGGAACAAAACTCCTTCAATTTTCAATGTCCCAAGCAAAGAGCAGTTTATTTCTTTATCCAGTTACAAAGGAGTTAATCTTTCAAACCAACTGACGTCACACTCTAGACAGCCCTTATCTCTTATATGCCCAGAAGTGCAAAAACAGCTTTAGTTCACAGCGTCCAAATAACTAGTAGCAGAAAGAATGAGCAGATTTGTCAAAAAAAAAGAAAAAAAAGTAGACCAGAAAAAATAGTCCCAGACATATATTACACAAAAGTCTTATAAATCAAAAAGATTTTTCTTTTGTCTTCCAATCAGAAACCCCTCATCCGTTGTAATCTTTAGAATGCTAATTTCCATGTCAGCTTTTTGCAATTAAAAAAAAGATAGGCTATTTTTATTTTCTTCCCCCTTAGTTCCATGAGTAAAAGAGAAAGTTTTGACTCACCCAGGTTTTCTTAATTGCTGGTTCTTTGACAAATCTCTTTAGCTGTATAGATAACAAAATAATGAGCGTAGACAGGAGAATGCTTGCCTGTTAGGCCGTTTTTCTTTGAAGAAAAAAAAAACGGTTCACTTATTCAGCTGAGCTAGCTAGAAATCCTAGCTCCATCCGAGCTGCTGGAAGACCTTCTTTCACAGACAATTCTGACGAATTCCAGTCTCCAGCAAACACAACAAAGCTGTGTGGGAAATCTCACGTTTCTTCCTTATCCGGAAGAAATTATCCCCAGTCAAAAAAAACCCTTCTGACTGGATTTAAAACTGAAAAAGTTTCATCCAAGACGGGAGCCCGTCTTAGAGGCTGCACAGGCGGAGGGATCCTCCTGGGAAGTCCGCTGTTTGCTAGATATATCAGTGATCTTTTGGGTGGGAGGGTGCTGACTTCCGAACAAATAGATCATTCTCTTACTTTTTCTCTGGCTTACTCTGCAGGCTTCCAGATGGATTGACCCGTAGAGGGGATATTAATCTGCTCATGTTGGGAGATCCTGGCACAGCCAAGTCCCAACTGTTAAAGTTTGTAGAAAGATGTTCACCCATTGGGGTAAGTGTCCCAGGGCACAGTTGCTTAGTGCCACTTTGAGACTTCTTAAAATCAATCAGTGCTACTTTACTGCACCACAAAGAAATTCTCTTACAATACATTGTTATTAAATTTGTATTCCGCCCTTCCTCCCAGTAGGAGCCCAGAGCGGCATCAGAAACATGATGGACGTTGGTAACTGCTATCAGTAACCCATGCTCTAGTGTCCTCTTGTTTGGATTGTTGCAATGCGCCCTATGTGGACTGCCCTTGAAGACAGTCCAGAAACTGTAGCTAGTTCAGAATGTGGCTGCTAGGTTATTAAGTGGGGCAGTGATATGGGATTATATACCACCTATCTTAAATGCTTTGCACTGGCTGCCAGTATGCTGCCAGGCTGGATTCAAGGTGTTAGTAATGGTTTACAAAGTCATATGGCTCAGAGCCCAAATAGCTGTAGTAGAACCTCTTCTTATGCTTCCCAAGTCAATTCTTAAGATTAGCCACAGTGGCCTTGAACATGTTAGTTTACTCTAATACATGGAGAAAACAGCACAAAGAGTAACTAACCATGTGATCACAGGAATATCTTAAGCTGTTTGGGGAACTCTGCTAAGCTTTTTACATCAGCCTTGCAATTAAAATAGTAGTCTTCCTGCTCAGACATATGGCCTTTTACCCTGGTCTTTGACACCTGACATGTGTTTTAGGATCCACCCTATTTTGGGATTTTAAGTTGTTTTTAAATGGTTTTTAATGTCAATTTTTAAAATTGTTGTAACCTGTCCTGTAAACTTTGAGTGAAGGGTGGGTAATAAATGAGGATCTGGAGAGTGAAGAAGGTTCTCACAGGTGGACACCTTGTAAGTGTTAAGCTCGCCTGTCTTGCTTTCCTCAACATAAAGTGGATTCCTGTGACTGCTGAAGCTGTGGGTTTGCAAAAGTGAAAGTGAACATTTGAATGGCTTTATGCACATCTCAACTGCAAGGTTGTTGAGCCATGATCTGGACTTGTTGCTGTTAACCTGACCAATGTAACTGGTTCTTCCTCTCTAGTATCCACCATATGTTCTCCTGCATTTGAAGGCTGAAATCTTTATTGTTGCACTAGTCCCCCTCTCCACCTGTCAACCTTCCTCACCCTTATTGCCTTCCACCCATAGTCTTATGATCCAATCATGAGGCAAGCTGAATGTGACTGATTATTATTCTCCAAGGCTTTTTATTTTTACATTCCAAAAAATACTCTAACAATGTACAAAAATAGAATATGAAACATAATGCAAATCAGAAAACAATGTTAAAAACAAGAAGCCAACAAGAATTAAAAGCTGAAGAAATAAAATGGACTAATTTGGAAAGGCTTGGGAGAAAAGAAAAATTTTCAACTAACATCTGAAATACAACAATGTGGCGGCTTGCTTTGCTTCTAGGGGAGAATTCCAGAGAATTGGCACGACAGCACTAAAAACACTGGCTTCCTGTCTTGCTCTGTGTAAGCTGGCCTGTTTTAGAAAGATTTCCTAAACCGAAGTTTTCAGAATTAACCTCCTATTGTCTTCTGTAGTTGTGGAGCAGACCAGGTGTTGACACCTGTGTTGCACAATGATTTTCCATGTTATGACTTGTCAACAGAATATTTGCACAATGTGATATGACATGTTTTCCCTCCTTTTAGGTGTACACCTCTGGGAAAGGCAGCAGTGCAGCTGGTCTAACAGCCTCAGTGATCCGAGACCCATCGTCACGGAGTTTCTTCATGGAAGGAGGAGCCATGGTGTTGGCTGATGGAGGAGTGGTTTGCATTGATGAGTTTGACAAGGTACAAATGGGATGGACCAGCAAAATCCTGTGTGGCAACATACAATGGCCGAAGTATGTCTCCTGCTAGGCCAGCCTCTTCCAATCTAGAACTGTCCACATGTTTTGGACTAAATCTCCCATCCTGCCTGAATGTTGACCCTGCTGGCTGGGACTGATGGAAGTTGGAGTCCAAAGCGTCTGGAGAGCACCAGGTTAGTTTTTAGGATGCCACAAAAAGATAAGGGCAGGCCAGTCTATTAATACAAGTAAGTAAGTAAATAAATACATAATCTAAGTAATATAAGCAGGTGGCTAGAGGCTAACTGGCCTAATAAATTTAATAATAATAATGTCACTGAATATTTTTGTCTCAAGCAACTTAGAATTTTTAAAAACATCTTCATATAACATTTATAATATATCAGAGATAAAGAAGTATTAACTAAAAATGCTCATAGAACAAAAACATAAAAAGGACACATCCTACCCCATCCAACTAAAGATGAACACCAAGTAGAAGCAACATATTTGGGTGAATAAAAACATCTTCACCTGACACCTAAAGATTGATAGTGATGGTGCCAGGCAGATGTCTCTGGGGAGAGCATTTCACAGTTGGGGAGCCACTACTGAAAAGATCTGATCTCTTGTTGCCACTCTCTGTATCTCCCTCAGACGGGGCACAGGAAGAAGGACCTCAGATAAGTAACCAATGAGTAAGGACCTCAGGTGAATAACCAGATTCAGAGTCAAACTTGACTCCCAAATGAGAATACCTGCCAATTGCATTCATCCCCGAAGGTCCTGTTTATGCATCCCATTGCCTTCTGTGGTGCATTTGACTGGAACATGGGACAGGGCTTTTTCAGAGGTGGCATTCAGATTGTGGAATTTTCTATAGAGTTGTCTGGCCTTCTTTGCTACCTTTTAGGCAGATGATGATAACGTTGTTTCACCAAGCCTCTGATTTAAATTGTTGTTTTTGTTTTATGCCCACTACTCTGATTAGTTTTATCCAGCTCTGTTTTTGTGGTTTTTATGTTCCTTTTATATGGTTTTGTACTGAATTGTGTCCTAATGGAGCTTTTGATGCTGAAAGACAGGACATAAGTGTGTTAAATAAAGGAAAAGTTCAGGTGTACTGTATAACGTGCATTCCTAGAGTTTTGTCATAAAATGACAGAAAAACGGAGTAGTAGCCAGCATGGTGTCTTCCAGATATTGTGGGACTCCTAACTCCCATCAGCCCCAGCCATGATGGTCAGTCGTCAGGGATGATGGGAGCTGTAGTCCATCAACATCTGGAAGGCACCATGTTGGCTACTCCTGGTCTCTAGTGGAAATAGTTTGACCAGCAGTTCAAAACTATGTTCTGTTGAGCATGTCAGCATTACAAAGGCTCTTGATTGGGCAGAATGGTGCAAAGTTTTTGTCTTGTTCCATGTTTTGGGGCATTGATCTGCTGCAATTTTTGCGGCAGCAGCATGAGCCAGGGGTGAGAGATGGGGTAGCATCTTAGACAACTGGCACGATGACTGAGAGAGCCGAAAACAGAGTAGACTGCTTGATACTCTCTTCTTCCAATCCTATGAGAAAGCTGGCTCTGTAATTGTTTTGGGTTCTTTTTCTCCCCCCCCCCCCAAAAAAAATCTTTTTTTAAGATGCGTGAGGATGATAGAGTGGCTATCCATGAAGCGATGGAGCAGCAGACCATCTCCATTGCCAAGGTGAGCTTCATTGCCAAGGGAGCAACAGTCTTTTTGTTTTTTAGAAAAATCAGCTTTTATTATTAAATTCGTTCCACAGTGTATATCATATGATTATATAAACGAACAACATTACTGTTACTCCTCCTCCTCAATTTTTTGAGTAGGGCTTGCAACCTCCTTATTTAAGCATCTTTAGTGTGTGAGCCTTATTCTTTAACCTGGTGATTCCTTTAAATTGTAAATACCCAATAATACGGGCTTAACTTCTCCTTACTGGGACGTAGAGAGAGCTGATGGGTTTCCAAAGTGACTTCAAGCATTAACTGTAACCTATGGGCCTGGTCTCCATTCATCCAAGTTTTCAGAGAAGGACTTGGCATGGGGGTTTACGCATCCATTTATTTTGCAGTACTTACTAGCATGCTTCAGACTCCTACTGAGATTAATCTTCTTTTCACCTTGGTGTGTGTATGCAGGCTGGTATCACGACCACCCTAAACTCACGCTGTTCTGTGCTGGCAGCTGCCAACTCTGTTTTTGGGCGCTGGGATGAAACTAAAGGCGAAGAGAACATAGACTTCATGCCCACCATTCTCTCCCGATTTGACATGATCTTCATTGTCAAGGATGAACACAATGAGGAAAGAGACATGGTAGGTGGGCTGGATAGTGGTGCAAGGGGATGGTGCTGTAGGTTTGCCTGCTTGGGAAACTAACTAATTGTAACAGCAAAAAAGAGACTATGTCTTCTGTCATAATCCTGGTTTTCATCCATTTGGCATGGCAGAGCACTTCTGGAGAAAGGATAGGCACTTATTTTATGTATTTCATTACATTTATATATCCCCTTTCCTTCATGGAGCTCAAAGTGGAGCACATGGCTCTCCCCCTCTGCACTGCACCCTTACAACAACCCTGTCAGGTAGGTTAGGCTGAGAGACAGTGACTGGCCCAAGGTTACCCAGTACGCTTCTTGGCTTGACCAACAGTATGTCCACTGGCATCCCCTCCTAGGTAGCGTAGCTTCCTTGATTAAGATTTAGTACTTCCTAAGGGTGGAAGGCTAATATCCCAAAGCCAATGTGAACACATCCTGTGTTCGAAGTCCCATCTCTGCCTTGAAATGTTTTGCTACTTGCTGAAGCCACATAATCTCTCAGCCTCTGGCATGGAAATATTGCACAGCTCTGCTGCACAAGCTGAGTTTATTTGCAAGACTGCAGAACATGTTGTAAACTGAAATGGCTTCCACAAGGATCACTAATAGTAAGGCAGAACAGAGCCATAGTTAGAACCTAGCCTGCACTTGTTTAAATTATTTTTGGATGGTTACATGTCTCTTGCATGTTTACAAGACTCTTGTTTTTGTGTGCTTCATGCTCCCAACCCTCCTGCTCTTTGTTGCATCCCTAGACGTTGGCCAAGCACGTGATGTCGCTGCATGTGAGCGCTCTGACACAGACTCAAGCCGTGGAGGGTGAGATTGAGCTGAACAAACTGAAGAAGTTGATTGCCTACTGCCGAGCGTGAGTCAGTTGGGAAATTGTAGCACAGACATACAGGAAGGATGGTGGGAACTTCTAGGGAGCCTACAGAGTGGGCTGAGATCCAACTGGATGAGATACATAGTTGCAATGTTTTTCTCTTCATATTCTTTTTAACCCAAAGCAACCCGAAGAGGCTGTCAATGTCAGCAGAGTACGCACAAGGGGGAAAGGGGCTGCTTTAATCTCCATTCCCCTAAAACCACTCCCAACTGGTTTTTTATCTGCAGGTAAAAACATCTGGTGGGATTCCATGACAACATCATTATATTCATGATAACTTTTCCATATAAGTCTTTGTGCTAAAAACACTGTCCACCTCAGCTTTAATAGCTCAGAGTGAGTTCTTTTTCTACTGTAAAGCAAACTAAGGAGTGCCATTGAACATATCTTTATACCAGGTGTGGTAAACCTTTGGCCCTCTAGAGCAGCCTTTCCCAACCAGTGTGCCTCCAGATGTTGTTGGACCACAATTCCCATCTTTCCTGACCATTGGCAATGCTGGCTGAGGCTGATGGGAGTTGTGGTCCAACAACATCTGGAGGCACACTGGTTGGGAGAGGCTGCTCTAGATGCTGCTGAATATAACTCCCATCAGCCCTGGCCATTGGCCGTCCTTGCTAGGGCTGATGGGAGTTGTCATTCAGCAACATCTGGAGGGCCAAAGGTTCCCCACACCTTTATACCACCACCCTCCATTCCTGTCCCTCCCAATATTTTCACTATCACTTTTCATAGCATTGCATTCCTCCATCAACAACCCTATCCCACAAACCACAAGGCAAAGCCTTCCAGAACTATTTTATTTTATTTATTTAAAATGTTTCTATCCTGCCCTTCTACCCTACAATAGGGCACTCAGGGCAGCTACAATAAAATTGCACACATATATAATAAAATACAAAATAAAAAACACAAACATTACAGTAAATTAACATGTATAAAATACAATTAAAATACATAAAATGCATTATGCATACGCATACACACACATACATGTATATATGTGCATACACATAAGAGGGAATGAGAATAAAAGAACTTAAAAGATAAAAATAAAAGAGAAAAAAACTTAAAACAGTGTCAGGCTGACCCGTCAGTCCCAACCAAAGGCTCTCCGGAACAAAATAGTTTTTACAAGTTTCTGGAAAACCATCATGGAGGGAGCAAAGTGGGCTTCTTGGGGCAGAGAATTCCAAAGTCTGGGAGCCACAATTGAAAAGGCCATCTCCCACACGAAGAGTAACTATGTGAAGGGTATATCATTTTGGCAACCTTTTGTAACTCACGTATATCAAAGTTTAGGATCTGGAATGTAGGCTTACTGCTTAGTTGGCTTGGGTCATGCTACTGGATTTTATTACTATGGTGAGCTATCAGAGATGCTGTGGAAAAAGCTGAATCATATCTCTAAAAATCTGCTCCAGTTTGTAAAGCTCCTCAAATGCATAAAGCTATTTCTAGCTCGTGGTTGAATTGCATGGAGGCTCCTCCTAGGTGGGTGAGATTGGAGAAGATCTATGGCGGAGCCAGTTGGCAGAGTTGTCTGGTATAACTGCAAGAGTTTGATACTCCGGTTTCTGAAGCTCTGCAATGCTTCCTGCAGGAGGTGTGGCCCTCGTCTTTCTGCAGAGGCTGCAGAGAAGCTGAAGAACTGCTACATCCTCATGCGTAGTGGTGCCCGTCAGCATGAAAGGGAAAGCGACCACCGATCCAGCATTCCCATTACAGTCAGGTAAGGCGACAGCTTGTGGTTTTGGGGTGATGGAAAGGAATGAAACAATGCCGCAAAAGGATGGACAAAGAAGCCATTTGTGCTATTAGGCCAGGCTCCCTTGAGTGAGGACAATGTAGATCCATTGCTGAGACCAGATGTTCGCTTTTATCCTATGGACAGTTGTGTTGGATGAAGGATGCATATCCTTTTGCTGGGTGCTTGGAGCTAGTGGGGACATGGATGTCGCATGGAGGTTCTACTCAGGGAGCTTGTCTGGCTGATTTTGCTTGGCCTGGACCAGGAAATGGAGAATTCTTCCATCAGACCAGTGTCATGATGAGGGGAAGGGAAGTTTGTCTGTCTGTCTGGACTAGGTCTTGCCGAGATGGCAAAGTTGTACCACTTCTGACTGCATGTGTAGAGAGCTTTTCATGACTGAATGTTCTTGACCCAGGAATGGGAAACTTGTGGCCCTCCAGATGTTGCTGGATGGACAGCTCTCATAATCCCTGACATTGGCCATGCTGGCTGGGACTGATGGGAGTTGCAATTCCATTATATGCGGAGAGTCACAGGTTCCCCATCCAAGCTCTACCATTTTTAAAAAGAAAACCCTTCTCTTTATCATTTAGCTGCTTTATGTCCAGGGTTTTCTATTTTGCATAGAGGAGCATTCTGTGATGGAAATCCACCACCCATATGCAATCTGTAGTGGCACAATGCAGACTGAAGTTTACCATCTCATTGAGAACTTTACTATTCCTTATGGGGCTCTGTAAAGATAGTTGTGTTTCTCTATCATACTACCAGTGATGGTGTTCAAAGTGTGTTCTCCTTTCGGGAGGAAAGGCACTCCATTAAGCTTAAGAGCTGCCTTCAACTTCTAGTGCTTGAGGCTGAAGGGCACATTAATTTTTCCCCACTTCCTCAAAAAAAAAAAAAGCTTAGGGCTAGTCCCAGCAAGAATATGAACCTTGGCCTATGTTCCAGCTACAACAGTTGCTACTGCATTTTGGCTCGCAAATGTACAAGTTAGGGCATATCCTGTCCTCCAAACTGACTTAATTGCCATCCTGTATTCTCACCCTCTATGTAATTTCCACCCTTTGCACTCATGTTAGGCATCTGTTTTATTTGTTTCTCCAGAGAAGTTCGTTGCCTGCCCGTTTCTGGAGTTTTGGGAGAATTTTAAAATGTTCATATGAAGCTGCCTTATCCTGAGATTATTGGGCTGTCTAGCCCAGTATTGTGTTCTCTGACTGGCAGTGGTTCTCCATGATCTTGGGCAGAAGGTTTCTCCATCACCTGCAACCTGAGCTTTTTTTAACTGCAGATGCCAAGGATTGAATCGCAGACCTTCTCCATGCAGAATATGTGCTCTGCCACTTAGCAGTGGCCTCTCCCACTTTTAGAGCTATGGAATGAGTAGAGTGTGTGCCAGCATGGCTGTTACTGTTGAGTGGGGTTTTGTCTTTCAGGAGCTTCCTTCTTAGGATGGGGGAGTCCTGTGTGTCATGGCTATCTTATAAGAGGGAGAGACAGGTAGTCTTCAGATTCTTTTGTGTGCCGTTTTGGACCACATTTACACCATACATTTATTCCACTTTAAATAGTCATGGCTTCCCCCAAAGAATCCTGGGAAGGGTAGTTTGCAAAGGGAGCTGAGAGTAGTTAAGAGACCTCCCTATTACCCTTGCAGAACTACAATTCCCAGACTTCTCTGGGAAGAGGGACTGATTGTTAAACCACTTGGGAAACTGAACCTCTGGGAGGGGCATAGTAGTCTCCTAACAACTCTCAGCACCCTTCACAGACTACACTTCCCAGGATTCTTTGGGGGAAGTCATGACTGTTTAAAGTGGAAAAATAGTGAAATAAATGTATGATGTGAATGTGGCTTTGGTCTATGGAGCATGGGCTGTTTTTCAAACTCTCCTTTTAGAGTACAGCCTCTCACAAGTCTAGAGTGCCCAAGGAGCCACATCCCTCTCCTTCCACGCCCACCATTGCCCGCTTGGGGTCTGTGCAAGTGCTTGTGAGTACAGCTCCACTCTCGAGTTCCTTTCATTGGTGCTAGGCAGAGGACTTCTGCCTGCACGGGTTCAAGGCTACAGTCTTGCCTCCTGTCCAGCTAACTCCCTCTTTAATATGAGGTAGGGTTTGGCTGTTGGCAATCTTAGCATTGTCCTTTAAATGATCTGCTCTTCCAAAGTTTTTTTTAAAAAGCGGGAGAGGTAAAGCCTCAAAAAGAGGAAATAAGGAAGTTTATCAGAAATCACCACTGCCAGTTGCAATTTCCAATAAGTATTTCTATTCCCAACTTTTTGGATGCTTTTTCTTCATAACTTTCCAGTGTCCTTGTTCCTGCCCCCTTTTTTTCTTGTCCTTTCCTATTCAGTTCTTCCACCTGCTAGATTTTTTTTAAGGAGCTCCCATTTGTGTCATGCAGACAGCTGGAGGCCGTTGTGCGGATTGCAGAGTCCCTCAGCAAGATGAAGCTTCAGCCTTTTGCCACCGAGACAGATGTTGAGGAAGCCTTGCGGCTCTTCCAGGTGTCAACGCTTGATGCTGCCATGTCGGGCAACCTCTCAGGTGAGCCGAGGAAATGCAACTCGCTCCCGCAGCATCAGTGTCCCTCCGGAGGTTGCTTTGTATTCACAGTCAGGCTGGATAGATACAAACATGCTCCTCCCGGAGGAAACAGCAATAGATAGCCAGTGTTTTCTCAGCTGTTCTTATATGGTGACAGTGGGGGTTCTTCCCCAGTCTGCGTCTGTGTTGGAATAGCTTTTTAATTTTTTTCAAACTTTTTTAAAAAAAATAGATGTTTTTAAACCTTTTTTAAAAATGTTTTGTTTTAATATATTTTAAAATCTGTTTTTATGATGTTTTAAAGTGTTTTTAGTGCTTTTGTTTGCCACCCTGTCCTCCTGCTGGGAGGAAGGGCGGGATACATATAGAGAGAAATAAACAAACAAACAAATAAATAAATAAAAACCACATAATTATGGCTTAGTACTACTTGAAGAGCTGGTATAGTCCCATGGCTGAGAAATGAGCTAGGCTAAGAGTGAGCTCTGCTTCAGATCTTGCTTCTGCCATGAATTTAGTACCTGGGTTTAAGCCAGGGGTGGAGGATTTTTTTCAGCCAAAGGGCCACTTTCTCTTCTGGGGGCCACATGCCAGTGGTGAACGGGGCCAGAGGCAAAAGCTTGCAGAGCAATAAATGTGATTTATTTATTTATTTTACATTTGTCGAGTAGGCTAGTTTCTTCACAATCACGCACTCCTCTCTGTACCTAGGCAAGCAAAAGGCGTTATCAGAGATCAAGGACACATTTTAGCCAGGCAAAAACGCTGAAGAAGAATGCAAAGCAGGGCTGGGAGGCTGAGTGGCCTGGAAAGAGCCCAGAGGGCCAGATGGAAAAGCCTGGAGGGCCACATTTGCCCCCCTAATCCGAGAGTCCTCAACCCTGCTTTAGGCAAACCATTTTCTCTTGCTTTTGCCCAAATCTGCAATATGATGAAGATACTGACTTCCAAGATTACTTTAAGGACATAATCTATTCTATTTTATTTTATTCTATTTATTTTATTGCATTTCTATCCCCCCTTTCTTCCTAGGAGCTCAAGGTGGCGTACAAACATGGTTTTCCCTCTCCTGATTTTATCCTCACGACAATCTTGTGAAGTAGGTTAGGCTGGGAGACAGTGACTAGCTCAAGGTCACCCAGTGAGCTTCTTGGCTGAGTGAGGGTTCGCACCCTGGTCTCCCAGGTCCCAAGTGAAGTGCTTTGGACAATCTCTTAAAGTGCTACACGCATGCCTAAGTGTTGTAAAGGATGGATCCATGAGAAAAATAACTTGAGTGAAATCTGGTCCTCCTGATAAGGCACTCATTTTGAGATGGGGATGGCTCAGCAGGATTTACCGAAGGCTCTTCTTATGTTCTTGCCTTGCTTCTGGATGTCAATTGCGTCCTGATTGTACAAGTTTACCAAGAGTATTGCTTATCTGCCTGCATTTACCAAGGCAGGTCTTAGGAGTGACACAACTTAATATTTTAACAGTGGGCCAACTTTACCAAATATAAATGCTGTGGTAGTTCCACCTTCAGCAAAACTGCAGATGTGTTAAACTGGTTTGCTCCTTACATCTTGTCTGCACGTACGTGTTCCCGATGAAGATTGGACAGAACTGCTCTTGTGAATACAACATAGGAAGAGGAACGTAGGAAGCTGCCTTATATCACTGGTTCATCTAGTTCAGTACTGTCTACACTGACTGGCAGTGGCTGTGTAGGGCAGCCTTTCCCAACCAGTGTGCCTCCATATGTTGTTGGACCACAACTCCCATCAGCCTCAGCCAGCATTGCCAATGGTCAGGAAAGATGGGAGTTGTGGTCCAACAACATCTGGAGGCACACTGGATGGGAAAGGCTGGTCTAGGGTTTCAGGCAGGGGACATTCCCAGCCCTATCTGGAGATGCTGGGGACTGAACCTAGACCTTCTGCATGCAAGGAAGATGCTCTTCCACTGAGTGACAGCCCTTACCCCCAAAATGTACTGTGTTAACTGGGAGGTGTAGTGGAGCCCAGAGATCTTTGTAGTAAACTTCTGTAGAGAGAAATGTGTTTAAATGGAGCATCTCTTTTCTAGGTGTGGAGGGTTTCACTACCCAGGAGGACCAGGAGATGCTGTCTCGCATTGAAAAACAACTCAAGCGTCGCTTTGCCATAGGCTCCCAAGTATCTGAACACAGTATCATCCAGGATTTTGTGAAGCAAGTGAGTTAAGCAGGGCATGCTGTTGGCTTGAAGGCCTAGAACAGGCTTGCAAAACCTGTGACCCGCCAAGGCCAGAATGGCAGCCATTGATAATCCACCTCTGCAGTCCCAGGAAGGCAGCAAAAAATTAGAGGCTTGCATAAGCCAAGAGTTGCATTATCAAGAGATGCTGTGCAAGCTCTAATGTGTGCTTCACAAATTTGGCTTGTTGAGTCTCAAGTTGTGCATGCCTGAACTAGAGCGTCTGTGGATTTTTCCTTCCATTGAAGAAAACCTACCTGATCCCCTTAAGGTGCTCATTCACCTTTGCTCGAGAGCAACAGACTTGGGGAATGTTTGTTTTAAAAACAAACACTTTTCTAGCAGCTTTCAGAGCTTCTTCATCTTGCTGAAAAACCTTAAGGTGTATGTTTCCTGAACCTGTAATACTTCACACTCTGGGATTTTGTCTGTCTCATACCCACTTGCTCACTGTTTGAGGTCTTATGTAACCAAGCCTAGATATAACGCCTCTTTTTTTAAAAAAAACATAAGTCACTTAACCCAAAATGAAATGGAAAACTCAAGAGCCTCTCATAGTTCAGGGGCTCTTCACTTCCTCCTGTTAAGACCATGTCCTGCTTACAGGATTCCCAGAGGCATCTGGGTGCCCACTGTGGAAAAAGGTTTTTGGGCTGATCCAGCAGGGCTCTTATGCTCTTACTTTGTTTCTGATGCTCATTAAGACCTGATTGTGCAAGTCATCTTTGAAGCAGATTAAGAAGGTCTGTTAACCAAGTCTCCATGTGAGCAAGCCAGCATATGTCCAAAAACCAACAGTTTTTGTGCCTTTGGAAGCAAAAGTAACCCTGCCACAGGTCTGTATGCATTAGTGGCTGGTGGTCCTGTGCAGATGGGGCTGTGCTGCCCTCCTGGCTTTCCAACACCATATGTCGTTGTTGCTTATCAAGGGGGGGGAGCGTGCTATGCGGGAAGCTCACTGTGGCACAACAGCAGGATCCCCAACCATACAGCCCCACTGGTTATTATACTGGTCTGAATAGCTGGCTTGTGATGAGCAGGTTGGGGTGTGCATCTCTGCTGTGCAGACTCAGGCCATAGTGGCATGTATCATTGGTCAGTAAGGAAATAGTTTGGAAAAACTGCCGTGGCATCCTTAGGGCCATGGAGGAGTTTTCTCATACTTGATTAACTGTTAGAGCTATACGACAATGGAACCAATGACCTAGGGAGGTTCTCCAACACTGGAGGCATTCAAGAGGCAGCCAGATAGCCACCTTCGGGTATGATTTAATTTGATTCCTGCATTGAGCAGGGAGTTGGACTCGATGGCCTTATAGGTCCCTTCCAACTCTACTGTTCTATGATCCATTTACCCTGAGCAAGCACTGGGATGAGAGAGAACAGCTGCCTATACTCGCTTGCCTGTTAAATTGGCCCTGGGCATGTCATCTTTTTGAATTGGGGGATCTAATCAGGACTCACGTACACCATGCCACATTCTGCCCTATGCATCAACCGTCATTGGATCCTTCAATCCTGTTCAATTTGCTCTGCGGCAACACAGTAGAATAAGGAGCCAGGCACGACCACAGAAAAACCACAACCTCAAAACTGTAACTGAAACGAATATACTGGCTTATTGATGTACAAACCTAAATGGTATTATAGAACTGATAGAACAGAATATAAAACAAAGATATGAATGTACTTTAAAGTATCTGAAAGAACTAGGATATATTTTTGCATAAGATTAATGGTGTTATAGGAATTAAGATACATATGAAACAATTGAAAAGTGTGTGTGTGTGTGTGTGTGTATACACACACATCAACTGGGATCAACTGGGGACTACTTATTAAGCAGCTCTGTGCTCGTTTGAAGGAAGAGAGCGGAATAAGGCATGACTCCCCACAGAAGAACATGGCTTTTGCCTGCAGAAGAATCCTCCGCAGGGCTGAGTGGGGCCCAGGTTCTCCTCTCCTGCCCCTCATCAGTGAAGATGCATCTCTGCACACCTCCCATATCCACATCTAGCTCTATCCCTTCTCTGTTGAGGTTACTTGAGCTGGATGGGGATATAGGAAGTGTGATCATCCCATCAGGCCTTTTCTCCTGAATGGCCTATCTCCACCAGCAGCAGAGAGAGGAAAATGGGGAGGGGGCTCTCTGTTGCTTTTTCACACTATGAATAATCATGTCCTATAATACATAGATAGTACAGAATGGTAATAAAAAAGGAAGCAGCATTTGTCCTCTGCCTCACCCCTTTCCCCCCTTCAGACCCAGTGCTGTGCTCCTGTTGTATTTCAGAGGCAAGGCTACTCTGTAGAGCAAAGGCTAATCTAACCACCCTGCATGGTAAATTCACCCAGAAACTGGCGTCTTAACTCTCCCAACGTTCTGCTTCCTAGTCCAGCTGTTGTTTTTCAACATAATGGGCTTCACAGAACCTCTCCCTGCCCTCTTGCCTCCTTCCCAGAAATATCCCGAACATGCCGTCTACAGGGTGCTGCAGCTTATGATGCGCCGTGGCGAGATCCAGCATCGCATGCAGCGTAAGGTCCTGTACCGCGTCAAGTAAAACTCCAGTAGATTGGCATCAAAGTTCTGTGAGTCTTCTTAGGCTACCTGCCTCCCGTCCCTACAATGAAAAGGAACCTGGTGCATCTACATCCAAAAGACAGACACTCTTCATGGCATGAAGCTTGGCAGACGCCAGAGATGAGAACTCTTGATTTCTACTATTTGTTTCCGTTTCCCCATTAAAAGTGTCACCATGATGTTTTGCTTGAACATTAAAAGCCTTTTAGTTGCATTAAAACTTAAACTAATAAAGTATAATGTATTTGTAATGGGTGGATGGTGTTGTGTGAATGGTGGGAGTAAGGGAAGGTGGGTGGTCAGACACACATCCAATTTCTTTCTCCTAGATCTTTCTACTCACTTTGTCTAGTAAAGTTTATATCACGATCTCAAGTGGCCTATGTTGTACGGTGATCTCAAGTGACCTGCATTGAGGTCACTGAGGGAGTCCCAGGAGCAAAGGGTTTGCAGAAAACAAAGGACCTTCCCTGGAGAGGTGTTTGTTCCAAGGCATGTTTATGCAACTTGACTCTTGTGCATGATGGTGACACATCAATAAGTAATTAATTAGTCTGTAATTGGTAAAGTCATTTGGGTTTGGACAGAGGAACGGAAGCAAATGTGCTAATGTTTATAATGAGGAGATGCAAGGATAAATCCATCCCTTTTTTTTTTTTAAGAGGAGGAACATAGATAAATGTATGGATTTATTTATTTATTCAATTTGTATCCTGCCCTTCCTCCCAGAAGATGTGATGATGGCTGCCAACTTAGACACCTTTAGAAGTGGGATAGACCATCTCATGGAGCATCAGGCTACTAATCCTGATAGCTATATGCTATCTAGAGTATCAATACCATCTGCCTGGGGACCACAAGCAGGAGAGGGGTGTTGCCCTTATGCCCTGTTTCTGGACTTGTCATAGGCATCTGTTTGGCTGCTGTGAGAAATAGGATGCTGGATTAAATAGGCCTTTGATCTGATTCTGTAGCACTTGTGAGCTACTTTTAGATGGCTATTAAAGCTGTGACAAAGGTACCAAAGCGCCTTCAGCTTTTTCTCTGACTTCAAGTAGGGAAAGGGTTTAATCAGAAAAGAATCAAAGCACATGTACCTGTTGGCCTCTGCCCTGGTAGCTAATGTGCACAGTTGAGTGGAGTACACACCTGCACAATTTCCTACATGCAAGTATACTCTCTTTTACAGAAAATCAGTGTCTACTCATAGTATTCCTTCATAGTGGAAATGCTCATCATGTATTGTTCTCAGGAAAAATGTCCTCATTACATTTTATTTTAATTTTATGCCGCCTCCCTTTCCACAGCATTGAGTGAAATAACTAAGCAATTCGCTGAGGATCATTAAAAATAGTAGCAATAACAAGACTGCATATAACAATGCAAAATTCAAAATAGTGACACTTAAACTATCCACTGCTCTACCTTAGCAATCAAATAACAAGACCAACATAGCACAGCTTTTCTAAATATCCCCAAAAGCAAGTTAACCTCAAGATGTAAAGCAGATATCCCTGGATAGTGTATTCCATAACAGCACCACTACCACTGCAAAGGACCCAGAATGAACTGACTCACCAAAACTCCCATGCTGTGAAACAGAAGGGCCATGGCTGATTTGAGGGTGCATGTTCTTTGGCATGCAAAAGAGGTCCTCGGTTCAATTCCTAAAATATCCAGGTAGGGCTAGGAAAGACTCCTGTCTGAAACCCTGGTGAGAAAGGTGCCTGTTGGTTTAGACAGTACAGTACTGTATTAAGCTAAGTGCATCCATGCTTCCAAGGACTGCAGGGTGAATGTCCATGTGGGTGCTGTTTTGTAAGCGCTGTTCCTGCCGGAAAGCCCTTTGCAAAACAGAATCATGCAGTGTAAATTGGCCCTACTCTTGGTTGCAGGTGGGAAGGAGACACAACATCTTCCCCTTCCCTGCCATATATTTAATTAGTGGTTGTTTACCCTCATTTAACATGAGCCCCACCCCCCAAACCTATTCAGGAGTGGCTCTGAGCTGGTGTGGGTGGTCCTCAGGTCAACCCAGGGCAGGTCAGCCTTATCCCCCCCCTTTGGATTGGAGCTATGGGGCAGATAGCAGGACTGCACAGCCCTAGTTTTTTTCCCCCAAAGTATTTTTGTACTTCTGAAAATCTTGGGGTTCCTCTAACCCTGCTGATACCTCCCTGTTGTGTGTGGATGCTCCTATTTTGGTTATATAACAATCCATACTCTGATAATGAGTTTGCTATTAGCATATAGCAGGTATAGAAAATCTTTGGCCCTCCAGATGTTACTACACTACAACATTCATTTTTTCTGGCCATTGGTCATGCCCGCTCAGTGGGCACTGGGCACAGAATGCTTACTGGTTTCAGGCCTGTTTGTGTAATCAGGTAAATGTAGCTATGAGTGTGGGCCAGTTTGCTATTTCAATAGTGAAAGGATAGTCAAGGCCGTGCTCTCCAGAGGCTGAGCACTGCACAACTCCCGTCATCGCTGACTATTGGTTATGCCGAGTGAAGCTGATGGGTAGTGTAGTCCAAAACAGCTGGAGGGCACCACATTGTCTATCCCTGCAACAGTGGCTTGGCTGCATCTTAAAACATCCCCGGAGGATCGATGCCTCTGCTCATCAGGCAGGAAAGAGCCATGGTGCCTCTTCCTCCCTGATGCCCCACTTCCTGACAGCCCTGGGTAACTCTAGGTTATCGAACCAGACCCTAGGGATCCGTGGCTGTCGGAACCTGACTCAACAAAAGCCCCAAAACATCCAAATGGACTCAATTTAGCTCAGGCCTCAGCTGAATCTGGTGCACAGCCCTAGGGGGGAAAATAAATGGAGGAATCACCGCTCAGTGGGCACTGGGCACAGAATGCTTACTGGTTTTAGGCCTGTTTCTGTAATCAGGTAAATGTAGCTATGAGTGGGGCCCAGTTTGCCATTTCAATAGTGAAAAGATAGTCAATGCCATGCTCTCCAGAGGCTGAGCACTGCACAACTCCCATCATAGCTGTCTATTGGTCATGCCGAGTGAGGCTGATGGGTAGTGTAGTCCAAAACAGCTGGAGGGCACCACGTTGTCTATCCCTGCAACAGTGGCTTGGCTGCATCTTAAAACAAAAGTTATGAGTTTAGTTGTTTGTGCGATCTGGCTCCCCTCCTGTTGGGAAAGGTGTGACTCGCTTTACCAGCTGGTTATATTAGCATAGGTAGTTGCTATATGCCCAGAGAGCAGCTGTGCCCAGACCATCTTCCCTCTAGTTGGTTAGGTTGCGATTGTATCCAATATTAGTCATACTCAGAGTAGACCCACTGAAATTCATTGACATGATTAACTGAGATTCATGAATTTCAATGGGTCTACTTTGAATTTAACTCTGTTGGATACACCCCATAGTAAGTCCAAGGGCAATGCCTGTTTTGGTTTTAACTTGTGTACCACCTTGTGGTTTCAAGCACTTTATTAATGATTGTTTATTAATGTTCCAAGGGTAAGTGCAACATGGGAATTTTGGCCTCTGTGACTGGTCATTTGGAAACAACTTCTTCACCTTTTTGCCCATGCTTGCATATTCTCTGAAATAGGAAGTCCATGTTATGAATCTGCCATGAGTTGCCCCCATGTCTTCTACAATATAATAAAAATTAATAATAATAACAATAATAATGTGGCACAGCTGTGAGCATGAAGGTACTTGAATGTTGCATACATAATGACCAGAAGAGGGTGCTAGCACTTTGGGAATAAAGTGTAGAGTCTCAACAAGTTGTTGTCTGGGATGGGTAAAAGTTGCTTTACTGAAATTACAAACGAGATGAAGTGGCTTCTGATTGGTTGATGGTTAGCCATAAGCTTCTGCTGCCCTCAGCTGGAAGGATACTGAGCGCTACATGAGATCTGCAAGCAGTCCGTCTCTCACCTGATTATGTGGAGTCACACTCTCAAATAGACAGATCTGTTTATATGCGGTAAGCATGGTAGCTTCTCCATGATAAGCTGTAGCTATTGCCTGATTGCTTTTTTGAGTGAAGCCATTGCAACACAGTCCAGCATTTGCCAAAACATTTTCTTAAGAACTCTGATGTGTTATCAATGAAATGTCTAGCTCATTCTTTGCCAAGTCATGTGTCAGCTGCAGTTTATTGCAAGGAAAGCTCTCCCATTGAATTAACAGGTTATGAATTTTCCCCTTTGACATGTACCTTTTATTCCTTTTCAAGTTAAAGTAGTTTTGCATCCTTGCTCCTTCCTGGCCCTGATTTAGAAAGCATTGATCTCTTCTCCACAAAAAATGAGTGCCTAGAGACTGACAGAATCACACTTCGCAGGGCCAGGTAGTCAAGGGCCAGTGATGTCATTTCGGCTCTTACTTGGTCTGGATTCCGACAAGGTGATTGCCACAGCCCATTGCAATGGTGCAAGGACCTCTGATATTTACTCCTAGTTTAGGCAAGGTGCCATTGTAAACATCAGTGGACTCTCTGTATAACATAAAATTGAGCCCCAGGGCACATCTCTCTCTCTCACTCACTGTTCCTTCATTTCCTCTGCCCCTCCTCTCAGAATTACAATCCAAGCTTTGTGATGGTCTCCCAAAAGCTAACGTCAGTCCTTGCTGTCTCTTTGTGTTTTTCTGCTGTCCTTTAGGAAACAAATAGACAAATGATCCAACATAAGCTCAGGTTTCGGCTGTGAGCTGGGCAGCACTGTATCAACTCCCTCTGATACGGAGGCTACGCCCCTACCTTCCCAATCATCTGCTCCCATCGGTGGTACATGCCCTGGTCTCCTCTCGCCTAGACTACTGTAATGTGCTCCACATGGGGCTACCCTTGAAAACGGTCCAGAAGCTGCAACTGGTACAGAACGTGGCGGCGCGCCTTATTAAAGGCAGCCGCCAGTGAGATCATATCACTCCAGTGCTAAAAGAGTTGCACTGGTTACCAGTTGCTTACCGGGCCCAATTCAAGGTGTTGGTTTTGACCTTTAAATCCCTATACGGTTTTGGCCCAGTCTATCTAAAGGAGCGCCTCCAGCATCATTAGCTATGCCGCCCAACAAGATCAGCCTCAAAAGACCTTCTCTCCATCCCATCAGTCAAAACAGCCAAACTGGTGAGGACTAGAGAGAGGGCTTTTTCAGTTGTGGCCCCCACCCTGTGGAACTCCCTCCCAAATGATCTCCGCCATGCCCCTTCCATGATGAGTTTCTGCCAGGCCTTGAAGACCTGGCTCTTCAGGCAGGCTTTTGGGGTTGGCTAGATTTTATCTTCATTGTTTTTAGTTTTTTAATGTCTAGGTATTGTATGCCTATTTTGTACGTCGCCCAGAGTGGCTGGACGGCCAGTCAGATGGGCGACTAATAAATAAATAAATACCCTGTTCTCCATTATCCACTCTGCTGGATCTGTTTGTTAATTAGCAGTAGGGCTGATGGCAGTGCCAACAGCAGAAAATTAGCAAACTCAGCTACCTTACTATTCATTAGAGCCTCTTCATTCTAGCAAGAGCCATTGCAAATTTCCACACTAAAATAACGAAAATCTAAGAGAAACTAATGGGGGGGGGGAGCCTATAATTAAGAGGGTTTAGACACATTCTTATATTCTCCTTTAGTTTTGCCCTTCTCTTGCCCTGCTATTAACTGTTATGAACTTCCTGTAAATGGAGTTGCCTTATGGGCTTGAGGGAAGAAGGGAGGTCTTTTTTAAAAAACTGAATTGCTGCACTTGCATCAATATTGTTAGCGATTGGGGGTTGGTCTGGATAATGTCTTTGGGTCCCCTTCTAGCTCGTGATTTTGAATATGCCTAGATGGAGTTGTAGCAGAGGAACCTGCTAAACTGGTCAAGCCAGTGTCTTTGTTAAGCTAATAGATCTGGGGCCAAGTCTGTCAAGTGCCCCATTAACATGTGTAAAGAACTGGTCAAGAGCAGTGTTGCCATAGGAACGAGGAAGCCCTCCTCCCTCACCTGGTTGAGGCAGGAGGTAGATTTTGTGTTTGAGTCTGGGGTGGATCTGGGAGCTGGAAGAGCCTCTGTGTGCGAGGTGAGGGCGGCTGCTCTGCATCAGCAGGTCCTTGTCAGAGGGAGGAGGGCTGCCCTGGGGCGGCAGCAAAGTGGACGTGGGAAGAAGAGGATCGGTGGGTGGAGTGGCAACTGCCTGACTGGGTTGGGCCTCTGTGGGTAACTGGAGCTATAGGGGCAGAGCTGTCGCTGTCCAATTGCGAGAGAGTTCTCAGAGTCCTGCATGCCAGTCGGCCGGACATTGAATGGGATGACAGTTCCAAAGTCCTCCTCCTCTTCCTCTGCAGTCTTGCTGGTCCACCCCGTTCTGCAAGCTTGTGACAGCTATGGCTTTGGGGACTCCCCTAGAAACCTAATGGGGAAGCAAGTTCTGTTGGACTGTTATTGCTGCGAGCCCTTCGATCCTAAGCTCAGGTTTTATGTATGTGTAAATAAAACCATATATCCTAAAGACATCACAGTCTCCTCTGACCTTCATTCCAAGGAAACCAAACCCTGGGTAAGTGCTAGAACTCCTGGGAGTTCACTGCTGGGAGATTGCGGTGGTGCAACAGTATGTACACATGCATATCCTGCCCACATGTATTCTTGCTCAATCACTGAGGTCTTTGGGGAATCACTGGAAGTTGTCCCCCATGGCTCAGACACACAGCTCATATGCACCAGGAGCTGTGCATTCAGTAATGTGGGCCCATTTGGGGGGAGGTCCCTACTGAACTTTCAGTGCCCACTGAAGACATTTTTATTATTATTCCAGTGAGCGTTTTAACTGAATTCTGATCTTATAATTTTAACTTATTTTTATTTTGATTATATTGAATTTTTTTGTATCCTGCTGAGAGTAATTTGTAATTAAGCGGTACAGAAATTTTTGAAATAACAACAACAAAGACTTGAGACAGCACTGAGAAGTAAGCAGGTTTAGCTTTTGATAAAAGACAACTTATGGCCTTGATCAGATGCTTATTTATGCAGTCAGCTCCCACTGTGTTCAGTGAGACTCACAGGAAGTGTGTATAGGTTTACTGCCTAAGTGAATGTACATAAGGATGAATGAACACAACTGTGAAAACAGTGAATGGATCCATCACTCTTCACTGTATATTTTTAAAAGCATAAAGGAGGAAAGGGTGCATGTTGGAATTGTTATTCCACCCTAGGTTGGGGAAGGATTTGACTTTAAGATTGAAAATGTACCCTGCTCAACTGTAAATATTAACATCTTCCAGTTTTGCTAAAATCTCCTTTGTTTTTCTAGTCAAACGTTTAACGAAGTAAAGTTCCAATAATGCAAGAGAGAGACAGGGCAACAGCCAGGATGATACAACTGTCCAAGACTTCTGGCTGGCACAGTTTCAGAAATGTTTCTCACTTTTTAACAGGCCACAAGCTTTTTGTGCAAGAAAATACCCAAGAAGTGATGGAGACAGATCCCAGGATGTCGGATGGAAAGTGTCACCTCCTTCACAGTAAATATCAGTACCAGACCACAATGGAATCAACACAGCTGTGTAGCGTGCAACTAATAAAGTGTAAGCTGCTTGCAAACCAACTGGAAAGTGGCAGAAAGGGAAAGGCTGGGGGAAGGCGCTTGGTTTGAGAATACGCTCTACTAACATGGGGTGGTCTTGCCTATCACATCTCAGGCTGTGGCAATGTTTCTCTAGGGGAGCAGCCAGTGGCCCCATTGGTAGCCTTGGAGTCAGTGCGCTTGCTGTTTCATCCAATTGCACATACTTGAGCCTTGGTGACATTTCCCAAACGGCAGGCGGAGGGTTTTGTTTTGGGTTTTTTTGATACTGCAGAGGGGAAAGAGATATCATTAATTAGCCTGACATTCACAGAGTGTGTGTATAACTGGTACAATCAAAGAGCACTTAATGCTTCCCCTCTCCTAGTTCTGCACAGGGACAAGAGGTTAAGTGTAGTCAAAGCCCAGGCCCGACTTGCGGTCCCTTGTCTTCCAAGAAGATTTCAGATGTGCTAATGGAGGAACAGACAGTCCCAGTAGGTGGCAAAAACAACAGAGACATGGGGACGGGGGTGGGCTAAGAATGGGTTGATGAGGGAGATGCTAAAGAAGGAGGTGTGTTAGGCAACATGGAAGCTGCAGAATTGTGTTTTCTTAGCCTCTCCACCTTCCAGATCCTTGGATCCAAATGTTCAGAAGCAGCATATACATAGTGCAGCCTCACTGGGACTAAACTTCTTTGGAATGCAAGTTACATGCCTGATTTTGATAAATCTCCCAAAGAGTAGAAAGCTAATACAATGGGAATAAGGGTTTTAGCTTATGCCTTCCTCTGATGTGCTAGATTTATATAGGCAGGGAGGCTTTAAAAAAAAAAGTAAGGGAGAAAATAGGCAAGTTCCCACACAGATTCTGCTTTTCATATAGGTCAGCCCAGAGCCATTAGTGTTATGAGGAAAGTAACCAATTTAACTGGTCAGAGGTTGCCCATTGGGATCAGGAGGGATATTTTTGCCATCCATCCATTTGCCATCCACTAAGGCAAGTTCCAAAAACAGCTTCTGACAGGACACGAAGGTATGTTGTTTAGGTGTGCCTAAAGTAGCTCTCTAGGGTCCTTGTTAGAGTATTGGGTCACTGGGAGTTTGTTTATTTATTTAAAGCACTTTTACTGCACTCTTTTGATGAAAAAGCTTTACAAGTGGCTTATATAAGATCAGTAGCAAACACCACAGTCCCTGCCTTTAGGCTTACAACCTAAAAGGCACAACACAAAAGAAAAAAGGGACGAGGAGAGAAGATGAAAACAAACTCAGGCACCCATTGTCAAAGTTAAAAGGTTCTCACGATGCAACCACCATGAGTAAAAACAGTTTGCCCAGAGGAGGAGCCTTATGGAGCTGGTTTCTCAGCAGATTTGCTGCAATGGTCCTACTTCGTCTGTCTGTCTGTCTGTCTCCCGCAGTCTGAAGGAATGACTGCTGGTAGATGACAGTTGAGGGAGAGAGGAATCTGGTGGAGCTGGTCTCTTAGCAAGTCAATGAAGTGGGCTGTGCTTCCCATATCTGCAGCAGAAAGGTGGAACATAGCTAAAAGTCAAGCTTGGGTTAATATCTCCCCCCCACACACTTTTGTGGGAACAATAGTCCCCTCTGAAAGCAGGGAGAGAGAAAGATTCGGCAACTTTTGGGGTAGATGAATTTTAAGAGTGTTCATCTTACCTTAAATACATAAGGTAACCAATGCCCCTGCCCCTTTCCTCCAACAACAAAAACTACTTGTCTGGCATTACTTATATACAGAACAGTCTGAAAACATTTTGGGCTTGTTAGTTTAGAAAAGAGTCATGTAAGGGGGCACATGATAGAGGTGTATAAAATTATGTGCGGTGTGGTGAAAGCAGATGGAGACACTTGGGGTGGAAACACACTCACGGCTCATCTATACGGTGGTTTAGTATGCGTTTGGTGCTGCTCACATCTCCTTTTAATTTGCATGGTTCACATGATATTACCAGCAAACAGAAGCAGTTCTCTCCTGTAAATCCATACTAGCCTAATCCACTAATAATATGCAAAGTGGAGGAAAAACCATTTCTACTGCACTACTTTGCTCCGATGCTTTTAGGTGGGTGTGTCAATCGTTCCCCTCTCCACACCCACTCCCTCCTCCTCCCTGCTTTCATTTCATTTCCTGTGGGCTGACAAGCAATTTCTGGCTGCTCTCCTCCATTCTGCTGGCCTTTTTTATGTTGCTGCAAACGGTGCCATTATTTTCTTTTCCCCCTAACTTGTGCACAAAAGCATAACATTGCTCAAGCAAAGATTTGTATTTCAGCCATATCCTACCAGTGAAAATGCTAATAATCATACTTCCGGTTTGTTTTTTTAAAAATGGAACCTGCTGCAGCTGGTAGAACAAACTGAGCACACTCAGTTGCCAAGCAACGAGAGGGAGTGGAAATGTTAAATTAGAGGGTGTGGTCATTAGGAAATGGCATGATTGATCTTTCCCCTCAACGTGAATAGAAAACACAGCTTGAGTGGGGGGGGGGTTTCCACTGAGCTTCAAAGAGATTTCTTTTTTTTTATCATTAATTTTTATTCAAATTTTCTTTTTTTTTTCAATAATTTTTATTCAGATTTTCATAAAACATACAAGACAAAATCATAAAACATTCAAAGACAAAAAACAAAATCAAAAATAGTTAAACAAAAAGAAAAAAAGAAAAAAAAAACAAAAATAAAAAATAAAGAGTAAAATATTGACTTCCCATTTGTCAAAGATCAAATCAGTTATAAGTCTATAATATATAACAATCCTGTCTCTTAAGTCATATTATAAAATCACTTTCCTCCAGTAGTTATCTTACTTAATCATCAAATCTCATAAACATTACTTTATTCTTTCCACAAAAAGTCAAAGAGAGGTTTCAATTCTTTAAGAAATATATCTATCAATTTTTTTTTCCAGATAAGCATATCGATTAATCCATCTCATTACTAATTATGATAATCTTATTGTCATAACCATAGTCAAAATAAACATTTCAATTAATCCATCACATCAGAATCTGTTAGGTTCAGTAATTTCAGTAGCCATTGTTCTATTATCCCTATTAGTTCCATTTTCCATCTTCCATCTTCAGTAGTCTTGTTAAGTCCAGTAATTTCAGTATCCAATCTTCCATTATCAGTATTCCATAATAATCTTGCTGTCAAAGCCATAGTCATATAGTAAGAGTCTAATGGGAATTACCTCTATCCCAAATATTTTCTTGCCATCCATTCTGAATAGGTTGCTGAAATACAGCTGTAAAATCATATCTCTGTTCTTTTTTTCAAAATACACTGGGTCATCTCTTGAAAGTTTTTCCATTGTCACATGGCTGCAGTTAATTCCATAGATTTTCTCTATATTGGGCTCCATCACATCATTCCAGTCCAGAAGATTATCCATGCCATTAATAACTTTATCTCTAGAATCTTCATTAATTTCTTCAGAGATAACATTGAGTTCCAAACAGTAGATTTTATTTCTAAAGTCCATAGACTCCAAATCTTGTTCCTGTTCCACGTTTGTTCCAATCTCCTGGATCTCCTCTCTCACAGGGACCCCTGTTCCAGTCTCCAGGGTCTCCTCTCTCACAGGGACCCCTGTTCCAGTCTCCAGGGTCTCCTCTCTCACAAGGACCCCTATGTCTTTAATCTCCTGTGTCTCCAAACAATAGATTTTGTTTCTAAAGTCCATAGACTCCAAATCTTTTTCCTGTTCCACGTTTGTTCCAATCTCCGGGGTCTCCTCTCTCACAGGGACCCCTTCCAGGGTCACCTCTCTCACAGGGACCCCTATATCTTTAATCTCCTGCTTCATTTTACTCAATTCAACTTTCAGCTCCTTACAACCCTGTCGCAGGTTTTGTTTCGTTATCTCAATCTCATCCATTATTTTCTGAAACATAGTTGTTTCCAGCTTCTCAGCCACTTTCTTAATTGCCATTTTAAAAGAAAAATATAGGAAAACCACTTCTTATTTCAGCAACAATTGGGTTAATACTCCAAACTTGGTGACATCACAGTATAAACAGAGCAGACAGCCTTATCTCTCCATAGTTAAGTAAACAAAATGCAGTTCCCAGGATCGAAACAATTAATGGCAGTCGTCAAGAAACAGATTCGTCAAAATAAAATAGACCAAAAAGAGAGTAGTCTCAGACAGTATAATATTCTTCAAAATAAAAATCTGGAATAGAAATCCCTCTTCTGTGTATATCTTTAGAATGCAAATCCAGGACAGCTTTTTGCAACAAAAACAGAGATAAGCTATTAATTAGTGCGTAGCAGAGAGAAGTTATGGCTCCCCAGTGAGATGTCAAAAACCGATCAATCTGGCAAATCTCTTTTAAACAGCAACAATTTAAGTCAAGTAAAAGAAAAATATAGAAAGAAGGGTGCTTGCCTGTTAGTGCGTTCTCTCTTAGAAGATAAGATGAACGTTCGCTTTAACAGATAGAGCTTGCTGTTGAAAATCCGTCCCACCTTCGTCGGCTGGACCTCGTCCCATAAATTAATGAGATCTGGTCGTCCCAACAAAAATAGGCTTTGAGGTTAATCTCTTCGTTTCTCCCTACCCGGGAGAAGTTTAATCAGTCAAAAAAAAAAGAAAAAACTGACTGATATATCTGAATAAGCTTCTTTTGAGGCAGGAGCCCGTCTCAAAAGCAGGCACAGGCTAAGTCACCCTTCCCGGAAGTCCAATTAATTTTTATTCAAATTTTCAAAGACAGAAAACAAAACAAAACAAAAACAATTAAACAATAAAATAAAATGTCGACTTCCGATTTGTCGCAGATCAGTTATAGGTCTAAAATATATAACAATCCTATCTCTAAAATTATATTATAAAATAACTTTCCTCCAGTAGTTATCTTAATTAATCATCAAAATCTCATAAACATTATTTTATTCTTTCTACAAAAAGTCAAAGAGAGGTTTCAATTCCTTGAAAGATATATCTTTCAATTTTTCTCCAAATAAACATATCGCTTAATCCATCTAATTCAAATCTGTTAGGCCCAATAATTTCAATAGCCATTCTTTCATTATCTATATTAACTCCATCTTCCATCTTCAATAATCCTGTTAAGTCCAGTAATTTCAGTAGCCATTCTTCCGTTATCAATATCCCATAATAATCTTGTTGTCATATCCATAGTCCAAGTAAACATATCAATTAATCCATCTCGTCAAATCTGTTAAGTCCAATAATTTCCATAACCATTCTTCCATTATCAATATTAATTCCATCTTCCATCTTCAATAGTCCTGTTAAATCCAGTGGTTTCAGTATCCATTCGTCCATTATCAGTATCCCATGATGATCTTGCTGTCGTAGCCATAGTCATATAACAAGAGTCTGATGGGAATTTCCCCCATCACAAATATGTCTTTGCCATCAATTCTGAATATGTTGTTGAAATATTGTTGTAAAGTCACATCTCTGCTCTGGGTGCATCTCTGCTCTGTCACATATTTGTAGTTAATTCCATAATTTTTTTCCATGTCAAGCCCCATCACATCATTCCAGTCAAGAATTCTGAATATGTTGCTGAAGTATTGCTGCAAAGTCATATCTCTGTTCTTCTTTTTTACAAAATGCACTGGCTCATCTCTTAAGAGTTTCTCCACTGTCACATATCTGTAGCCAACTCCATAGATTTTTTCTCTGTCAAACTCCATCACTTCATTCCAGTCCAGAAAATTATCCAAGACATTGATAACTTTACCACCAAAATCTTCATTAATTTCTTCAGAGACAACGCTGAATTCCAAACAGTCAACTTTATTTCTAACATCCCTAAAATCCAAATCTTTTTCAAATTTCACATTTGTTCCAATCTCCAGGTCTTGTAGCTTCCCTATCCCATCAAACTCCTCTCTCACAGAATCCACTATTTCTTTAAGCTTCAAAGAGATTTCACAACTGATCCGCAGATCAACCAATTCCCCCTCTAGGTGTGGCTAATAGAAACACTTTGGGGTAGGCAACTAATGCGTTCACAGCCTTTTTCTGCTTCTTTTATAACATCATTAGAACTTAGGGAACTAGAGGACATCCAGTGAAGCTGAATGTTGGAAGATTAAGGGCGGACAAAAGAAAATACCTCTTCACACAGCACACAGTCAGTCTATAGAATTTGCTCTTGCAAGAGGCTGTGATGGCCACCAACTTGGATGGCTTTGAAAGAGCTTCAGACAAATTTATGGAGGATAAATGGTATCAATGGCTGCTGGTGACAATAGTTATATTCTTCACTGACAGAGGCAGTATGCTTCTGAATACCAGTTGCTGAGAATCACAAATGGGGAGAATGCAGTTGTGCGCCATTTATTGCCTTCAGGCTTCCCGTAGGCATCTAGTTGGCCACGGTGAAAACAGGATGCTGGACTAGACGGCTCACTGGCCTGTTCCAGCAGGGATATATCATATGTCGTGTCAACCACTTGTGAGAGTTAATCTGTGAAGGCTTGGTGTGTGGTGCTGCTGCCTTACAAGAGGCAATTGGGCTAGATGGCCCTTTCTGGGTATTGCTGGGGTTGAGGCTTAACTAGCATCAGGCAGTGGCAGCAATATTGCGAACAAGGAAGCGGTCGGCAGGGATTGCAAGCATCACTTTCCATCCAGGTGGGATGAATGAGTCATGAATATAGATGTGAACAGCCCATTCCAAGTAGCTGCACGTGCTGGAGAGTGACAGGACTACATGCAGCGCTGGGAGTTCAAGTGTACAATAGAGCACTCTGTGCCAGTTCAGTGGTTGCTATAGCGACCCAGAGGCGCTTCCACTCCTGCATTCTCCCCCTTTCCCTTCTTTTCTTGTCTCTCCTTCATTCTTTGGTTGTTTTTGCACAGTTCTTTTGCTTTTTTAAGCCCCCCCCCCCGGTTTGGACTTTTAACTGCAGGGTGCAATCAGGACAGGGCGTGCTTTGTGCAGGATAACAAATAACAATTTTTTAAAAAGAATCTTATGAACAGCCATTATCATGATCATTGTGCATCAGGGGCGGGGGACCTCTGGTCTTCCAGACGTTGTTGGATTCTAGCACAACCAACGGTCAGGGATGCTGTAGTCCAGCAACATCTGGGGCCCACCCCTGTTGTACATAGTAGGGAAATGCATTATTTTAACCAGATTGGGTGCGCATTCAGCGGAATGACAGATGGGGAAGATGTGTGTTTGTGTGTGTGTGAGTGAGAGAGAGAGAGAGACAGAATAGCCACATTTACACCATACCTTGATTCCACTGTTGTTCCACTTTAAACAATCATGGCTTCCCCCAAAGGATCCTGGGAAGGGCAGTTTGTTAAGGGTGCTGGGAAGCTGTAGCTCTGTGAGGGGGAAACCACAGTTACCAGGATACTTTAGAGGAAGTCATGTGATTTAAATGTGCGCTGGATGTGCTTTAAATGTATGGTGTGGATGTGAAATAAATGATGGCCTGCTGCAGATCTGCTCGGTTTTACACAGCTGGCAAAATAGCACTTTTTGCTTTAGCCTGGAAGGAAGTCAAAAGCATACCGGCTGTTGGCACCTGCATGTTCTTTTCAGGAGTCTGCTTCAGTAAGAGATATTATGGGCACAGGAAGAAGCTAGCCCCCGCCTCAAGTCATCCAAGGTAAACTCCTCACCCTCCCATTGCTGGAGGTCCTCTGGGACCTTCATCTAGGGCTGCTTGTTGAGTTTGTGCTCTTGTTTGTTTCTTTGTGCACTGCTTCTGGCAGCCTAGGCCAGCTGTGGCAGTGAGAAAGTACAAGGAAAAGCAGGCAAGTGTGCCATTTGCTGACGGACTGCTGACGTGGGCTTCATGGAATGTAACCACATCACTTTTCTTCTTTGCAAGGGCTCTGAGGAGCCACAGAGGGGCAAAGTGGGGATGGAAACAATATAGTATATTGCTTTGCTCTCTTGCCACTTTAACAGTGAGTTAAAAATGATGAGCAGTAATCTCTCCTGTACTGAGTGTTTCTTCTCCTGATTTTCCCCACAGGCCGCTGCTTTTTATGGCGTGGATGGTGACGTCAGCACTGTCCAAAGAGGGGAAAGAGAAAGAAGAATGCATGTTCTGCTAAGAAATAAATAGCTGGAGGAAAGGAAGCAACAACAGTGGTTGTTTCCACACTTAAGACCCAGCAGTACACTGGTGACACCCAGCTCAGTTTCTCTGTAATATCTGAATTAGGAGAAGCTGTGTAAACCCTGGACCGCTGCCTGGACTCAGTGGTGGGCTGGAAGAGGACCAATAAACTGAGTCCAAATCCTAGCAAAATGGAGGCGCTATGGGCTGGTGGTTCCGAATTCAGATAATTGATCAGTTGCCTAATTTTGATGGGGTCGTACTCCCACTGAAAGAGCAGGTTCATAGACGGAGTGCTCTTGGATTCATCTTTGTTGCTAGAAGCCCAGGTGACTTCAGTGGCTAGGAGTGCTTTTTACCAGGTTCTGTTGGTAAGACAGCTGCAGCCATTTGTGGACTGGAATAGCTTGACCACTGTTGTCCATGCGTTGTAACCTCCAGCCTGGATTACTGTAATGAACTCTATGTGGGGCTGCCCTTGAGGTTGGTCTGGAAGCTGCAGCTGGTACAGAATGCGGCGGCGCGCCTGATTAAAGGCAGCTTCTGGCGAGATCATATCACTCCAGTGCTAAAAGAGTTGCACTGGTTACCAGTTGCTTACCGGGCCCAATTCAAGGTGTTGGTTTTGACCTTTAAATCCCTATACGGTTTTGGCCCAGTCTATCTAAAGGAGCGCCTCCAGCAGAGTGCTGTCCCAGGATGCTGTTCCAAGTGGTCCGAAGCCTGGTTGGTCCAGTTGCTTCGGAACCTATGGAACATTCTAAGACCTCCTGTGATGAGTTTGCAAAGCACTTTGCAGATAAAATCGATTATCTAAAGAGTGCGATTCTGCACGCTATGGATACAGTGAGAAAGCCAGAGTTGGCCAGTGGTTCTCCGGTGGTGTGGGATCGGTTCCTTCTGATGAAATGGACAAGGTGCTTTCAACCTTAAGGCCAACCACCTGCTTACTCGATCCTTGCCCGTCGTGGCTCATTATGAGCTGCAAGGACAGTCTGGGCGAGGAGATCAAGGCGGTGGTAAATGCGTCCTTGGAAGAGGGTGTAATGCCATCAGCGCACCTGATTAAAGGCAGCCGCCGGTGAGATCATATCACTCCAGTGCTAAAAGAGTTGCACTGGTTACCAGTTGCTTACCGGGCCCAATTCAAGGTGTTGGTTTTGACCTTTAAATCCCTATATGGTTTCGGCCCAGTCTATCTAAAGGAGCGCCTCCAGCATCATCAGCTATGCTGCCCAACAAGATCAGCCTCAAAAGACCTTCTCTCCATCCCATCAGTCAAAACAGCCAAACTGGTGAGGACTAGAGAGAGGGCTTTTTCAGTTGTAGCCTCCACCCTGTGGAACTCCCTCCCAAATCATCTCCGCCATGCCCCTTCCATGATGAGTTTCTGCCAGGCTTTGAAGACCTGGCTCTTCAGGCAGGCTTTTGGGGTTGACTAGATTTTATCTTCATTGTTTTTGTTTTTTAATGTCTAGGTATTGTATGCCTATTTTGTACGTCGCCCAGAGTGGCTGGACAACCAGTCAGATGGGCGACTAATAAATTCAATTAATAATAATAATAATAATAATAATAATAATAATAATAATAATAATAATAAATGTGACGGTGCAACTGCTCACTGGGGCAGGGTATCACCAACATGTCACCCCATTGCTCAAAGAATTGCACTGGCTGCCCATTAGCTACCAGATCAAGTTCAAGGTTCTAGTTTTGGTGTACAAAGCCCTACACAGTTTGGGGCCAGGATACCTGAAAGATCATCTTACCCCTTATATACCCAGTTGATCACTGTGCCCTGAAAATGAGGGCCTGCTGCAGATACCATCTTATCAGGAGGTCCATTTCAGCACAACATTGGAAGTGGACCTTTAATGGTATAGCACCGACACTTTGGAATTCCCTTCCCTTAAATATTAGACAGGCGCCATCTCTGTTATCTTTTTGGCAGCTGCTGAAGACCTTCCTCTTTCAACAAGCCTTTTAAGTAGAGGCCTTATCCCAGTCTGCATCTGTGCTGAAATTGCTTTTTAAGATGTTTTTAAAGTTTTTTAAAAGATGTTTTCAAGATGTTTTATTTTAATATGTTTTTAAATATGTTTTAATATGTTTTAAAGTCTTTTGTTTTAAAGATGTTTTAAAGTGCTTTTAGTGTTTTTGTTTGCTGCCCTGGGCTCCTTCTGGAAAGGCAGAACATAAATTTAATTAATAAATAAATAATATTTTAGTGTTGCACAGACATAGGTTTTCCACAATAAGCTGGAGGTGGGATTTAAGACATGGTTCTGCATGCCATTTATTATATAGTACTATATTATCTGCCATTGCCTTTCCCCCTGGCCTATTCTTTCTTTAATGTTTACTCACAAATATGTCCTCTTTAGCAAAGCTCCCCTGCAATGTTAATTAAAATGTTCCTCCTTGCAGGTTCAGCCTTCTGCATTGCTTCTTGCTGAGCACAGCCGGGGATTATTGAGGATTTGCTAGGTAATTAGCTTCTGTTTACCAATTAACTGGTAGTTTTCTTTCAATATTGGTTTCTTTCTCCCATCCCTACTCCTGCCATTGCGACCATTATACTTTTAAAGAAAAACATGGGAGATCCATTCATGGATCACCTGCTGTGTGGTCCAGTTGCTCCCCTTTTCAGAGTTGTTTCTTTAATGCAAATGTAGTGAAACGTGCAAGTGTAAATCTTACCCTCTATGCAGGATGCCCTTAAAACTTTCCACAAGTTAGAAAATGGTAGCTAGAGCAGGTTAGGGGGTGTAGGGGCAGCAGTGGGGATGAAAAGAAGGGTAATACAGCAGGGAGCCAGTGTGTGTTCACAGAAGAGGGGAATCTGAAAAGTACTGGAAGTACACCCCACACTGAGGACACAATGGTCTATATCAGTGATTGGCAATTTCAGGCTTGTGGATTCTACTTTGTTTTTTAACTGGAATCCCAAGAGCTACCATCCAGAGTCAGGTGCAATGGATTTCACAGGATAGTTTAATGAAGATGCTGAAGCAGTGTGTGGCATCTGTGAAAACTGCAAATTCCATGCTAGGGATCATTAGGAAAGGGATTGAAAATAAAACCGCCACTTTCAAAACTGCCATTATACAAATCTACGGTGAGAGCACACTTGTAATGCTGTGTGCAGTGCTGGTTGGCTCACCTGAGAAAGGATTTTGTAGCGTTGGAAAAGGCTCAGAACAGGGCAAGTAAACTGATCAAGGGAATAGAGCAACTCCCCTATAAGGAAAGGTACAACATCTGGGGCTTTTTAGTTTGGAGAAAAGGTAAGAGGTGACATGATAGAGGACGAGTATAAAATTATGCATGATGTGGAGAAAGTATGTAGAGAAAAGTTTTTTTCCCTCTCATAATATTAGAACTCTGGGACATTCAATGAAGCTGAATGTTGGAAGAATCAAGACAGACAAAAGAATGGGGTTCATTGCACTGTGCATAGTTAAACTACGGAATTCACTCCCCCAAGAGGCAGTGATGTCCACCAACTTGGATTGCATTGAATGGATTATTTATTTATTTATTAAATTTGTATCTCACCCTTCCTCACAGAAGGAGCCCAGGGCAGCAAACAAAACACTAAACACACTCTAAAACATCTTGAAAACAGACTTCATAATATATTAAAACAAAACATCTCTAATATTTAAGGGGAGGGAATTCCAAAGGGTAGGGGCCACTTCACTCAAGGTTCGCTTCCTATATTGTGTGGAAGAGACCTCCTGAATTAGACAAATTCATGGAGGAAATGGCTATCAATGTCTGTGAGCCACAATGACTATGCTCTTTCTCCACTGTCAGAGGCAGTGCTTTGAATCCTCCTTGAGTGCTTTTGTCTGGCTGGAAGGTCTCCTTGAACACTCATCATGCTTGCAGGAAGTTGCAGCGAGAGGCTGTATGTGCTATCTGTCCCAACTCTTAAGCATCCCAAACTGTCAGAAGCAAGATTCTGGAGCAGATTAACACTTTGCCTTACCAAATAAGGCTGTCCTTACTGGGATTTTATGAGGTCCTTATGACCTCAGCCTTTTGCTCACTATCTTTCACCCTCCCCCATCCCATCTCATATTCACCCACCCCACACATTCACCCACATTTGCTTATTTCTGTGTCACATGGAAGAGAGAGGTGCTTCTTTGTTAAAGTATGTAGAACTCAGCGGTGGGAAGAGGGACTGTAAGTTGCATCAGAGTTTAAGTTCTAGTACCGTGATGTGTTGGCAAAGGATACTGACAATTACAGGCAGGATGATTGACATCCTTTGGCATGACAAAATATGTTGATTATATGGTGTAGAAGGTTATATAAGCGTGTGTAAGGCTTGCAAATGAATGCTATTGTCTAGCAGCTAATGTATGCAGTTGAGCTGTATCCAAAGAGATTCTGGTATTATATGCGAGAAAGAAAGACTCTTGGAAATGGAACGGAATAATCCAGCAATTTACTCACTTTATCCTTCAGTTTGCCAGTAACTGGTAATTCACATTTGGGGTTGTGAGATCAGCAGCAGTTAAGAGAGATGGCATTTAATGCATTAACACAGTATGGATCTAAAAGTACATTAAAGCCAAATTTTAGTGTTTAAACTCTACTGGCAAGTTTTTCAAACTTTGGAAATTGGGTGGAATAAGTTGTAGCGTAGGCCTCATCTGTATTATCCATTTAAAGAAGTATCACACCACTTTAATCAGTCATGGTTCCTCCCAAAGCATCCTGGGACTTGTAGTTTGTTAAGGGTGCTGAGAGTTCCAAGAGTGGTTAACTACAGTTCCAAGAGTGTTTTAACAATCAATCTTTCTTCCCAGGAAACTCTGGGAACTGTATCTCTGTGAGGGGAATAGGGGTTTGCTAACTACTCTTAGCAACCTTTACCAACTACAATTCTCAGGAATCTTTGGGGGAAATCATGACAGTTTAAAGTGGTATAATAGTGTTTTAAATGGATAGTGCAGATGGAGCCTTAATTCTGAGAAGCAGGAATACTGTTGTTAGATGGACTGTCTGATTCGGGTTTCGATTACAACCTGTTCTGGATGAGGTCTCACTCCCTGCTGAAAGTTCCATTTTGTAGTTTTACGGTACTCCTTGATCTGGCACTCTTGCTAAGATGTGCAGGTAGCATTGGTGGTTATGGTGGTGTGCCTTTTCTCCAGCTTCAGGGGGTTAACCAACTGTGACCCCATCAAGAGGGCCGGCACAAAACATTTTGCTGCCTGAGGCTAAGGACAAGATAGCGAGTCTGTCTTTCCCTGCACAATAACTGATTGGACTGGCAGCTAAGCCTCATTTCAATACTGGCTTTGAGATAATGGCCACTAGCACACTTCATAGAATCAGAGAGTGCTGCCATTTCAGAGCAGCAAGCTACCTTATGGGGGTGCAGGACTGGCCACATGGCACGAGAGATGGGCAAATTTGTCAATTTTGGTTTCTTCCCGTTTCTCATTTTTCCAATCTTAAGTTCAGTTTTCCACATTTCCACACCATTTTTTGTAAAGCCCTCGTGAAACTTGTTCAGCATTTTTAGTGCAAATTTCTCCTAATATACACAGGTTTGTCTGCCATTTCCCCTACTATAGTATACATATTTTTGCAAAGCAATTTCCCCTGATATGACACATTTTTGTATGTTATTTTCATGACTATATGCATTTGTATGCCCACTTTGCCACATTTGCATATGTGCATTTTTGCACACATTACTTGGCTGGACAACTGAATTGCAAAATTCGGATATGTGCAAATTTCAAAGGATTGTTGTGTTACCATTCTCGAATGGTTTCAGAAATTGTGAATTAGGTGGTTCATCTTTGAATGTGAACTGAACTGAATTTCTCCCCCATCCCAACATAGCTAAGTATAGCTCAGTTCTCCAACAGAAGGGAATAGCTAGGGGACTCAGGAGGAGCAACCAGGGCTGCCACTGCTGCTGCTGCTGCTGCTGCTGCTGCTGCTGCTGCTGCCGCCACCACCACTGTCCCACCATGCATCTGCTGCCTGAGGTGGTTGCCTCACTCTGCCTAACAGGAGGACTGCCTCTGACCATAATTCACTCCTAGTGAACTCTAGCTTAGATTATATATTTGTTAATTTAGTTAATTGTATTTCATGTGGTTTGAACATCCTAAGATTGCGTCTCTGGAAGGGGGGAAAGGACCGGGCTATAGTTTTATGAGGATGAGTTGGGGACATTCATGGTTAAAATTCACATGGGCCAAATGTTTTGGTGTACAAGATCTCTTATTGTACTGCTACATTTCAAGTAGAAAATTGTGAATACAAAGCCCCACAAGTGTGTTATTTTGTATTGGGTATTTGCATCAGAGCACAAAATGTAGTGGGAAAAGCCTGTTTTAAGTGAGAAATTTCCCCAAGACTTTTCTTGCTCTCACACTCATAAAAATAAGATTGAATACATGATAGCAACAATACTAAAACATTAGGAGCAAGAATGCAGGTGAAGAGAAACCCATCAGTTTTGTTTCCCCCCAGCAAGTCTTAGGAGTCCTAAGTCCATTTGCCGATGCTTGTCAAGAGGCAGTTCTGTGTTTTTCATCTATGAAGAGAAAGTTGCCTGTGTTTTTAATAACTGCAGCCAGTTGTAGACAATTACACACAATTAAACTATGCATATTAGCCCTCACCCTCTGCATCATGATATATTTTCTAGGCAAGTCATAGTACAAAAAAGTGTGTACTATTCGCTACTGTTCTTCCAGAAACCACCATGGCAGGATTGACCTTGGCTTTTTCACTGTCGGTGGGGCCGTAGTTCAATGGTAGAGCATCTGCCTTGCATGCAGAAGGTCCTAGGTTCGATCCCAGACATCTCCAGGTAGGACTGGGAATGTCCCGTCTGAAACCCTGGAAAGCCGCTGCCAGTCAGTGTAGCCAATACTGAGGTAGATGGGCCAATGCTCTGACTCAGCATGAGGCAGCTTCCAATGTTCCTATGCAGTGCCCCCATCCCTACTTTGAGCGTCCTCCTCCACTCTCTTTAATGATACATGAAATCCATTACCCTGACTATAGTCCCTTGCATACAGTAATGAAAGAAAGATGGACTATACCCGTGTAATTTCTTGGGTTTTTTTGTTTTGAGGAGTGGCAGCTTGTTTGTTTTACAGCCGAGGCTGCAGTTTGAAACCGAACTTGCTACAGTAATATACCACTTTTCCTCCCTAGAGCTCAAGGTGGCATACATGCTTCTGTCCCCATTCCCAGCCCTTCCATTTTATTATTTATTTATTTAATTTATTAAATAAATTTAAATGTATTATTTATTTAAATTTACATCTCGCCATTCCTCCCAGCAGGAGCCCAGAGCTCCTCACCACAACTCTACAAAGTTAGTCAGGGCGAGAGGTGGGACCTGGCCCACAGTTGCCCAGCGAGCTTTGTGGCCAAGTGGGAATCTGAATATCCCCAGTCCTAGTGTGAAACTCTAATCCAGGTGTGGGGAACCTTTGCCCCATCTCCCAGTTCTGAACTACAATTCCCATCAGCCCCAGCAAGCGTAGTCCGGGATGATGGGAGTTGTAGTCCAGCAACATCTGGAGGGCCAACAGTTCGCCACACCTGTTCTAATCATTACACCGCATTGGCTTTTGGTATGGAACAGGCTGGTATTCAGGGTGGTAAAAACTTGGAGTCTGAGCTGTCAGTAATTGACCAAGAAAGAGATCTTAAGGTCATGGTGGATAGCTCATTGAAGATGTGGATCCAGTGTGTGGAAAAGCTGTGGAAAAGGTGAATTCCATGTGAGAGATCATGAGGTAAGAGACTGAAAATAAAACTGCCAATATCATAAAGTTATTATACAAATCTATGATGCAACTGCACTTGGAATACAGTGTACACTTTTGGTCGCCTGCCTCAGAAAGGATATTGTGGAGCCGGACAAGGTTCAGAAAAGGGCAACCAAAATGATCAAGGGGATGGAGCGACTCCCCTATGAGGAAATGTTACAGTGTTTGGGGCTTTTCAGTTTAGAAAAAAGGTGAGTAAATGGTGGGGCATGATAGAGGTGTATAAAATTATGCATAGTGTGGAGAAAGTGATAGAGAGACACTTTTCTCCCTCTCTCTTAATACTGGCAACCAAGATCATCGATTGAAGCTGAATGATGAGAGATTCAGGACAGACAAAAGGAAGCACTTCTTCAAACAGCACATAGTTAAAGTATGGAAGGTGCTACCACAAGAGGCAGTGATGGCCACCAACTTGGTTTATGCAATTCAAAGCTATCAAGAGCTTCTGTCTATGATGGCTATACTATCCCCAGTATCAGAGACAGTGTGTCTCTGACTACCAGTTGCTGGGCAACATGAGCAGGAGAAGGTTCTTGCACTGCTCTTGACCTACTTGTGGGCTACCCAGAGGCATCTGTTTGGCCACTGTGAGAATAGCATGCAGGACTAGATGAGCCTTTTGCCTGATGCAGCAGGGCTCTACTTACGTTCTCACGGGGTGGAGGAATAGCGATGTGGTGGAGAAAGGCTTCTTAACCTTGACAGGGCGTTTTAAGATAATGAATGATGCAAAGGAAAAGTTTGAGAAGCCCCACTCCCCACCCACATGCTGGTCTTCCATTTCAAATTGCAGCCTCAGTGGCTGAATGTTTTTTTAAACAACAACAACACTGAAATAGAATCATGGAGCTACACATAACCTGGTGTAGTTTTACCATTCATGGTATGTACCACTGTGAACTGCAGGTGGAGGTGAATCACACAGTTGAACACTTCCCAATGGGCAAAACAATCCTGCACATTAATAAAAAGAGTGCCTCAGGGAGAAGCTGGAGTATCACCACCCCTGATGTCTCATTTTCTATATATGCCAGAGAGGGAGGCAGAGGCACAGAGCGGGAGTAAGCTGCCAAAGGTTACCCCCAAAATCAGTAGCAGAGATGAGTCTGGAAGACAAGAGAACTGGTTCTCAGCCTCCTCATCTTTGTTGTGAAGTTAATGTTGCTGTGGAAACCATAAAGATAAATTTGCTTGAGTTCTTGTGCATGCACTTTCTGAAGTCAGGCAATTCAGACCTCATGGTTTCCACAGCAACATTAACATCAACACATTGCACCCTCTAGTAACCTACTGTTCTGCACTGAGGCACTAGCAAAGTGCTATATACAGTAACCTGGAAACAAGGTACCAATTTTCCAAGCAATGGCTCAACAATCATAATTGACTTTAAGGATAGAAAGATACATTGGAGATCAGGAAGGGCCAAATAACCTGAGCACTTGAAAATTGGCAGACCACTTTGGCAGATTTTTCTGCCTGTTGCAGCAATTATAATGTGCTGAATGGAAATTTGAAACTAGGTCTTTCTGGTCCTAGTCCAACAAGCTGACCATTACAATGAATGCCCTGGCTTCCATAAATGTATCTAGATGAAAAAATACCATCTTCCTTGCTTTACTACAGATTTAATAAGTTTACTGGCATGAGCCAAGTATTAAAATGCTAACTTGAGTATTTCATAGTTAGGTGTATATGACACCCTGGAAAATATAAGATGGTGGGCTTGGGAAAACACCTGGTTGTTTGGGTACCTAGAAATCTTATGTAGGCTGCAATCCAATACATGTCTACTCAGAAGTAAGCTCCATTGGGTTCAGTGGGACTTACTTCCAGGTAAGTATATACTGGATTGCAACCATAATCGCCTCAAAATTTGAATATTGCCTCCTGAATCTATCGAGAATAATTCTGTACTCCAATATGCCAGGAGTAGAGATAAACTAATACTATGCATGCACAAATTAAGTACAGGATTGTGTCCTAAATGTATAAATTTATTTTGAAGACATTTTATTTATTTGTCGTTTCCAAAGTAGGGTTGCCAGGTTCAGGGCCTGAGAATGATTCTGTATCTTTAAGAGAAGAGAAAATTCAGCCAAGTGCAGGTTTTCTTGCAACACTGTAATGGGAAAAACCACAAGGTGAAATTCTCCCTTTCCCCTGCACAACTTTTAAAGGTATATTTAAAGCTTCTTGCCTTTCCAAAAGGAAAACAGTGTTAGTAGAATCATTATTTTTCAGGGTTTCCTCCACCTTTTTATTTTACAGCATACACATGTAGCCTCCCACCTAAATTGAAACCAAAGCTGTTCCTGGCCACATCCACACCAGACATTTATTCCACTTTAGACAGTCATGGCTTCCCCCAAAGAATCCTGGGAAGTGGAGTTTGCAAAGGGTGCTGAGAGTTGCTTGGAGATGCCCTATTCCCCTCACAGAGTTACAATCCCCAGAATTCTCTGGGAAGCGGGGCTGACTGTTCAGTCACTCTGACCACTGGAATAGGAATCTCCTAACAACTCAGCATCCTTCATAAGCTACACCTCCCAGGATTCTTTAGAGGAAGCCATGACTGTTTAAAGTAAAGGTCTGGTATGGATGTCGCCCCGTTAGCCAAGCCAAATAGCTGTTTTAAAACACACTGACAGGTGGTTCTTACTGAGCATGCCTGTACTATAATAGATTCCAATATTGATTTTCTTAAATTAATTAAAAATTAGCCATACTTTCTTTTAACTTTTAAACTGCAAAAGATGAAGGTCAGAGTATGGGGCAAGGTCAGTAATAGGATTACATGTATTCTGTGAACATGGCTGATTTTAATTAATTTTGACAAATTATGAGACCACTGACAGAAAAAAAGTCCAGCAGGGGTCTGGATTTTTTTACTCTTGTTTTGGATTTTAAATTGACAATTATCTCCAAGCATTTTGTGTATCACCACAAACACTTAGAGGGTTGTTAAGCTAGCGTTTCTGAGTTCAGGACTGTAAGCTTTGTATGGTTTTGTTTTGAAATGAGCTCATGGGAAGCAGCAGAATAGCATGGGATTTTCAATTTAACATGGCAGAACGTGAAAAATCCATGCTTGATTTGCAGATAAGGTCCCAAGGCAGTGTACATCTATAAAACAATAGCAAAAGATACATGTCAAATATAACTGAAACAGTTCCATAACTCTAAGACACAACAGAAAAAGGCCACCTTAACTTTTTCAAAACTTCCATATAAATCCCACTGCAGGAGATCAACTAACAATTTTTCATACACACACATCCAAAAGCAATGCATCTTAGTCTGTTTCCTAACAGTATAAAATGAAGAGTATAAAATGCACCTCGGTGGGAAGGAAATTCTCCAGGAACAGAGCCATCACAAAAAAGGCACTTCCTGAGGCTCCTTGCCAGATGTACTACATGCTGCCTTATCCCGAGTCAGACCATTGGTCTACCTAGCTCAGTACTGTTTGCTCTGACTGGCAGCAGCTCTCCAGGGTTTCAGGCAGAAGCCTTTCCCAGCTCTACCTGGAGACCCCAGGGATTGAACATGGGACCTTCTGCAAGCAGTGCAGATGCTCTGCTGCTGAGCTACAACCTTTTCCCTTAAATTCACCCCTGAACTTTAGAAATACATGTTTAGCTGGGTTTGCTGCCATCAGTTCATGTGGAAACAGTTTGTTCCCACTACTTGCTCTGCAGTTTTCTATGAAGAGTTCCTCTTGCTTAATATAAGCCATGCATGCGTATTCTCTTCTCGTGAATTTTGGAGGGTATGGGAGCACATATACATACCCACACCCTTTTTAGTTTAGATCCACAGCTGGTGGGGAAAAAAGCCAAATGTATTTGGTTAACGTTGTATGGGGAAAGTCAGAATAACTGACTCCTTAATCCTTTTGCTCCTCAGAGAATAAGGATGGCTTCCTGTTTATTCCATGGGCGGCAGCAGCAGCATCTGCTGCTTCCATTGGTCAGTACTAATATTGGTTCTGTGAAACTACGAGAGCTTCTGTGATGATTTGAGGGGCCATTAAGATTTCATTCATCTGTTTGTGCATTTACTAACTAGTCAGATTCATGCATCTGGGGATCTGAAGCCTTCCAGGAATCCCTGTGTAGCCTTGTGCTAGGAAAGGGTCCTCTCTACAATAGCCATTTTCTCGAGAATTGATGTGGTTAATTCCACTATAACAGATTATCCAGCAGCTGCCATTGCCAAACGATTGCATTCCAGTGTTTTCTCTGGAGTCCTCCTCCTCTTCTTTTTAAAGGCCTGGATTGTAGCAATTTTTCTGACATTCAGTTCCAGCCTTTCAAATGTAGACTGGCTATTGACGCACTTGATGGGAGGGATGGTTTCAGAAGGTAGTTGGTGATATGGCTGCTAGGGATGGGGGATAAATTCAATTCAGTTTGCATTTAAAGGTGATCCTATCCAATTTGCACTTTCCAAAACAATATGAGAAACGAAACACAGCCATCCTTTGATATTCGTATTTCTCCAAATTTTGCAGTGCACTTTTCCAACCAAGTCATGTGCGCAAAAATGCATATACTGGGGTAAAAGATGATAAAAATGCATTATGTTAGTGAAAAACCACATACAAAAATGTATTATATTGGGGAAAATTGATTTGGAAAAATATGTATAGTAGGCAAAATTTCATACAAATGTGTGTATTAGAAGAGAAGGCTTTTTAAAAAAAGTTGTAGAATGTGGAGAACTGAATTTTAAGATTGGAAAAATGAGAAACTGAATTTGACCAATTCACCCATCCTTCGTTGCTTCCAGGTTGTTCTGCTATCCTTACCTGTCCTACATTGTCCATGGAACTCTTTCAAAAAGTCTAACATCATTATTTTGATGATATTATTTTTAAAAATTCTAGGTAGGGCGGCTACTTACACATCACCAAAAAAGAGGAAATGCATCACTTAAAGAAAAGAACTAAAGAGGGCACAAATTTACACAAAGTTTAAACATCCTAATTTTTATGCGTAAGTGCAAGTCTAGAAAGATCAGATATGAGATGAGTACAAATTCGAGACATCTCACCGTAGCAGGGAAGACTGTGACCAAGTGACCTGTGTTCTTGCTCGCTCTGCCATCCAGGTGCTAACTGTGTTGATGGGTAATGTCTAGATTGGTGCTCTCCCTTCTTACAATTCTTTATTTTTAAACCAGGCTTGAACCAGGCAGCCCTTCAAATAGAATAAATGAATGTACAGCTCCACATACAAACTGCAGCCCGGTCTTGGAAAAAGCATAGGGTTAGCCAAGACTTGCTTATCAAAAAATTAAAAACAAAGTATGCATAATAGACCATCATAGTTTGCTGAACATAGCATATGACTTTTTTAGATTCAAAAATGTTAGAAGCGGGGCAAGAGCAACTCCTGTTTTGTTCTTTTGTTTATGCTCCAGAGGGAAGATAGAGCTAGGGTTCTCCAGATGGACAGGCTTGTTTACCTTTTACCTGTGATGCTCTGACTGACTTCCTTCCGTCGCTAGACCATTACGTCTTTAGGGAAGCTTACCTGCCCCTCCTCCTTCCGCCCTTTCCACTCCTTTGTCCTCCGGCTGTCTGTGAGAGAGGAGACATCCCTTTGTCTCTGCTCTCTCTCCAAGCATGGGGCTAACTCCTACACCTGGGAGTTATGCCTCCAACTTAGCTAGTTAGTTAGAACTAGGTATGCCTTTTCTATCTACTATGTATTTCTATAAATAGAGGAGCTTTTCTTATTTTACTAAATCTCCAGTCTCAGTGATGCTGATGCAGGGTAAAAGCCTGTTTCTTAGGCAAATGCACTCACACACTAGCACACTCACATTTCAACATCTGCTGTTACTCTCTGCTGCTGTGGTGTTGCTGTTAAATGAACTACACACAGAGCAACAAGGGTTATGGGCCCAGCAAACTAAGTTGAATGCAAGTTGTAGCTGAAGCTAAAAGTGCTTGTGTGTAATTTACAAGGGAGACTTTAAGTTAGAAAGAAAAGCAGAACAGAGATAGAAAAGATGGCTGAGGTATCTTTCCTCAAGAGATGTGTTACAAGGCTGGAAAAGGATAGCTTCAATCTGTGGGATTTAAGATTCAGAGCCCTGCTTGGTGGAGAGGGTCTGGAAGGAATCCTGACTGAGAGAGAGCCCTCGGCTGGGGATGAAGATGCAACAGCTTTCTGGATATGTAAGCATGCTAAAGTAAAAGCTCTGCTTATTTCTGCTCTATCAGATCAAGCACTGAATCTGTGCACAGGCTGCAACAGTGTTAGATAGATGTATGAAAAGTTGCAAGAAGTCTATAACAAGAAAACAAAGAGCCACGTCTTATTTCTGTACAAAGAGTTGTTTTCTCTGAAAGAAACTAATGAAAGGGGCAGTCTAAGTAAACAGAGAATTTTACAAGCCTTCTTGCTAGACTGGAAAGGTGTGGAAAATGTTTAGAAGAGGATATGAAAAAGGCTTTGCTTTTAAGCTCTCTTAATCAGGATCATAAATTAATTTGCTGTGTACTGGAAAATTCTGATCAAAGTTTGAGTCAGCTTGTGTCGTATTTAAAGGACCAGGACTTTAGAGAAAAGGCAGGAAGAAAAAGGTCTGTCTCAAGAAGCAAACCTTGCTACAGGCAGACATGATAGGGACAAAAGAATGAGTCACCACCCGAATCCACAAAAGGGCAGAGACAAACACAGCACAAGGGGTTTCATATGCAAAACTCCAAAGCCTGACTTCAAACAGAGGCCGGCTGAAGTCAGAGAAGCCCCCAGGCAAACTGACTTTAAATTTAAGCAAAGGCAGAGAAACCCAGAAACAGAGGGTTTTAGCTATGTGTGTCATCAAGGCAGGAGTGACTGTAAAAGCAGGTTTTTAATTGACTCAGGATCCACCTCTCATGTAATAATTGATAGGAACCTGTTTAAAAGTTTTGAAAGTCACAGGCAAAAGATACTGACAGCATCTGGAGAGGAAATTTTCTCTGAAGGAAAAGGGACAGTGAAATTATTATGTAAAGTGCCAGATGGACAGACATCAGTGGAACTGAAGGAATGTTTATATGTTCCAGAGTTTAAGCACAATCTAATCAGTGTTACCAGAAATGCAATATGGAGGGGAATTCCATATGAGTGGAGAATTTTGCCATGTTCTAAGTAAAGGAGTAATAAGTTGCACTGCAAAAGTGAAAAATGGACTTTTAATTTTGGATTCTATTGAAACTATGCATGCAAATGTGGTCAAGGAAATGAGTGATTCTCAATGCTTACATATCTGGCACAGGAGAATGGGACATGCCTCCTTTGCCAGAATTACTGCTCTTGAAAAAGAGAATTTAGCAAGAGGCATTAAAATGAAACAGTGCAATTGTATACAGATTTGCGAGTGCTGCATTAAAAGTAAAAGTGTGAAGCCAAAATTTCCTAAGAAAAGTGAGAGGAAAACCAAAAGGCCTCTAGAGTTAATCCACACAGATCTATGTGGGCCAATGAGAATGCCCTCCCAAGGTGGAAATTTATACATGCTGACTTTTATAGGTGACTACTCCAGGTATAATAATAATAATAATAATAATAATAATAATAATATTTAATTTGTTTGTCGCCTATCTGGCAAATGGCCACTCTAGGCGACGTACTATGTATCTGAAAAGGGAGAAAAGTCAAGTACTTCAAAAACTGAAGGACTAGGTTAGGATTGTGTCCAACAAATTTGGCAGAAAGCCATGTATCATAAGATCTGACAATGCAAGGGAATATGTGTCTGGGGCTATGCAAGACTTTCTCTGTGAGGAAGGCATAGAGCACCAGACTACAGTTGTGTCCAACCCAGAGCAAAATGGGATTGCAGCACACATGAACTGGACTCTTGGACAAATGATTAATTCCCTGTTGGATGATGCACAGTTACCAAAGGAGTACCGGGGAGAAGCTGCAGTTACTGCTACTAACCTGCGGAACCGACTTCCTCCATCTGCAACCAACAAAACACCGTTTGAAGTGTGGCATGACAGGATACCAAGTATGTCACACCTTTGTGTATTTGGGTGCAAGGCCTTTGTGCACATCCCAAAGGAAAAGAGATCCAAACTTGACAACACTGCCAGGGAAGTGATTTTTATTGGATATTCTCCAACGAAAAAGGATACAGAGTAATAGATCCCCAAACTGGCAAAGTTGAAGTATGCAGAGCTGTCCATTTTGATGAAAGGAAGTGCGTACACCAACCAGAAGGGGCGCCACACCAAACAGATGACAGCGAAATGGAAGAAGAAGCTGAGTTATTCTTTCACCACAGAAGGTATAACAATATACCTGCAGAGGAAGGTGAGGAGTCTGAGCCAGAAGAGGCAAGTGAGCCAGAACAGGCATCAGAGCCAGAAGGGGCAGCCGCAGTGCCAGCACCCAGACGCTCTGAGCGCACCAACAGAGGTGTACCACTAGAGAGACTTGCTTACCTCGTGAGAGATGAACTTCCAGAACCAGAGACCTGGAAAGAGATTGATTTGATGCCTTACCCAAAGCTGAAGCTGAGAGGTGGAGGCAGCCAGCTAAGGAAAAGCTGGGATCTCTTCACCAAAGTAAAACTTGGACACCACCCAAGCTTCCTCAAGGAAGGAAAGCCACAAGCTACAAGAGGAAATTCAAGAAGAAGCCAAATGCTAAAGAAAAGCCTGTATATGAGTACTGTTACCAAGCCAGATGTGGTAGCAGTGGGATACCTGTGCTGAAGAACCAGCTCGCCAACCAAAAGGGACTGGGAAGCAAGCAAGGATGCAACAGACTCTTGGAGTCAGAAGGGGTGAGTTCACGCACCAAGTACATAGACGTGAAGCACCCACCTACTGTAGAGGACTGCTCAAGATGGAGTATTGTCCAACAGAAGACATGACTGCAGATGCTCTCACAAAGGCGTTGGGCAAAGTCAGACATTGCAAGCTGTGAGACAAGACAAATCTCGTGGACTGAACCAAACACTCGTTGAGAAGGGGTGTTGGAAGTGGAGCAAGAGCAACTCCTGTTTTGTTCTTTTGTTTATGCTCCAGAGGGAAGATAGAGCTAGGGTCCTCCAGATGGACAGGCTTGTTTACCTTTTACCGGTGATGCTCTGACTGACTTCCTTCTGTCACTAGACTGTTAAGTCTTTAGGGAAGCTTACCTGCCCCTCCTCCTTCCGCCCTTTCCACTCCTTTGTCCTCCGGCTGTCCGTGAGAGAGGAGACATCCCTTTGTCTCTGCTCTCTCTCTGAGCATGGGGCTGACTCCTACACCTGGGAGTTATGCCTCCAACTTAGCTAGTTAGTTAGAACTAGGTATGCCTTTTCTGTCTACTATGTATTTCTATAAATAGAGTAGCTTTTCTTATTTTACTAAATCTCCAGTCTCAGTGATGCTGATGCAGGGTAAAAGCCTGTTTCTTAGGCAAACGCACGCACACACTAGCACACTCGCATTTCAACATCTGCTGTTACTCTCTGCTGCTGTGGTGTTGCTTTTAAATGAAATTAAGCAACACAACTACACACAGAGCAACAAAGAAGAATTAAATATTTATGCAATTGGAGAGAGTGCTGATCATGGTTATTTATATCTTTAGTTTGTCCCTTCTCTAAGACTATGCAAAGGTATTTTCTAATCTCATTCATTTGTGAGACAGGACAGTGACCTAAATTCCAGCAGTTGGCTTTATTTAACATATAGCTGACAGTGAGGCCATCCACTGAATCAATATCTGAACTAGGCATTGGAACACAGGCCCCCTCCCACAATGCATGCTATCTAAAGAAAGACTGTATGTACTAGAGCAGGTACATCTGGTCCTCTAGATATTAAAATACAGCTGTAGTTCAGCAACATCTGGAGGCTGAAAGGTTCCCCACACCTGTACTAGAGCAACAGCAAGGGGGCATTTTTCTCTGAAGGGCCATTGATCCCGGGAGAAAACAAACAGTTGGGGGTTAGAGCCACTGGTAGGTGGAACCAGTCAAAAGTGGGCTGGTTGTAGTCAAAGGGCTTATCCACATGGAAGCATTACTTCATACTAAAGACACTGTTTTTACCTCCATTTTCTATTTGCATCGTCCACAGGAAGGGCTCAATGCCAGCTTCAAACATGGTGTTTTCTATTCACACTGAGGGGAAGGATCAATCATACAGTTTCCTAATGACCACACCCTCTAATTTAACTTTTCCACTCCTTCTGGTTACTAGGCAACCAAGCATGCTCACTTTGTTCTACCAGTTAGTTTCATTTAAAAAACAACAACCTGGAAGTGCAATTATTTGCATTTTCATTGGTACAATACAGCTGAAATACAAATCTTTGTTTGAGCAGTGTTATGCTGTTGCACACCAGTTAATGGGAAAAGAAAAATAAGGCACCATTTGCAGCAACATAAAAAAGGCTTGCAGAATGGGAGAGAGCAGCCAGAAGTCGTTTGTCAGCCCACAGGATATGAAATGAATGGAGGAGGAGGGATTGGGCGTGGAGAGGGGAATGATTGACACACACACCTAAAAGCATCAGAGCAAAGTGTCGGCAAGCACTACACAGTGAGGTCATTTTTCCTTCCCTTTTCATATTATCAGAGGATTGGGTTAGTATGAATTTATGGGGGGAAATTGCATGGTAGCTTCTGTTTGCCAGTAACGTCATGTGAACCATGTGAATTAAAAGGGGATGTGAGTAGCACCAAACGCACAATAAACCACCGTGTAGATGAGCCCAAAGTGAGTGGATACTTGCTGTCAAGTAAAGGTGCATAGGATTGTAGCGTAAGGTTTCTAGAATCCTTCAGGGGAGAAAGTGATACAGCATATATGCTTTGCATGCAGAAGGTCCCAAGTTGAATCTCCAGGAAGTGCTGGGGAAAGTGTCCCCTTGTCTGAAACCCTGGACAACACAATGCTAGATGGACCAAGGGTCTGACTCCATGTAAAGCAATGCTCCATTTTTACCCCACTGCTCAACCATAAAAGGCCCCCAGAGCAGCTTACAAATGCCTGGGATAAGTGACCCCCTTTTTTAGCTTTACAATCTGGTGGACATCCATGGGCAGGGGCCCATCAAAAGGAGTTCCTTCCAATCCTCCCGCCCTCCTCTTCTGCTATACAAATGGACACAGTCACAGGAAATGCTCAGCAGCTTATGTGTTAGCACATACTCTGAACACCCCAGTCCACACCACACCAGTGATCCCCCTCAAGAGATCTTCTACAGAGAGAAAATACAGTCTTTGCTTTACTTGTGGAAGCAAGGGCGTTTCTTTCCTGGCAGTTCTAGTGCAGCCTTTTTCCAGGGTAGGCACAAGACAGGGGGAAACCTTACTGCAGTTCCTTTCCAGGACCTTCCCACATTTCCAGGTGAGCAAACTCTGAGGTAAAGGGGCCCACTGAATGAAGTCGGCTTCTCTGCCTGTACCTATCCCCTTCAAGTTCTCCTTCACACAAGGCCCGCCACTTACTGAGTCCCTCCTACTCTAGGAGTTTCCCCTCTTGCTTAACAGGTCGTCCTGCCGGTCCTCCTGATGCTACAGCTCTTCTTTTATAGGAGGATCTGGGGCATTTTCAAGGTCATTCCAAGCAGCTGCATCTAATTCCAGCTGTTTTCTGTTTGAGTCCCTAACAGTAGCCTCTGTGGAATGGGACCCTGATTCGGCACCAAGAAGGCAGGATAGTGTGCAGCAGAGCAGTCTCTAGCAGTCCTTCATGCAATCTGAAAGACAAGACACAAAAGGAAAAGGAATTGGGAGGGAGGAGAGGAAAAAGCAATCCTGGGTACTGTTCCTTGGTTACAGAGATCTTGTAATGGCCAACTGGAATGGAGAGAGTTCAAGAGAATAAGACAGAAGTTGTTAATGTTTCTGGAGAGCTGATGGAAAGATCTTACAGACTCATCTCTTTCCCTTTCCAAGAGCTTGATGGTATAGCTGCTGTCTCTGTAGTCACTGTCTCTCAGATAGGGATGTGCTAGAATTCTGCCCAGTTCGGAGTTGGTACAGTTGTGTTGTTGTTATGTGCCTTCAAGTTGACTGTATTTTCCATTAAATTGCTTATTCTCTATTGTTGCAAATCAGACTTTTATGTAGCAGTTTTCCACAGCCTTTTTTAAAAAATCTTTCTCTAAAATATCAATATTAAGAATGAGAATTTTATTGATGTTTCCTTTCATGTATTGATTATTTCCTTTCAAAATATCAATTATTTCCTTTCAAAATATCAATTATTTCCTTTCAAAATATCAATTATTTCCTTTTAAAATAGTGGCTAGTGGACAAAGAATGAACTTGAATCGATACCAGCCTGTTAGATTGATGGAATGCTTTTGAATCAGCATCTGCCAATGAATCCCATCCCTACTGTCAGTCTAACCTACCTCACAGGGTTGTTGTGAGGATAAAATGGAGAAGGGAGAACCGTGTACACCACTTTGAGTTCCTTGGAGGAAAGATGGTAAAGAAATGTAATAAATAAATGAAAATTAAAAATAAATATATGAGAGTTGAAGGAGGAGCCTGAAGAAGCTGGTTGTCCATTGTAACTAGAGTAGCATGAAAATAACTTCAGCAAAAGAATGTGTTTCCTCTTGAAAGTCTACACTTTGGATTGAAATATTTTCCCATCCCCATATTTAGCTTAGGATGGCCATGTGCCCTGCTTTACCAAGGACAGTCCTTTATTTGAAGTTCTCTTCTATTTGAGGGCTGTCCTGTCCAAATTTGGACACAAAATCCTGACTGAAGTTTGAGAGGGAAATGGGAAGGTGGGAAATGGGAAGGGGGTGGGGAGATGGAATGGAACAGAGTAGGAGCAATCCTGAATAGCAACACTCCCAAAACTGCAACATTTTGTTGAGGGTCCCACTTTTTATTATTAATAAACATTTATCTAGTATTTTATAGTGCTTCACATGTATTATCTAAGTAACCCGTACAACAATCCTGGAATGTGGGCCAGAATTATTATCAAAATAATGCACAGGGCATGATGGGGGCGTGAAACTCAGTTACTTTGTGTAAGGCCACCTTAGCAAGTCCCTGGCAGAGGTCGGATTTGAACCAGAGACTTCCCGTTTCACAGCTTCATCTGTATTCCAATAAGAACATAAGAAGAGCCTGCTGGATCAGGCCAGTGGCCCATCTTGTCCAGCATCCTGTTCTCACAGTGGCCAACCAGGTGCCTGGGGGAAGCCCGCAAGCAGGACCCGAGTGCAAGAACACTCTCCCCTCCTGAGGCTTCCGGCAACTGGTTTTCAGAAGCATGCTGCCTCTGACTAGGGTGGCACAGCACAGCCATCACGGCTAGTAGCCACTGTCCTCCATGAATTTGTCAAATCTTCTTTTAAAGCCATCCAAGCTGGTGGCCATTACTGCATCTTGTGGGAGCAAATTCCATAGTTTAACTATGCGCTGAGTAAAGAAGTACTTCCTTTTGTCTGTCCTGAATCTTCCAACATTCAGCTTCTTTGAACGTCCACGAGTTGTAGTATTATGAGAGGGAGAAGAACTTTTCTCTATCCACTTTCTCAATGCCATGCATAATTTTATACACTTCTATTATGTCTCCTCTGACCCGCCTTTTCTCTAAACTAAAAAGCCCCAAATGCTGCAACCTTTCCTCGTAAGGGAGTCGCTCCATCCCCTTGATCATTCTGGTTGCCCTCTTCTGAACCTTTTCCAACTCTATAATATCCTTTTTGAGATGAGGCGACCAGAACTGTACACAGTATTCCAAATGCGGCCGCACCATAGATTTATACAATGGCATTATGATATTGGCTGTTTTATTTTCAATACCTTTCCTAATTATTGCTAGCATGGAATTTGCCTTTTTCACAGCTGCCGCACACTGGGTCGACATTTTCATCGTGCTGTCCACTACAACCCCGAGGTCTCTCTCCTGGTCGGTCACCGCCAGTTCAGACCCCATGAGCGTATATGTGAAATTCAGATTTTTTGCTCCAATATGCATAATTTTACACTTGTTTATATTGAATTGCATTTGCCATTTTCCCGCCCATTCACTCAGTTTGGAGAGGTCTTTTTGGAGCTCTTCGCAATCCCTTTTTGTTTTAACAACCCTGAACAATTTAGTGTTGTCAGCAAACTTGGCCACTTCACTGCTCACTCCTAATTCTAGGTCATTAATGAACAAGTTGAAAAGTACAGGTCCCAATACCGATCCTTGAGGGACTCCACTTTCTACAGCCCTCCATTGGGAGAACTGTCCGTTTATTCCTACTCTCTGCTTTCTGCTTCTTAACCAATTCCTTATCCACAAGAGAACCTCTCCTCTTATTCCATGACTGCTAAGCTTCCTCAGAAGTCTTTGGTGAGGCACCTTGTCAAAAGCTTTTTGAAAGTCTAAGTACACTATGTCCACTGGATCACCTCTATCTATATGCTTGTTGACACTCTCAAAGAATTCTAATAGGTTACTGAGACAGGACTTTCCCTTGCAGAAGCCATGCTGGCTCTGCTTCAGCAAGGCTTGTTCTTCTTTATGCTTAGTTAATCTAGCTTTAATCATACTTTCTACCAGTTTTCCAGGGACAGAAGTTAAGCTAACTGGCCTGTAATTTCCAGGATCCCTTCTGGATCCCTTTTTGAATATTGGCGTTACATTGGCCACTTTCCAGTCCTCAGGCACGGAGGACGACCCGAGGGACAAGTTATATATTTTAGTTAGCAGATCAGCAATTTCACATCTGAGTTCTTTGAGAACTCTCGGGTGGATGCCATCCGGGCCCGGTGATTTGTCAGTTTTTATATTGTCCATTAAGCCTAGAACTTCCTCTCTCGTTACCACTATTTGTCTCAGTTCCTCAGAATCCCTTCCTGCAAATGTTAGTTCAGGTTCAGGGATCTGCCCTATATCTTCCACAGTGAAGACAGATGCAAAGAATTCATTTAGCTTCTCTGCAATCTCCTTATCATTCTTTAGTACACCTTTGACTCCCTTATCATCCAAGGGTCCAATCGCCTCCCTAGATGGTCTCCTGCTTTGAATGTATTTATAGAATTTTTTGTTGTTGGTTTTTATGTTCTTAGCAATGTGCTCCTCAAATTCTTTTTTAGCATCCCTTATTGTCTTCTTGCATTTCTTTTGCCAGAGTTTGTGTTCCTTTTTATTTTCTTCATTCGGACAAGACTTCCATTTTCTGAAGGAAGACTTTTTGTCTCTAAGAGCTTCCTTGACTTTGCTCGTTAACCATGCTGGCATCTTCTTGGCCCTGGCGGTACCTTTTCTGATCTGCGGTATGCACTCCAGTTGAGCTTCTAATATAGTGTTTTTAAACAACTTCCAAACATTTTTGAGTGATGTGACCCTCTGGACTTTGTTTTTCAGCTTTCTTTTTACCAATCCCCTCATTTTTGTGAAGTTTCCTCTTTTGAAGTCAAATGTGACCGTGTTGGATTTTCTTGGCAATTGGCCATTTACATGATGTTTAATTTAATAGCACTGTGGTCACTGCTCCCAATCGGTTCAACAACACTTACATCTCACACCAGGTCCCGGTCCCCACTGAGGATTAAGTCCAGGGTTGCCGTCCCTCTGGTCGGTTCCATGACCAACTGGTCTAGGGAATAGTCATTTAGAATATCTAGAAACTTTGCTTCTTTGTCATGACTGGAACACATATGCGGCCAGTCTATGTCCGGGTAGTTGAAGTCACCCATTACTACCACATTTCCTAGTTTGGATGCTTCCTCAATTTCATATCTCATCTCAAGGTCTCCCTGAGCATTTTGATCAGGGGGACGATAGATCGTTCCCAGTATTAAGTCCCTCCTGGGGCATGGTATCACCACCCACAACGATTCTGTGGAGGAGTCAGCCTCTTTGGGGGTTTCGAGCTTGCTGGATTCAATGCCTTCTTTCATGTATAGAGCGACTCCACCACCAATACATCCTGCCCTGTCCTTCCGATATAGTTTATATCCAGGGATAACCGTATTCCACTGGTTTTCTCCATTCCACCAGGTCTCCGTTATGCTCACTATATCAATGCTCTCCTCTAAGACCAAGCACTCCAGTTCTCCCATCTTGGTTCGAAGGCTCCTAGCATTAGCATACAGGCACTTGTAAGCAGTGTCTCTCTTCCAGTGTCTTTGGCACTTGTGGTTTGGCCTGTGGTAATTTTGCTCTTCTGAATTTATATCCTGTGCCCCTGCTCTCACAATGCCTACTTCTAGGCCTACCCCTTTTAAAATTTCATCATTTCTTTGGTTTTTATCCCAATCTTTTGTCTCAGACTCTGCAACTGTTAATATGAATGCTAATATTTCAGCATGTGGCCACACTTTTCTCTAAGCAGTTACTATTTTAAGTCCTTAATTTTGAATAAGATATTTTTGGAAACAGTAGTTCCACAGAAGCATGATAGCTACATGGGGATAGAGGCATACATCCTCTAAACTTAACTGGCTTCTGAGAATATTGCCACAGTCCTGCACTTCCTTGGAAGTAAGCCTCATTTAATGCCTTTCTGAGAATGTCACTGGAAGAGAGTCATAAAGGCTATATCAAAGCTGATTTCATCAGAGGGTTAGATAGGTCTGTCTGGTTCTGATGTTATTTTCCTCTCTTCATTCATCAAGGTGTCTCTCGCAACTGCAGTAATTGTCTGAAAGCTCTGTGCCAGGGTTTATTTTCATTCATCTCTTGTCTGTTTTCAAATGCCACACTGACCTAGTTTCTGAAATGGTGGTAGCAGTGTGTGCAGAAAAAGGAAAGCTTGTCTGTAAACATGAAAGCATGGCTGTGTGATGGAATAAAAGCAAAACCTGGTGTCCTTCTGACCTCACTCTTTCCCATTCTCCCACTGGATCTGTTCATAGCCACGTATTTGGGTCACAGAGATGGAAACTTTCAAATGCAGATGTGTTTTGCTATATGAAATGAAACAATTTCAGCTGAAATGGAATAGCTGGGCCTGGGTTGCAATCAACTCTGTTGTCTGCAGCACTTCTTTTCTTGTTAAGTGTCCTACAAAATAGCATTTTGTATCCCTGTTTTTGAGGCATAGGCATCTTTAGCATGGGTGGATTGGTTAACAGGTGAATCTGTCCCCAGAGTATAATGAGCCATGTACCAGCTTGGGTGACCAATTACTCATTGCCGAATAAGAGGAATTGCATCAGCAAAAGAGGGCAATGATTTGCATGAAATTTGATGTGCTAATGTACATGTACAGATGCAAATTTAGAAATAGTTATTATAATTTAAAGAGAAATACAATACATCTTACCATAGTGAGAAAGACTATGACCAGGTGATTTGTGTGTCTGCTCAGTCTGCTGTCCAGATACTAACTGTGGATGGTAAACTTCAAGGCCTCTGCTGCTCTCCTTCTTGTGGTTCTTTATTTTTAAACTGGACATGGACCAGCCAGCCCTTCAAACAGAGGACTGCCTTTGGACAGTCCTTCAACTGCTTCCTATAAAGTAGGACACAAGGTGTCCCTAGTGCCAGTCCTGTTGGTGCTGATTCAGAGGGTGATGGCCTCATGTGGTGGCTTCAGTGACATGGACTGAGTTTTGAATGTAGAATGTTTTTACGGATGGGTCAGCACAGTCTTATGACAGGCTTATGGCATGTACTGTCCATAGCAATGTTTCCATCAATGTGTTTGATGGAACATCTCCCATGCAGAACAGGTACTGCTGTAGCAAGACTTATGAAGCTGAAACAATCTCTAGTCTAGCATACTTTATGATTCCGCATGCCTACCTCAGTCCACATCGCTTTTGAACATATGCTGAAGTCTCTCTCATTTAACCAGATGTGCATATTTAGAAACTGGGTTAAGCTACACATGCCACCAATCAACTCAAATTTGTAACATACACTGAAATCTTATTTCTGCACCTGGCCAAAGCAATGGTACAACCATCTTTGCTCCAGATGAATGAAAGCTTAGGTACCATGTGCTGAAGTGTTATTTGCACTGTTATTGATGTGCTACTTTTCAGCCACATATGTGGCCTTCAAAATGGTTTACAGCACAAAAAGTTACAATGGACACCCAAAAACCATTCAGCAAAAAGTAAAAACAATGTTGAATTAAAACTATAGCATTTAAAATAATAAAAGCTCTTGAAGAAAACTGTTTTCATAGTTTCTCTAAAGGCTAAAGGCTGAGAGTGAGAGAACCAAACAGGCCTCCCAGGAAAGGAAAGGAAATAAGAATGGAGGCTAGGTGCTACTACTGAAAAGGCCCTGTTCTGTGTATCCATCAATTTAACCTCTAAAGGTGAGGTGAAGAGCAGAACATCCCTTGATGATCTCAGCTGGGGTTCATGATCATGTGGGATCCTTTGAGTAAGTCCCATTGTGTGTTCTGCTGGTTCTCCTGACCTTCATGTGTTTAGCAGAATATGTGAACTCTGACCTACATGCATGCAATGAACTGTATGCATAAATGTGTTCCTGTCATGAACTGAGCTCAAAGTCAGAGGAGGAGCCAGCCATGTCCAGGGCTGCTGTACCATGAACTGACGAAATTGGACTAGACTCTTGATACTAGCTTTTCAGAGCCAATAGAGCCCAAGTACGGTGGTTCAGAGTCCAAGGAGCCATAGGCTGGTTATCTGAAGTCTGCAGAGTCTGAGCCAGAAATCTCACAGATGCCAGTCCCTGTGCCTGGCTAGTCAGAGGAATAAAGTACTTAACATGTTATCACACCTATTGAACAGGGCAGGGAGTATGTCAGGCAGGAGGCCCCAGAAGGGCAAGGAAAGGGCCGGGACCATGTCCCTTTAAGAATTACAGTATTTAGGGCATGGTTGTACATTTGGAAAAGGTGGACTGGAGGAAGAATGTTTTAAGGCCTCATTATAACTCCACCCCTTGTCAGAGCAAGTTGCTCACTATCAGAGCTATCCAGGGTACTATAACAACAAGGGTGCCTGCTACAGATGTGTCACAACACTTTCATGTTGTTGAGAACCCTGCAAAAAGCAACCCCAATAGCATGTATAGGGCACATGCAAGTACAGTGGTATCCATCGACAAAGGGGTTCTGTCATATCTTCTGCTGAATGGACAAGGGTAGGGCCAACAGCTGTAATCCAAGACATTTTGCTGCCTAAGGCAAAGAACCAGATGCCACATCACCCACCCCACATTCCATATACAGAAACCAACTTGATGGATCTCACTTCAGCACTGATCCTCCACAGCACCCTGTAATGATTCTGGGTCCACAGACAGAGGAATGAGGAATATCTTGAAACAACGTTATTCTTCAGAGCCTCTGAGACAAATGTGGCTAGCAACTTCCATCTATCTATCTATCTATCTATCTATCTATCTATCTATCTATCTATCTATCATCATCATCATCATCATCATCATCATCATCTCCATTTATAGACCATTTACTGTCTGAAAGATCTCAAAGCGGTTTACAAAAGAATACACATATCTATCTACCTACCTCTGTTCATAGAGTTTTCTTGGTAAGAGGTATTCAGATGTGGTTTACCATTGCCTTCCTCTGAGTTTGGATGCATCTTAGTCTGATGTCTCAGCTTTGACCATTCCGCCTTGGGTGTCCCTGCTAGGAGTCTAGCCTCTTGGTCTAGACTCCTGACGGCATTGCTGTCAGCTTCTTCAACACCCTAATCCTAACCCTCACCCCCTTCACCATGTTAAGGTGTGGATCCTAGAGGACGTTAAGAAGACTAAAATAATGACAACAGAAGAGTTATGTAACTTTAAAGTTGACAATGAGGACATTGAACTTGTCAAGAATTATCAATATCTTGGCATAGTCATTAACCAAAATGAAGACAATAATTAAGAAATCAGAAGAAGGCTAGGACTGGGGAGGGCAGCTATGAGAGAACTAGAAAAGGTCCTCAAATGCAAAGATTATCACTGAACACTAAAGTGAGAATCATTCAGACCATGGTATTCCCAATCTCTATGTTTGGATGTGAAAGTTGGACAGTGAAAAAGGCGGATAAGAGAAAAATCAACTCATTTGAAATGTGGTGTTGGAGGAGAGCTTTGTGCATACCATGAACTGCAAAAAAGATAAATAATTGGGTGTTAGAACCAATTAAACCAGAACTATCACTAGAAGCTAAAATGATCAAACTGAGGTTATTGTACTTTGGATACATAATGAGAAGGCATGATTCACTAGAAAAGACAATAATGCTGGGAAAAACAGAAGGGAGTAGAAAAAGAGGAAGGCCAAACAAGAGATGGATTGATTCCATAAAGGAAGCCACAGACCTGAACTTACAAGATCTGAACAGGGTGGTTCATGACAGATGCTCTTGGAGGCCACTGATTCATAGGGTCGCCATAAGTCATAATCGACTTGAAGTCACATAACAACATCATCTACCTACCTACCTACCTATCTAAACACAACAGGTACAATAAAAACATATCAAATTATTTACATAACAAAATATATGAACAATATCCACATGCATAAACACAATATAATAATCAGAGAGTATTACAAGGCAGTATAATATAAAATTACTACCAATATAACATGTATTCATAAAAGCACTCATGCAGTTTCCCTCACTATCCATTCCACTCAACCACCACAATCATTCACTACCTCAAACTATTCATACATCAACCACTCACATTCAACAGTGTTACAACCCACATTTAAAGAATCAATACCAAACCTATACATATAAGACTCTGAAGGACTGAAGGGCTCATGTCTAGGGTTGCCAGGTCAGAAGAATCCCAAAACCTGAGATTTCAGGGGCAGGCCTGAATGATGTCATGGGGGCGGGCCCAAGTGATGTCACGGGGTGGGCCCGAGTGAAGTCATTAAGCATGATACATTCAGCGTCAATCACAGTTGCTTGGAGCATACAATTAAAAAAAATATCGTATTGGAAATTAAGATAGAAATCTTTGCCAAAAGATGGAGCCTGGGTAGGGAACATTTAATCTAGCCTATTTGCTTTCAGCAAGAAGGGTTTAGGTGCCTTCAGGCCAGACCAATCACCAGAAGGCCACTGTAGGAAGAAAGGAGCCTAGTGTTGTGGAGATTGTTAGATGGGCGCATTTGGGGGTAAAGATGGATGCCCCTGAAGGCTGCAATTCTAAACACACTTACTAAGGGACTAAGCCCCATAGAACTCAACAGGACTTACTTCTGAGAAGATATAGTTTGGATTGTGCTGTTGGTAAACTTTGACTAGGGATCTTCTGCAAAGACATCCATATCCAAGCAGGGTTGGCAACCCCCTGCCTGGAATGCCCTGCCCTTATCTTTTAACGTGGCTGCTCCAAATGTCTTTACAGATTTAACCCTTCACTTCAGAAAGAAGTCTGACAAATGACTAAGAGTAAGAAGATTCTCTACCCTGTGAGTTGCTATAAACTCACTCTGACAGCCAACCCAATTCCAGTGAGTAATAATTGACAGAGAGAAAACACACGTGGTTTGGTCTGCCTTCACAGGCAGCAGCTTGGGAACAACTGCATCCATACTTTCAAATATGTGAATTCTCTTTTATCACTATTGGGCAAGAAACAAACTGCCATACAACCGACAAGGTGCATCATCACTGTCTTTTAGGGGGTTAAGCTGAGCACATGCAACCACTGCTGTTGCTTCTATGGATGTAAGGGAGTGAGGTTAAAGGTAAATGAAATGCAAACAGAAAAAGAAAAACAAAAGACAGTAATGCTTTCCTAAATGCAATACCATACCAAACACAACAAGATTCCTATGAGTAGCATCCCACAACCAGTCAGGATTCATAATCGAAAACCAAAACTAAAAAAATCCTGGCAGCCAGTCAGTTAATGCAGAATGCTGTGGCATGATTGCTAACATGAGTGAGATCCTAAATGTAAATGTACTGCCTTCAAGTCGATTCCGACTTATAGTGACCCTATGAATAGGGTTTTCATGAGGCTGAGAGGCAGTGACTGGCCCAAGGCCACCCAGTGAGCTTCATGGCTACGTGGGGATTCAAACCCTGGTCTCCCAGGTCATAGTCCAACACCTTAACCACTACACCACACTGGCTCTCTCTCGAGAGAGAGTGAGATCCTATCAGCACATACCTTTGCTCTGAAATCTGCTTTGGTTGCTGATTTGCTACCAGGCCAAGTTCAAGCTGTGCTTTCCATGTTATGGGTGCCACATAGTACTTGTTCTGCTCTTGTAAGAAATCAGTTCTGTAGTGGCAGCATTTTGGATACTCTGTTCATAGGCTTTTCATGGTAAGAGGTATTCAGAGGTGGTTTACCATTGCCTTCCTCTGACTTTGGACACATATCATATTTTGGACACATAATGAGAAGACATGATTCATTAGAAAAGACAATAATGCTGGGAAAAACAGAAGGGAGTAGAAAAAGAGGAAGTCCAAACAAGAGATGGATTGATTCCATAAAGGAAGCCACAGACCTGAACTTACAAGATCTGAACAGGGTGGTTCATGACAGATGCTCTTGGAGGTCACTGATTCATAGGGTTGCCATAAGTTGAAATCGACTTGAAGTCACATAACAACAACAAAGTGGCAGCACCTATGCTTTGGAACTCCTTGCCGACTGACATTAGGCAGATGCCTCTTTTCAGCACCTGCTAAAATCATTTTTGTTTAGGCAAGCCTATCCAGGCATGTAGAAGCTAATGTGTTTTTAAATCTTTTTTTAACTCATTGTCGGTTTTATTATTTTGAATGTTTTTAAATACATGTCTTTGTTTTTGCCAATAATTTTATTGTTTTAATTCTTTCTGTAAACCGCTTTGAGATTTTTTACAATAAAGCAGTATATGTTGTAAATAAAATATATAAATAAATTTTGGAGTCACTGTGGCCCTTGAGTCTCTTCCCACTTTTAGGAACAAAGGAATCTGCCTTTAGGACATTTGGTGCCACATAGCTCAGTACTGATGACATGGCCTAGCATTGGCTCTCCAGGATTCCAGGCAATGGTCTTTTCCAGAAATTGAATTCTGGACCTTTCCATGCAAAGCATATGCCCTACCAATGAGCTACAACCCTTCCCCTGTTTAAAAAAGTAGCTTTTCAATTCACTCTTGAATGCTCATCATACCTAGGGCAGATCCACACCATTCATTTAAAGCACATTCAACACCCATTTGAAACACATGAATCCCACCACAAAATCATGGGAACTGCAGTTTGTTAAGAGTGATGAGAACTATAACTGTGAGGGGGAAATGACACTTCCCAGAATTCTTTAGGGGAAGTCATGTGCTTTAAATGAGAGTTGGATGTGCTTTAAATGTATTGTGTGGATCCATTTAATAAATTTTGCCTGCATGTAAATTGTTTTAATTAATTTTTCAAAATGGAAATGAGCTATAAACTGTAGTGGGTGACCGTGGGCTACTCACCATCTCTCAGCCTATCTGCCCCTCAGGATGAAAACAATGGAGAACCATGACCACTTCAAGGAAGAAAGGCATACTTAAAATGTAAAGGAAGTATTGTACAACCATAGTGTGAAATCGGATACTTATTGGGACACAGGATGAAGAAATATTTATATAAGCATGACTATCAAATATGTTTATTATTTACACAACCTGTAAAAATATTTATAGTGCAATCCTATTACTCAGAAGCAAGTCCCAATGTATTCAATGGGCTTACTCAACCAGGGAAAACTGCAGCCTCAAGTGATAAGGAACTTGTTCTTTTAACAAGCCTTTTAAGCTGAGACCTTATCCAGTCTGTGTCTGTGTTGGAATTGCTTTTTAAAATGTTTTTAAACATTTTCTTTTTTATAAAAATATGTTTTTAAAGCTTTTAAAAATGTTTTTAAAGATGTTTTCTTTTAATATATTTTAAAGTCTGTTTTTATTATTTTTAAAGTTTTTTTATTGCTTTTGTTTGCTGCCCTGGGCTCCTACTGGGAGGAACGGTGGGATATAAATCAAATAATAAATAAATAAAAATAAATAAATAAACTTCATTCACGCAACCCAAAATTCAGAATCATGCCACTTTAAAGTGTTTTGCAACTGTTTATACTTGTTTTATGGTTATTGGTTTTTAAAGGGATTTATTTCTTATTGTGAGCTGCCTTGGTTTCCAATCACCAACCCTACCTCACAGGGTTGTTGGAAAGACTGCTCTCTCTCTCTCTCTCTCTCTCTCTCTTACTTGCAGGTGTAAAAATACACCCCATATAATAGTTTATTCATTGTCAAACCAGTTGGTCATTGAAGAACATTTTTTAAAAATCAGTATTAGTTTCCTACATAATAAAATCTGTGATACCTAGGTAAACCCTGCCTAATTGCTTTAAAAATAGGATTGGAGAGAAGAGAAAGATTTACAACACAAACACAATTCTTTGCTATTTTACTCAAAAGGCCCATTAATTTACAGCACAATCCTAACCATGTCTACTCAAAAGTCCTAATGAATTCAATGGGGTTTACTCCAGGTACATGGGATTAGCGTTGCTTTACTCCCAGAAAAGCAAGTATTGGATGAAATACTTTCATATTACAAAGGTTTTCAAAGCACTGCCCTCTTCAACAGCCCAGGGTCTGACTCTTGCAGACAAGAGAGAAAAAACTTTAAGCCATATTCTTACTTACTCAAACAAACTGAAAATCTCAAAACAACCATTTTCTGACATGGCAATGAAGTCTAGGCACTGCCTGGGTCAACACGTATTGGCTGCAATCCTGAAAGAGCGGGGTTAGAGCTAGGAGCTGCTATAACAGATCTGTTCGATTTAACAGTCGTGGGGGTAGGGGTTGTTTTGGTGTATATCTCAGGAACCAGACCACCTAGAAACTTATTTTTTTAAAAATTGAAGCTGAGAGTCCGGAGATTAAGGTGAGTTACCTGGAGACCTGGAGGGGACCCCCCAAAACCGGAGAATCTGGCTGAAAACTGGACACCTGGTAACCCTACTCATGTCACACACCCACAGAACTATACAATACTCCTCTCCCATCTCTCAACTGACAGGGCCCAGTTCTATACCAGAGCAGTCTCTTACCCTGGGAGTATAAAACTACTCCCATCCACTTATTGCCAACGAAATAATCAGGCTTTTTGAACTGCTTAGATCATGTGAACTTAGGGCAAGTTCTCAAACTACCAACTTCTTAATACTACGGGAATATCTCTAAATTATTCTATGATTACACACCCAAGGACAACAGGATAGTTTGTTCGGGAGCAGGGTGCAGGACAGGCCATTTGGCACACACACAGCTCTGTCCTCCAAAACTACCTGTCCTAGCATCTGCCATCTGATATAACTGCCTCACTCTGTCTAATTACAGTGCTGGCCCTGAATCCCATTAAAGGTCACTTCTTGTCTGTTGAAAAGGTACTGGCCTTTATATCTCATCAGCAGACAAAACAAGAGGAAAGCTAGTTTCAATGCCTGATTATTTGCCAATTTGAAAATACTATATTGCTTTCAGGTACACTTTCTCTGTTTCTTTGTTGTTCCCTCTGTGTGTTTATTGTTCTATTGAATTTATCTCCATGGTATCTGATGGCCTACTAGCCTGCACTTTGCGGTATTATTCACTGTTCACACAGCTTCATCCCTAGTAGGGATGGAAGATTCTGTCAATTTCATTTCCCTCAGATTCTCATTTTTCGCACCTTAAATTCAGTTCTCCACATTTCTGCGACAATCTGCATTTTTTTAAAAGGAAAAACCCACCTGAAAATTCTTCAGCAATGTAGGGCAAATTTCCCTAATAAGCACATTTTGTATGCAGTTTTGACTAATGCATACAGTTTTGCAAGCAATTTATCCTAATACAATGCATTTTTGTATGTTCTTTTCACTTCATATATATATATATGTATATATTCATTTTTAAGCACACTTTCCCCTTTTTGTAAGCATTGTTTGGTTGGAGAACTGCATCACAAAATATTGGATATATGCAAATTTGGAAAGATGGCTGTGTTTCAGTTCTCATATTGTTTTGGAAAGTGCAAATCTGACAAATTCCACTTCAAATTTTATTTATTTATTAATTAAATTAATATCCCACCCTTCTTCCCAGTAGGAGGCCAGGGCAGCAAACAAAAAAACTAAAAACACTTTAAAACATCATAAGAACAGACTTTAAAATATATTAAAACAAAATATCCCTACAAACATATTAAAACAAAACATCTTTAAAAACATTTTTTTAAAAAACTTTAAAAACATCTTTAAAAGAAAGGTTTAAAAACATCTTAAAAAGCAATTCCAACACAGATGCAGACTGGGATAAGGTCTCTGCTTAAAAAGCTTGTTGAAGGAGGAAGGTCTTCAGTAGGGGCCGAAAAGCTAACAAGAGATGGTGCCTGTCTAATATTTAAGGGGAGGGAATTCCACAGGGTAAGTGACACTACACTAAAGATCTGTTTCCGATGTTCTGCGGGACGGACCTCCTGATAAGATGGTATCTGCAGGAGGCCCACTCCTGCAGAGCATAGTGATCTGCTGGGTATATAAGGAGTAAGACTGTCTTTCAAGTATCCTGGCCCCACGCTGTATAGGGCTTTGTACACAAAACTAGAATCCTGAACTTAGCCTGGTAGCTAACAGGTAGCCAGTGCAATTCTTTCAGCAGCGGGGTGACATGTTGGTGATACCCTGCCCCAGTGAGCAGTCTCACTGTTGCATTTTGCACTAGCTGGAGCTTTCGGACCAACCTCAAGGGCAGCCCCACATAGAGGACATTACATTAATCCAGCCTGGAGGTTACCAGTGCATGGACAACAGTGGTCAGGCTATCTCAGTCCAGAAATAGCCGCAGCTGTCTTACCAGCCGAAGCTGGTAAAAAGGCACTCCTAGCCACTGAAGTCACCTGGGCCTTTAGCAACAAAGATGGATCCAAGAGCACCTGCAGACTACAGACCTGCTTTTTCAGAGGTAGTACTACCCCATCCAAATCAGGCAACTGACCAATTATCTGAACTAGAGAACCACCAACCCACAGCGTGTCCATCTTGCTAGGATTCAGACTCAGTTTATTGACCCTCATCCAGCCCACAACTGAGTCCAGGCAGCGGTCCAGGGCTTGCACGGCCTCTCCGGATTCAGATGTTATGGAGAAATAGAGCTGGGTATCATCAGCGTACTGCTGACACCTTTTCCCGAATCTCCTGATGACTGTTCCCAAGGGCTTCATATAGATGTTAAACAGCAAGGGGTACAAGATGGTACCCTGTGGCACCCCACAGCACAACTGCCAGAGGGCCAAAAGACAGTCATCCAATGCTATTCTCTGAAAACGACCCTGGAGATAGGATCGGAACCACTGTAAAACAGTGCCTCCAATACCCATCCCACCAAGTTGGCCCAGAAGGATACCATGGTTAATAGTATCAAAAGCCACTGAGAGATCATGTAGGAATAACAAGGTCACAATCCCCCTGTTCTTCTCCCGATAAAGGTCATCCATCAGGGCGACCAAGGCCGATTCAGTCCCATAACCAGGCCTGAACCCAGACTGGGATGGGTCAAGATAATATGTTTCATCCAAGAGAACTTGCAGTTGCTGCACCATGACCCTTTAAACTCATGGCAATTCTATTTTGGATTTTTATCATGTTATATTTTCCACACTTGCTCATATTTTAATTGTGATTTTATTTGTTGTACACCGCCCTGAGAGCTTTCTGCTATAGGGCGGTCTAGAAATGTAATTAAATAAATAAATAAAATAATAAATAAATCACCTTCCCTAAAAGGGGGGTATTTCACTCAGCTTGCTTTGACAAGTTGTTTGAGTTCTGCTTGCCAATGTTTCTGTGTTAAGGGAGTGGTTGTGAGAACAGGAATGAGAATCCTTCTGTTCTCTATTTGCTTATCACTTGCCCCTCTTTTGGCTCTGCTGGTGAAATTGTGATGGAAACACTCACCTGTCCACTGGAGGTGCTGTGACACAGGATAAACTAAAAACATAACAACAGCCTTGCCGGATCAGGCCAAAGGCCTATCTAGTCCAGAATTCTCTTCTCACAGATGCCTATGGGAAGCTCACAAGCAGTACCTGAGTGCTGCAGCATCCTTTCCACCTGTGATTCCTAGCAACTGGTATTGAGACATACTGCCTCTGACTGCAGAAGGAAGTAGAATATATACTTACAAAGCAATCTAACATCTAAAAGTGGAGAAATATTAGCATTATATTTATTGTTAGTCTGTCTAATATGTCATTTTGTTGACATAATTTTGATTATGCTGCTTTTTTTTTAACCTAGACCATGGTTTCTATTAATAATATAATCGCACTAAGGAGTTCACCTCATTTTTCCACACAGTTATGAGAAGTAAAAGATGTTGCTCTGTCTTGTTCCACCTACTCCACACCCCCATTCCAAAGGATGGTAATGGAAAAATGACTCTAGAGAACCAACTTTCCCAGTTGCTATGGCAGCCAGTTTTCTTTCAAGACAAACTTGGTATGTTGAACATAGAAAAATATCATCCATTTGGAGGCGGTCAGATCAACTTCCTTTGCTGCAGGGATGGGGACCCAGATGTTGTTGAACCACAGCTTCCATCAGTTCTGGCCAGCATGGCCAATAGTCAGGGATGATGGGAGATGTACTCCAGCAACATCTGGAGGGCTGCAGGTCTCCAAAACCTGCTCAGGTGGCTAGTTAGCACTTTACCTAAGTTGTCATTGATAGATATAGGTTTAGAAGATGTGCTTGTCACTTTAAGGGTGCATACAGACATACACAAATGGAATGATCAATTCACTGTGGAACTGGACTTATTCTGTTTTGGTCAGACATTCAATCTTCTCTGAAAAATCAAAGTCAGGAAGAATCAAGTCCTACAACTTTAGAAAGAGCCATAGCTCAGTTGTAGAGCATCTGCTCTGCATGCAGAAGGTTCCAGGTTCAATCCCTGGCATCTCCAGGTAAGCTTGAAAAACCTGGAGAGCCACTGCAAATCAGTGTAGACATTGCTGAGTTGATGGACCAATGGTCAGCTTCCTATGCCCAAGTTTCGAGCAGAAGCCTACCCACCCTCATCCCCAGATGCTAGAACAATTTTTTGAGATTGGGATTTTCATGCAAGCAAACAAACAAACAAACAAGACACAAAATCAATGTCTAGATAAACTTGCAAGTTGTTTTGTTTTATTATATTTTATTAAGTTGCCAATTCATCTGAGGCATGGGGAAAGTCAAGGAGTATTTATTTATTTACTTATTTAAAAAGGAATACCCCACTTTGTAAGGAATGTCTTCTACAAAGGGGCTCACAATCTTCAGTAAAATCCATCTCACCGAAACAATAAGATGTATGGCACTTCACAGATAAACCAGCATAAAAATGAGTAATAAATCAAGATATCTCTCTCTCTCACACACACACACACACACGCACGCACGCACGCACACAGGCCAAAGTGGAGGAAAAATAAGTTTTAAGAGCATTTATAAAAGCTCCAAGAGAAGCAAGTGTTGGATATGGAACCAAGAACATACATCATTGGAGAAGTGAAGGTGCAGGAAAACCGATCATATATTTGAAGCAGGAAAAAAATGCACCCACTCCTGTTTGTACACACTCTTTGAAAAGAATGGCCTTGAAAGTGAACCCTTGAAATGACAGGAACAGATTGTTGCTTGGCAGACAAGGAGAGATAAAAGGTGGAAGATGTCTGTTAACTTCATGCACTGCATGAGAGCTTTCCAGAAGCAAATTTCTCCCTACTGTTGCAAGCAGGATGTTAAACTAGATGGGACCAGCCAGGCTCTCCTTACATTTGTGAGTTGTTGTTTCTTACATAAGAACATAAGAAGAGCCTGCTGGATCAGGCCAGTGGCCCATCTAGTCCACCATCCTGTTCTCACAGTGGCCAACCAGGTGCCTGGGGGAAGCCCGCAAGCAGGACCCGAGTGCAAAAACACTCTCCCCTCCTGAGGCTTCCGGCAACTGGTTTTCAGAAGCATGCTGCCTCTGACTAGGGTGGCAGAGCACAGCCATCATGGCTAGTAGCCATTGATAGCCCTGTCCTCCATGAATTTGTCTAATCTTCTTTTAAAGCCATCCAAGCTGGTGGCCATTACTGCATCTTGTGGGAGCAAATTCCATAGTTTAACTATGCGCTGAGTAAAGAAGTACTTCCTTTTGTCTGTCCTGAATCTTCCAACATTCAGCTTCTTTGAATGTCCACGAGTTCTAGTATTATGAGGACTCATCTCAGTGATGGGTGTAAAAACACATCTAATTACAGAACTGTGAAATGGCCCTCATCACCTTTGCAATGGTACATTTCTGCACAAGCATCTGAGATTTTTCTAGCCCAAATAAAAAAATGTTTAAAAAGCAAAATAAAATATATCACTCAAAAACTAAGGCATGCCTCTGTATCAGTTTCCATTCAAATGCAACTGCACAGCCTTGTAATATTAACTAAAGATCTTAGTTAATAGGTTTGGATGGTGTTAATGCTAACAACTTGTAACAATGACAAAGGGATTGTTTTTCAAGTGTTAATGGTACAAACTGATAAGTCAGTGGTGGGCAACCTCTGTGCCATAATCTAGCCTGCCAGCCCTCTGAATTTGGCTAGTGAGGCCATTTTGGGCTTCTTTGTCAGTTACCTGACCTCATATGACACCACGTGCAGAGATCAGTTATCTCTGATCTAAGCATTAAGAGATAATGGACCTCTCACCTCCAATCTCAGTGCTAAGCACCATAGGACTAAGACTGGACATAAACCTCTGATTGCTTTTCAACAGTTGAAGGGCAGGCAGTATTTCTTTTCTCTCTGGTCTTAGCACTGCAGTCACAAAGCTAAGAGTGGAGATAAGCCTGCCTTTTAAAGAGCAAGCAGAGACTTATCTCCAGTCTTAGCACTGTGGGTTTACAGCACTAAGATCAGATATAAGCCTGTGTCTGCTCCTGGCCTGAATCATCTGGTGTCACCTGTCAAAATGGTCTGTGGAGGGTTGGCCAGTTCTACATCCAACCCTTGGGCTGAAAAAAAATTCCCACCCCAGTGATGTAGGATACCAAACCGGAAAACCCATCAAGGGCTAGAAATTTTGGTTCCTTGGATGGAACAATTATTGGCAAGTCATCACCCAGAGATAGTCCCCCCATCTTTGGAAGATGTATGCAAGATGAAGTTCTCCCCAAATTCAGGAGCAGGTAATATCCCATCAGATTGGTCAAAGGTTGCTCACTTCTGAGTATCGCTTTTGTTTGGGCTTGGCTGACCTCTTACTCCCATGATAGCAACAGAAATAGCAGCCAAGTTTGGACAGCAGACTTGGATCGTGAAGTCTCTCTTCCCACCTACCAACAAGTCCACAATCATGCTCAAGTGCCAAAGAAGCCCATCCATGGGGCCTCAAGAAAGCCTTGATCCAAGGAGCAAATAAAATAACAATAACCCCTTGGCTTTGTGGCTTCTATCTGGGTTAAGAGCATAAGATCAGGTCAAAGGCCCATCACTCTCAGCATCCTGTTCTCACAGTGGCCACCTAGACGCCCATGGGAAGCCCACAAACAGGACCTGAGTGCAATAGCACTCTTCCCAGTTGTGATTCTCTGCAACTGGTGTTCAGAGGCAATAGTTCCTCAAACAATGGAAATAGAACCTAGCAATTATGGATAGTAACCACTGATATCCTCCACAGATAAAAAACACACAAATGCCAATATTGTGCTGGTACAGAGAGGGCAATGTTAGAAGGTATCAGCCCTTTTGACTGGCCTGACAATGGTGAACGCAGGAGATTGCTCATAGCTTTTTGGATATAGCCATATGGGTGAGACCTAGGTCATGGGGGGGGGAACCTTAGACTACCTGGCATTAATGCCTCTTGTTAAGAGCATGAAGGGGGAGTTGTGTAAAGGTTATGTAACAGCTAACTTTAATAATGTTTATAACTGACTATTAGCATACTGAAATATTTGATGTATTTTTTTTACCATTGTAACTCAGGACTTCATGTTTGCCATGACAAGCTATGGATCTGGCCCAACATGACTCCAAAGACATTGCTCACCATACATAATGGCCACAGCTTAGAGTACTTATATCTTGTAAATCTGTACACATATACTTGCATATGATTATATGTATAGCTGTTCATGTTCTAATAATTACTATCATTTTGTTGTCACCTGGGTTCCTGTGACTTTGTCTTTTTTGTTACCCGGCCATGGGGCTGATGGAATGTTCTTTGCAGGGAGGCCTGACTGGCACCAACCTTGTTTTGGCACCAGGCCCAGAAGAAAGATGCTTTTCTGGGTATCTGGATTGCACCAGATATTACACTGTTAAATCAGTTTTTAATAATGTTCATGTGATTTTTTTGTATCTTTCAGGACTTTTTTTTAGTGGGAAGTGATACATAAATTGAATTAACTGAAACCTAAAGCTGATGGGAATTGAAGTCCAACAATGTCTGGTGGGCCACACGTTCCCCATCCCTGCCAAAGTAAATCGCTGAGGTTCTGAGGGTCAGGGTGGTGTAATGGTTAGAGTGTTGAACTATGACCTGGAAGCCCAGGGTTTAAATCCCTACTCAACCATAAAGCTCTCTGGTTGCCCTTGGGTCGGTCACTGTCTCTCAGTCAAACCTACCCCACAGGGCCATTGTAAGGATGAAATGGAGAGAGGGAGAGCCATATACACCACTTTTGAGCTCCTTAGAGGAAAAGTGGTATATAAATGTAATAAATGAATAAAAATAAATGACTAGGGTTGCTGGACCGAAAGGTCAAAGAAAAGGTTATGGAGGTCTCACCAGATGGTGTGGTATAAAGTACCACTCAAAGCTGAAGTGCTTCATCTCTTTCAAATACTTCTTATGAATCCATTAAATTGGGCTGAGGAAAAAAACATACCTAAGCCTCCATCACCCTTTTGGAGTCAAATACAGGTGCCACATAATACTTGTTCCACACTTGTAAGAAATTGTTCTTTTAGTGTGACAGTACCTGCACTTTGGAACTCCCTGCCTATTGACATCAGGAAAAAGCCTTTATGGATTCTTTGCCTGCTTAAAACATTTCTGTTTAGGCAAGCCTATCCAGACACAGAGATGTTGCTGTGTTTTAATCTCTCTTTAGCTTGCTGCAGTATTAATATTTTTTTAAAAAATGTGTTGCTTGTACAGTGTTGATAATTTTAATATTTCTTGTAAACTGCTAGCAGTTTTACAATCAATTGGCATATACATTTTGTTACATAAAGTAAACAAACAAACAAACAAATGCTGTTTATGCAGGAGAGAATTCAGAAGGAAAATGTAATGTTAATCCTGGCCAATCTTGAATTCATGTTTGTACAAGAAGCTGATTATAAGCAGAGCTGCTTTATATCAGCTCTTCCAGCATCCCATGTGAAAATGATCTCATATTTCCATGCTTCAGTGAGAGCATGGATCTGAGTCACAGGCAGGATGGACAGATGTCTAACTATTGTCTCCTCTCCTTTTGACTGCAACAGTGCACCTTCATTTTGTGTGTGTGCTCTCATTTAGGTTAAGAATTAAACTTCCATCTAGATAATTTGAAAAGTCATTTGTAATGTTATTCAGGCCATGCTATGCATTTTGCTGAGTGTGTGTGTGTGTGTGTGTGTGTGTGTGTGTGTGTGTGAGTGAGTGAGTGAGAGAGAGAGAGAAAGCATAACAGCTAGATTTATTTTCTTCAGTATGTTATAGTTTGAGCTGACATGATCTATAAGGGAGACTAGATGGACAGGCATAATATGACAAACAGACTCTGATCTAGCCCACACACTTGGCATTTGACACTCCTGACAAACACCACATATGAAGATGAAACCAGAATGATTTACTTATAGAAATCCATGTGGGAGGACAAAGAAAGTGGAAGGAGTGGTTGTTTATAGAAAGGGAAGGTAGTGGGTTTGTTGATAGTTCCAGAAAAGGAAGATACGGAGTTTGATTTTGGAGAAGAAAAAACTGTAAATGCAACATCCCAAGAATAGCAAATGCAGAACCCAAAAACATCAGAAGTGACAGGATGTGTAGGCAGTGTCCAGCTATTCAGTTATGGCCTTATGACACTCCTTTATAAAAACCTTTTTACTTACCTAAACCATTTCAGAAAAGGCCTGGCTCACCTCCAACTTCAGCATTCTGATCTGCCTGAACAAAGTTAATTTTTTCAGCAGCCAGCCATCTCGTCTCGGCTGTTGCTCTGCCAGCCACTGAAGAAAGTCTGGGCTTAGCTTGGAGTGTTAGAAGGTTGTCCAAGTTCAGTAACTTATAGGACAATCACAAGCTCTGTCAAGGCACAGAGGAGCAGGATAGGAGTGTACCTAATGCCAGTTTAATGACTTGCATCTTATACTGGCCCAGCTATATAACTATGACATTGCACTCACACAAGAGACTGAAGCAACAATCCTAACCTCACTTACTTGAGAGGAAGCCCCACTGAGTTCAATAGGGCTTACTTCTTACTTAATAGAGATAGTTAGGCTTATACTGTTAGGCAGGACTAGATCTAATGGCCTTAAATTACAGGAGGGTTGATATTGATTGAACATTAGGAGAAATGACTTAATAGACAAAGTTTTTGTGTGCACAAAACTGTGCATGGTGTGGGGAAAGCAGAAAAAGAGAGAGATAAATTTTCCTTACGCTCTTATAAGAACTCAGAGCCATCCAATGAAGCTGAATGGTGGAAGATTCAGCAGGAGAGGGAAAAAAAGGAAGTACTTCTTCACACCACACATAGTGAAACTGTGGAACTGTTGCCACAAGATATCATGATGGCCACAAACTTGGACAACTTTAAAAGGGGCTAGACAAATTAATAGGTAATAAAGCTATTGATGGGTTGTATACTACCTCTGGTATCAGAGGTGGTATGCTTCTGATTACCAGTTGCTGGGGAACACATGAATGGTTGCAGTCATGTCCTACTTGCAGATTTCCCATAGGCAATTGGACAGTTTTGAAGGAAGTCAGAGATGTGGCATCACACATTTCTGCCAAGAGGTAAACTCCCCAGCAGCATAAGCCTTCATAAAAGCAGAAATATGGGTCCTGCTGACCAAAGGCCCATTTAATCCAGCATTCAGAGAGGATCCATGTACGTACTATTTCATTTTCTTTCCCTTTAACTTGGGTGCCTTGATCAGATTGAAAAATATTCTTTTGAGTATTTTTTTTGAAGAAAAACCTTGGTCAGGTTATACCATAATTTCTTGGGATCAGGTTAATGCAGCATTCACCAATCTGATGCCCTCCAGATGTTTTGGACCTCAACTCCCATCAGCCCAATGTACTGGCTCGGGCTGATGGGAGTGGTAGGCCAAAGCATCTGGAGGATGGCAAAACACCAGGTTGGCAAAGGCTGGGTTAATGCAACTTACATGTTCTAGGGAACAGGCTCTGTGCTTTTAATCACAGAAGCGATTTTAGTAAGTGTGTTTTCCTCATAGCCTTCCAAAGTTCTTCTGCTACACGATTCCTAAAGATTCAGGACCTGACCTACTTTGAATTTGGTTACCTTAAATCAGGTAGGAAATGTCGGAATTGCTCTCTATTGAGAGGTGTAGCAAAGTCGCGTAGCGCTGCGGAATGGAGAGTACTGAGCGAGATGTGTGTATGTGTGTTTGAATCTTTGCTAAGATTCTACCTTCCCTGCAAATTAGTCAGACAGAGACTTTAAGCTTTAAAATAAGAAACAACTACTTTATTCTGGAAGTACATGCTTGATAGGAAAGTGTTCTATATCTAGCTTAACTAGCTATGCTGGAGAAGCGAGCACTGGTCCCAGTACTCACCCTCATCCTGGTTGAGAGGAGAGACAAAGAGAAGATGTCTGCTCCCCTCTCAAGAGAAAGAGAACAACAGAGAAGCGGGAAGGAACTGAGATCAACATTCCTTTGCTTATCAGCCTAGCAGGAAGGGGAGAGACGGCAGAGGATCAAAGGGATAGGTATAGCCTCAACCAGCAAGAGGTCTAGCTCTCTAGCTACCCTTATTAACCCCATGCAGCCTCAACTCACCAAGTTGGAATTGAACCTCATACATTCCAACAGGAAACTGATCATTAAATAATTGCATAACATCACATATTTTAACAGGACTATTTCGTGTTCAAGGCAAGGCATTATTTCTGTCTTTTGGCTTCCTTCTTCTAAGAAGCCACCAAAGAGTCTTCTCCATCTGGTTATGTAATTTGTTCTCTTTCAACCTTAGTTCCTCAAATGGTCTTTTTCCACTCCCTTCAGTTAAATATTTACACTGGTGCTCCTGCCTTTCCAGCTTTCTTCAGCTAAACAAATGATTACAGCTGAGGTAAAAAAATGTTTTGCTATGTACCCTTCATCTTGACATATTCCATGAACTGGGCTTTTGCAGGTCCAAGAGGGTGGGGGGACACATATCTTTTTGTGTGTAGATTGGCAGTGTTCTTTCTTTAGAAAGCTCAGAGCCACTTACACAATCATAATCATAATCATATTTTTTTTACAATTATTTTACTTAGACACAGGCACACACCTTTGGCAGCATCTTAAACAAGCACTGCTCAGGCCCACCTGACATCTCCCATTCTACTGACTGTGGAGGCAGAGTTGAGACAGCAGGGCCTCCTCCATTGGCTCAGCTGAGAGACCAGTTTCCAGTTGGCTCCTCCTTCCCCTCAGCTGTCATCTATTAGCAGCCATTCTGCCCAGCTGCACAGAAGGGGAGATGGAACAGCAGGGCCCACTCCATTGGCTCAGGGGAGAGACCAGGTGCCATTTGGCTCTTCATCTCCCTCAGCTGTTCTCATGCAACTGAAGAACTGCCATGTAACTTTAAGAACTGGTGCCTGATTTTCTTCATTTTCCTCTTTTCTTCCCATCCCTGCTTCTTTTTATGTTGTTAGATTGTAAGGCTCTGGGCAGGGATTGTCACGCTTTTAACATGTGCACAATGCATAGTGAACTTTAGACCTTTATTATTAATAACCATTTATAAATCACCCCATCATGATTAATAACAGCATCTCTGGTCTGTTAGTATGTCACCTGCTGAAAATAGCAGTGGCCACCTAGTGCTTAACTCTCTCAGGCTGCAGGCAGTGACAACCAACCATTCTTAAATTGAGATTGTGTCCACTGTTAGTCACATTTTAGATCTTCATATGGTGACCACCGTTAGCCATTAAAATTAAAAGGAATCTTTAGGTTCAGATAGAAGCTACAGTGTGCTACTGAACACCATTACCCGTGGCTACTACTAGCCACGATGGCTGTGTTCTCTCTCCATTGCTGGAGGCAGTATGCTCCTGAATGCCAGTTGCTTGGAATCACAAGTGGAGCTGTTGCACTCAGGTCCTGCTTGCGTCCTTCCCATAGGCATCTGGTGAGAACAGGATGCTGGACTAGATGAGCCACTGGCCTGATCCAGCTAGGCTCTTCTTATGTTCTTAAACACTTTTCTTTCTTTCTTTTAGTATCTGTTAGGCAGAATTCAATATCCACCCATATGATGACACATTAACTTCATTTTCGTTCCCTATATTAATTAGCAAAAGGAATCTTTACACTCTCATACATAAATGTAGCCCAGCATGTTAGCGAGTGGCCAGAATGGTGTTCCTCTCCCACAGCATACATCTTTATGAGGAATGTGGATGACCCCTCTTAACAATGACATACAATCTGGATGATGAATCACAAGTTTGCTTGAGTTTTCGGCTATGTTTGTGTCCGTCTCAGCGGAATCTATCCTGCTCTTCTCCATGGTAACAGTTTTGTCTCTGACATCATCATCCAAAAGAGGGCAGGAAGGTTAAAAATTCCTGTGGGGCTCAAGATGCAGAAGGGGCACATTGTAGCTAGAGTGGGAATATAGTTTAATGAGACCAAATGATTAACTCTTCCAGTGCTGAGCAAAATTAGAAAACCAAACTGTCAGAGTTCTTGAGAGACAAGAAGGGCTGTAACTCAGTGGCAGAGCATCTGCCTTGCATGCAGAAGGTCCGAGGTTCAAACATAACTCCTCTTCTTCAAAAGGACTCTCATGTTCCAAGGGAATCTCCAACTATTTCCTAGCCGTTCTGCCAGTGATGGCTGGTGGCTCCATGTCAGTGGGCAGTTTAATCTGCTCTGAGTTTAAGTCTGAATTTTCAAGTAGCTGATGTGTTGAAGCCTATTCCCAAAATAGGTCCAGCACCTTGGGCAGCTCCTTGAAAGTTCTGACTAAAACCAGAAGTGGATTCCACTGCCCCACTAACATGGAGCCACCAGCCACCTGTGCTTTCAGAGACATTTACCTCTAATTCCTCTAACAAAAGGATGTGGCTGGCACACTTCATTAAGGACTTTTAAGTAGTCACTCTTGCCCCCCTAGTCCTCCTTTATCTAAACCTCAGGCTCCTTTATAGCAGCCGGGCAGTAATCATCCCATATAAACTATACAAATTGTCAAAGCAGAAGAAATGCATCCCTCAAATACAGGAGAAACAGGGGCACTGATCTGCATAAAATGTGCATATGCTAATTTATATGTATAGATGCCAACTTAGAAATAATTACTATAATTTAAGTAGTAACACAATATGCCATAACCAGAGCTTGGAAAAGTTACTTTTTTGAACTACAACTCCCATCAGCCCCAGCCAGCATGGCCACTGGATTGGGCTGATGGGAGTTGTAGTTCAAAAAAAGTAACTTTTCCAAGCTCTGGCCATAACAGGGATCACTGAGCAGATGACTGGTGTGCCTGCTCAGTCTGCTGTCCAGGTACAAACTGTTGATGGGCAACTTCAAGGCTTCTTATTCTCCCTTCTTGCCTGTGGGGACTGGCAGCTCTGATGTCAGAGGAGCAGTGAATTTGCTCTGAGTTTTAATCTGAACTTTCAAGGAGCTGTCCAAGGTGCCACCAGTCTCCACTGCTACTTACCATTCTTTACCTTTAAACTGGACTTGGATGGGATAGCCCTTGAAAAAGAGGCCTACGTCCCTGATAAAGTAGGGCACGTGGCACGTCTATTTAGCACTGATACAGCAAATTGTAAGGCATTGCAAGCATTATCTCAGTAATCCTTCCAACAGCTTTGTAGGTACATTATTATTTGTCCCCACCTGAAGAAGGCATTTTCAAAATGCAACCGTTGACAGTGGAGTGGGGAGAAAGAAAGATACAGGAATCTATCTCTTTTCTCCCTGGGGAGGGGGAAGCAGGGGAAATTTTAGCAGAAAACCACTGGACAGAAAAGGGTTTAGAACTACCTACTGATGCTCATACTGTTTATGCTCATAATGTTAAACTTATGATTTAGGATGAAGTGTAAATTAGGCCACTATAGGGCAAGTGTGTGTGTATGTGTGTGTTTACTATTTACACTTCATCCTAAATCACTCTCTTTTATACAATCATCCTCTTGGTCAACAAGCAATTGCCAAGTAAAACTCTGACAATTTATTAAGGCTGCAACCCCATGTACCTTTACTTAGGACTAAGTGGGATTCAGTTCTGAATAAGCATACAGAAGTAGGATTGGTCTATAAGGGTTAATTATTTAAAAATACAAGCCAAGTCCCTCAATTTTTATTGGCCTAGTGATTATAGATTTCAAGTTCCATTTTTCAAGAAACTGCGCCATGGCTTTGTAGGAGTTGTTCCTACTTAAGGTGAACAAATCTGTAGTTTTGGTTTCTCTCAGTTTCTCATTTTCCCAGTCTTAAGGTCATTTTGCCATATTTCCACATCAATTTGTGAACTCCTTTTTTTTAAAGTCCCCATAAAAAACATGTTGGCACTTTAGTGTGCATTTCTGCAAAGATACATATTTTTGCAGGCATTTTTGTCTAATATACACATTTTTGTATATAATGCATCTTTGCATGTTATTTTTACAGATATAATTATTTGTCCACGTTTCTCCCTAACATGTATCTTTTTTGAGCTGGAGAACTGCACTGCAAAATTTCAAAGGCTTAGCTGTTTGCAAATTCTTATGTAAAGTCCGGATTCAGTAGGTTGGCATTAAAATGTAAAGCAAAGTGAATTTCACCCCCATCTGTAAACATAAGAATGAGGGAGATGAGGGGAAAATTCAGTTTGGTTTACATTTTCATGCAAAAGTACCTAATTCAGAGACTTAAGACTAGATACTCCACATGCACTAGGACTATGCAATATTGGTGTAGGTTACCCCCCCCATTCATTTTCCAGTCATTTCCAGTTATAGCTCCTCCTTGGGGCATTTATGTATAGTTCTCCTTTTCACCATCTTGTCATGCAGGCTATTGTTAGGGTCTCTGCAAGCCAGATGGCAGACTGCATGGAAACAGAGGGGACCAGCAACTTGCTGCATTTAGAGGTTTATGCATTCACAGTCTCACACTTTTAAAAGTTTTACTTTTGCTAAATAGAGCACACAGTTAGCTATCATAACAGATATTAAATAATGTAGAAAATATTGGCATTCCAAAATATAACATTCCTGCTTACCTAAGTAAATTCAGGAATGGAGATGTAGGGGTATCTAGAATATTAAACACTGCATTTCAACAGAGTGGGGGAAAGAAGAAATGTCTAGATGGGGGGCAGGGTTCCCATATGTCCCACATTCAAGACAATAAAGTTGAAAAGAGGGATGGCTGGGCAAAAGGACAAGAATTAGAGAAAACAAGAAAAAAGGATGTAAGAGTTGGACAGATAGGTAAGTAGATGTACAAGAAGGATTAATACAATGTGTTACAGCAGGGATCAATAACTGGAAGCCCCTGGCCAAATCCAAGTCAACACCCTTCCCTAACCCAGACACAAAAGAGAAATGGAAAAAGTGAATGTGACGACCAAACATGCTATTTAGCAGTGAAGGGTTTAGGCACTGGACCACTTAGGTTGGCCATTTAGACATCACTAAAAAAAGAAGAAGCCACAGAGTTGCATGAAAATTTGCATCTGCTAATTTATATGTATAGATGCAAATGTAGAAATTATTACTATAAGCAGAAATACAATACATCTTGCCATAGTAGATGTGACCAGATGACCTGTGTGCCTGCCTGCTGAGTCTGCTGCCCAGATGCTAACTGTTGATGGGCACCTTCAAGGCCCCTCCTTACGATTCTTCATCATTGAACCAGACAGCTCTTCAAAGAAAGGACTTCTTCAAATAGAAGACTGTCCTCTAGCAACTCTTCAAATAGAAGATTTTCCTTTGTAAAGTAGGACATGTGGCCAGCCTAGTCTGAGCACTCCTCACTTACATCGTAGTAACATGCCTTATGCCAGGTCACACTCTTTCTTCATCTAGAACAGCATTGTCTATTCTGCCTGACAACAGCTCTCCTGGATTTCAGCAAAGAGAGGTTTTTCTTCATGGTCTATTTAACCACAGATAGCCAGGACTGAACTTGGGACTTTTTTTTTTACATGCAAGCATATGCGTTTATCACTACGTGATGGTCCCTTCAAAGTGACACTCCAGAAATTCCAGCTACTAATCATTCACTTCTTTCAAAAGGAAAGAGGGGTGTTTTATATTGACAATCATTAAAACTTTTTCACTTTCACACAATATCCCCCACATCATTGCAGTCATTGTGATGCATTTTTGACATGAAAATGACATCCACCTACAAAAAGCAATCCATACTTTTTTAAAAAACAAAACAATGACCCATGTGTTGTTTTTTTATTCCTTCCACCTCATCAAGATATTTGTGTATATAATATTGATAGAGCTCTTTTTGAAACAGGGTTTAGAAAAGTTTTTTTTTTTTTTTAAACCTTCTGAGGTAATATCTTAGACCCTATAAACAAGGAGTAAGAAATTAAAGGAGATGCGAGGGGGAATAGTAACTAAGGAAGGGAGAAGAGCAGCAATAAGTGTGCTCACTTGGGGGTTCAGTTTAGAGCACTAATGGCAAATGGGAAGATTTGATTCTATTTATGACAGTATAATAAACTGAATCTGAGATTAGCAACGAACTTCCTTGTCAAATTCAAAAGGAAAGCAGTTATGCAGGAGAAACCAGTCAGGGGTTGAACTGGCTTGCATTCATTTTTTGGATGTCAGTAGACCCATGGCCTCAAGCTACAATGCCCACAAGAAGCAACAAATGGCCTGTTTATCTGTTTGTTTTACAAATCATCGAGCTTATATCAGAAAGTGTTCAGTGCACTTCCTGGGCATGACTGTGCAGCTATGTAATGGACATATAAGCAGCACCTCACACAGGAAACCCACTGACCGCTACACATGCTAGCTTGTTTCAAGCTTCAACCAAGAACACACAAGAAAATATCTTACAGGGGTGAGGAATATTTTTGGCCTGGCAGGCCAGATCTTTCTCTCTCCCACACACACACACACACTGTGGGCCAACTTGTCGGATGTCATAATAAGATCAGGAGATTGACAAGTGGGTTGCCTCACCCACCTCTCAAATTTGGACTGTGGATGTGGGGAGAGATAGCGACCAAGCAGGATTGAACTCCCCACATATCAGCTGATGCACGGGGAGTTAATCCTGCTTTCTGCAGAGTTCTGCTGTACCACTAAGTTTCCCAAGCGGAACTTGCTTGTGCATCCAAAGCAAGCAGGATTGAACTCCCCACCCATCAGCCAGTTTCTACAGGGACTGGCTGCATGAGCAGCTGATTCAGCTGCATCTCTATCTGCCCCACATCATATATGACATCAGGTATGGGGCAGCTGGATATGGTTTGGGGAAAACGGCCTTGAGAGCCAAGTGCAGAGGCCTGCCAGGCCAAATTTAGTCCATGGTCCGGGGGTTCCCTATCCCAGATCAGTTGCAGCCAAGCCATACAACATGACTGCATTTGTTCACTCATTGCACACAGACCCACAACATCAGATAGTATTCAGACTACAATATCCACCCAAAAAACTGGGGGGGGGAAACACCACAGATCAACAAGGCCAGATTTGTACCCAAGAACAATCTATTAAAGTACAGACCTAAAAGAGAAAATGAGAAACCATCACTTGTTACTTTCAGCTCCCAGTTAAAACTACTCAGGTGTACCATCCTGGGGGACAATGACACTTGTCTCCCACAGGCCTTGTGTGGCAAGCTTGTATTTGCTTACAGACAGCCCCCCCCCCATATAGGGTTGCCAGGTTCAATCCCTGAGACTGATCCTTTATCTTTAGGAGAAAAGAAAGTCAGCGAAGTGCAGGTGTCCTTGCAACACTATAATGAGAAAAACCACAAGGTGGAATTCTCCCTCCCCCCTGCACAACTTTTAAAGATACAAAAAACCTCTTGGTTGCCAGGCCCAGCCTCCAAGAGGTCTTTTGTATCTAAAAGTTGTGCAGCGGGGAGGGAGAATTCCACTTTGTGATTTTTCCCATTACAGGGTTGCAAGAACACCTGCACTTCGCTGACTTTCTTTTCTCCTAAAGATACAGGATCAGTCTCAGGGATTGAACCTGGCAACCCTACCCCCATAACAGCTGTTCACCTGCAACAACAGGTCATATAACAGAGATACACAGGCATGAGACTTCATGGCAGACGCAGATGCCAGTTCTGTCCCCATGTCTACTTTGGCAACACTATTAGAGAAATTAGAAAACCTAAACATGTCATCCACAACTTCAGCATTTCATTCACCTGCTCATCTTCCCATGTGATATATGTCATCATCTGCCAACAATGCCCTTCTGTAGGATAAAGAAGCCAGCCTCTACACTAAAGAATAAATGGACACAAATCAGACAGAAAGAATGTTGAAAATAATAAAAAAAAACCAGTGAAGGAACGTTTTTTGCCTCCCGGGACACTTTGTAACTGACAAGGTGGCCTTACGGGATAAAAAGAACTTCACAGGGAGCCTGCAAATGAAACAAGCTGAGTAACAAGCTGAAATGTTCAGTGTTATCAGTTGTGGATTGGATGGGCTCAATGAATTTTTACCACATTAAATGTGTTGGCTGGCTTATGACAAACCACCTTCCAGGATGTCTGTAATATTAACCAAACTTTCTCTTGTGGATAGCCACTGCTACACATCTAAAGATCACTATTTGTACTTTTCTGCATTTCATTTATTTCTGGTCTCACTATATACAATCCCTCCTCCTACCCTGGCCAGGCATATATATACACCTGCAACTCCAGAAAACACTTTGTGCACCAGATGAAATAGACTTTAATCCACAGAAATTTATATTATAGGCATAAGGTGCCACAAGACCTGTTGTTGTCTTGCTGCAAGAGAATAACACGGCTAGCCCTCAGGGATTTATTTATGTATGCATTTATTTCCTTCTATTTATAGCCCATGCCTCATCAATCAATGATCCTGGAGTGAGCCACAACCCAGCACATAACCAATACTTCAATTCAAATCAGAAAAACCATTGCACAATAAAAATTTGAAACATCAGATAAAAAACAACAACCATAATACAGCAAGCAGTACATCCATTACCTACTGGCCTCATTCCATCAACTCCCCACCCCCAAAATAAGCCTGGGCAAAGAGGTCTGCTTTCAGCTGGCATTGAAAAGTAAACAATGACACTAACTGTACCTCACAGGGGAGGGCATTCCATAAAAGAGGCACCATCCCCGAGGAGGCCCTGTCCCCCACCACCATGCAATATGCTTCATCCGGTGATGGGGTGCCCCAAAGACTTCCATTGCAGATTGTTAAAAATGGGCAGGCTGGTAAAGGGAGAGGCATTCCATCAAGTACTTGGATCCCAGGTCATGTAGGAGTTTTATGTCAACAACACTAGGCTCAGAATTTTGTAGACAATCAGTGCAAGCTCTCCAAGATCATCTTTATGTGATTCCTGCTGTCTGTGCCACTCAGAACCCTAGCATTAAATGATGCTGCTGAGTGTACAATAAGAAAACCTGTCATTTTCCTCAACTATGCCAAACAGATGAAAAGGAACTCTGTCTTGCCTCCAGTCAGCCATATAACTAGGACTTTCCAACATATTTCTATGGTGTAAACATGACCTGGGAACTCCCAAAATGTGAGTGTTTCTCATTCTTTCTCATAAAACTAGAACCCAAAATCATCCAGTGGAGCTGGAATGATGGAAGATTCAGGACAGACCAACTGAAATCTCCTCACGGCACACACAGTTAAGCTATGGAATTGGCTACCTACAACATGTGGTGATAGCCACCAATCTGGAGGGCTTTAAAATGGACTCACATAAATTTATGGAGGATAAGGCTATCAATGACTACTAGGAATGGAAGGATCTGTCAGTTTCGGTTCTCTCAGTTTCTCACTGTGCCAATCTTAAATTCAGTCATCCATGTTTCTGCAGCAATTTACTTTAAAAAAAAAAATCCTGATTAAAACTATTCAGCATTTTAATGTGAATTTCTCCTAATGAACCTATTTTTGTTTGCAGTTTTGAGTACTCTACAAGCAAGCAGTTTCTCCTAATATAACACATTTTTGTATTTTATTTTCACCAACATATTCATTTTTATGCACACTTTCCCCTTACATTTTTGTAAACGTTGTTTGGTTGGAGAACTGCATTGCAATATTTGGATAAGTGTAAATTTCACAGGATAGCTGTGTTTTGATTCTCATCTCATTTCAGAAAATGCAGATTTGATACATTTGGATTTAAATGCAAACTGAATCAAATTTCTCCCCCATCCCTAGTGGCTAGTAGTCATTATGGCTACATGCAACGACCTCTAGGCTGCATGTTTCTGTATACCACTTTCTGCTGGAGAACAAAAGCACAACACGTCTATTGCATTCATGTCCTGCCTGTGGACTTCCCAGAGGTATCTGGTTTGCCACTGTGGGAAACAGGATGTTGCACCAAAAAGCCCTTTGGAATGATCCAGCAGGGCTCTTCTTATGTTTAGTTCTTATGTACATCTGCAGAATGGCACTCTATGTTTCAAATGGAATCATACTTCTGGTCACTGCAAAACCAGGAGAACAAGGTTATAGCATATATTGGGTCCAAAGGGGCTGGTTTAAATCTTTACTGATTTAAGATCCCTGCCTTTTCCAGGGACATTTTTCCTGAATTGCCAGTTGTGTGCCAAACTGGTGAGCCTGAAGGGCATACAGCTGCCATGCAGAGATGTCCTCAGTGACAAAATCTCTAGTCCTGCCATGTCCCATGCTGACAGCTGCTGAGAGTTAACTGTTTCCTGGCCTGGGGCCAGACCACCTGCTGTCTTCCTTCCTATCCCCTTCAGACCCTCATCCACTGTTTGCAACTGGGTCCTCAAACTGCTTGTCATTTCCTTCTTCCTCGGTGCCAAATAGGTGACTGCAAAAGCTGGCATCATTGACGCAGCATGCCTTTGACAAGGAATTGTTTTGCCCTGTTTGAGAAAGTCATTTCATGGTGGTGTTTTTGTTAAAGTTCATCCAGAGCTATAGACAGCCATTCAGTCTGCTACTAATGAACACTCAAGAGGGTGCCGCACTCTGCATCACACTCCATGATCTGTTGTCCATTTTCTTTTCTGCTTTTTTTTAATGTCCCAGTTCTGAGTTTTCTTATGCAAAAGCTTGTACCTCATTAAAGAGATACAAATGTTTCTATGATTGGTCTGTAAAACCCAACTAATGGTGTGCCTCTTCCTGGCCATTATCCCTGTATTACTGGAGGGCTGGGTTTTATTTCATTTTTAAAATAGCCTTAAAAGTATTGTTGCCATTGCTTCTGTGCACCTGTTTGTTACATGTCACCTGTACGCCTGCCAGCTAAACTTCTTTCAACTGATTCTAAACCTGACTGTGCCACAATCCTAGAAACCTGCGTTCTTGATCATCCTGCTCTGAAGTTCTCCCCTCTACTTTAGGAAGAATATCTTTTGGCACGGCATCTAATGTTTTTGAGGCATGCGTGCCATTGAACAAAAGCAACATTATTTTAGATAGCAACTTTTAAAATGCTAAAGTGGAAGCATGTTTGAAAAGCAGGGCACAAGGGTAAGGAGAGACAAAGGGGAAATTTACCAAAATAAGAGTGCTGGTTTGGAAGCATCCTAAGACATTGCTTACTTGTGAGCTCCCCACTGGGTAAATATGCAGAGAATTGGACTCTGTCCCTTTTTATTTATTTATTTATTTATTAAATTTATTAGTCGCCCATCTGGCTGGTTGTCCAGCCACTCTGGGCGACGTACAAGATAAAAAGCAATACATTAAAACGTTAAAATTTAAAACCATAACAGTAAAAACCTAACCCACCCCAAAAGCCTGCCTGAAGAGCCAGGTCTTCAAGGCCCGGCGGAAGCTCATCATAGAAGGGGCATGGCGGAGATCATTTGGGAGAGAGTTCCACAGGGTGGGGGCCACTATTGAAAAAGCCCTCTCTCTAGTCCTCACCAGTCTAGCTTTTTAACCGGTGGGATCGAGAGAAGGTCTTCTGAGGCTGATCTTGTTGAGCGGCGCTTCTTTAGATAGACTGGGCTAAAACCGTGTAGGGTTTTAAAGGTCAAAACCAACACCTTGAATTGGGCCCGGTAAACAACCGGTAGCTTTACTTTACTTCAGCAAGTGTCGGAAGGCAGAGCTGGGGTCCCAATCCCGGGGAGCTGGATCCCGGAGAGTTGGGAGAAGAGTATTCGGATGGATGGCAGAGGGAAGGGGGAGGAACTTCCCCCCTTTGGAGCGAAGACGAAACAGAGGAACTGCCAGTGATAAGGTCGCTTAGCGACGGGGAGCCTGAGCCCTCCCTGGACATTCTCACGCCTCCCCCTCTTTCAGGCTCAGAGCAAGAGGGGAAAGAGGGAGGGCTGCTCACAGCCGAAAAGCGGGGAGGCAGTTTACCATCAGCTCCTCCCCTATCCCCCATCCTGGAATCGGAAACTTCAGAAGAGGAGGGGGTGATGCTTCCCCCCTCACCGCGCACACGCAGACAGCTGAAAAGACAGGAGAGAAGGGGGGGAAGGCGGGCAGTACCTGAGGGGCAGTTAAGGGGGAGCGAAAGATTGCGCGCCCGTTTGGCCCCTTCTTAAAGAACAGGTGGGAAGAAGTCCCTTGCTCTGTCAACTTTCTCCCAATGCCGCAGGACCTGTATCCCTGTATTGCTTCATGAGAAAACGCAGTCTTTGTTTGGACATTACCCTAATAAAACACGAATTAACTACAGCCGTTGGTCTGGTTCCTGAGTCACATCCTGGGCCTGACAGCTTGACAGAGCCACCTAAATCACCCTCAACGCTCTCTTCACTTGACTGGGACAAGATGTCAAAGGGAGCAGCGGGGGGGACGAACCCCACTTCTGAGACGGAAGAAGTGGAACTCTTGAGGACTAAGGTAGCTGATTTGCAGACGGATGTTCAAGCCCTGCTAGCAGTAGTCAAGGCGCTGAAGACGGATAATCAAACCTTGAAGGCCACGATAGACCAGATGCGAACAGCCCCTCCAGCTGCCGTAGTAAAGGTTCCCATTGGATTGCCCCCAAAATAGGCGGGACAAAGTGATCAGTTGGCAACCTTCGTGGCTCAATGTGAGTTATATCTGGATGTCAGGCACATGGAATTTCCAGACGATGGGGCTAAAGTAGCTTTCGTGATTAGCCTCCTGGAGGGAGAAGCTGCAAAATGGGTGACTCCGTATCTCGTGAGAAAGGATACTGTCTTAGGAAGGTACAGAGGATTTATACAGGAGATGACCGAGATGTTTCAAGACCCGCAAAGGGCTGAAACAGTAGCGCGGCAACTAGGCGCTCTGAAGCAAGCTAAAGGGACTGTTTCCGAGTACACTAACGCTTTTAAAATTCTGTCCCAGGAAACTGGTTACAGTGACGCCGCCCTGATGTTTATGTACCGGAGTGGATTAAATGCTGAAATCCTGGATGAGTTGGCCAGGACCTCCCCCCCCGCTGACCTACCAGGGCTCATCCGGCTATGCCTACAGATAGATCACCGGATGGAAGGAAGGCGCCTGGAAAGGAAGCAGGAGGTCCTGAGATACTCAGCCTCGGCATCCCGCAACAAGACCCTTCCCACTGCAGGGATGGCAGGTAATGCAACTGAGGGACAGGGAGGGGCTAGGCCAAGACTGTCGGAAGAAGAAAAGGAAAGACGACGCCGGGAACGTTTATGCTTTTATTGTTCAAAGCCGGGCCATGTGGCCAGAGACTGTGGACTGAAAGGGGGGAAAGCTGAGCCGTCGGGAAACTAGAACACCCAGTCCACGTGCAGGCCGGTGGACTGGGGGCAGCGTTGTATAAAGGCCCCCCAACGATCCAACCTCCCTCAAAGGGGGTGTTGGTCTTGCCTATTCGGATTACAACTTCCAGAGGAGTGGTGTTTAATTCCACTGCCTTAATTGACAGTGGAGCCTCCACAAATTTTATTGATGCAAAGTTAGTCAAGCGTCATGGAATTTCCCGGTGGAAACTGGACGCTCCCCTAGCTGTGGAGACTATCGATGGGAGACCCCTGAAGTCAGGAGGGGTGACACAAGTCACGGAGGAAGTGAAACTTCAAATCCCTGGGCACGAAGAGTTCATTTCGCTATACGTGTCAGATCTCTCGAACTTTGAGGTGATTCTGGGAATGCCCTGGCTAGCAAAGCATGAACCCAAAATAAGTTGGAAGGAGGAGGTGGTGTGGTTCACCTCACAGTATTGCCAGGAGAACTGTCAACCTGAAGGAATCAAGAACACCCTAGCGGGGGCAGTGCAAGAGATCGAGCAAGTGACCCTGCCGCCAAAGTATGAAGAATTCAAAGATGTGTTTGATGAAAAAGAGGCAGAGACTTTACCCCCCCACCGCCCTTACGACTGTGCGATTGACCTAGTGCCAGGAGCCAGCATCCCATCAGGGAGAATCTACTCTCTCACAGAGAATGAGAGGGAGGCCCTGAAGGAATTCCTGGATAAAAACCTGAGGCGAGGATTCATACGCCCCTCACAATCCCCTGCTGGAGCACCACTATTGTTTGTGAAAAAGAAAGGGGGGGAACTCAGACCCTGTAACGACTATCGCGCATTGAACCAGATCACCATCCCCAACAGCTACCCGCTGCCCCTGATCTCAGAGTTGCTGGACCGACTGCGCTCTGCAAAAATCTTCACGAAGTTGGATTTGAGAGGAGCGTACAATCTGATCAGAATGAAGGAGGGAGATGAATGGAAAACAGGATTCTTGACCGCTTACGGACAGTATGAATACCTGGTCATGCCGTTCGGGCTTTGTGGAAGGGCAGGCATTTTTCAAAAATTCATGAACGACGTGTTTAGAGACTTGTTGGACACGTATGTAATCTGTTACTTAGATGATATCCTGGTGTTCTCAAAGAACCAGGAAGACCACGACCAGCATGTGAAGACGGTGTTGAAGAGACTGAGAGAAAATCACCTGTATGCTAAATTAGAGAAATGTGGATTTGACCTCAAGTCTCTAGACTTCCTTGGATATCGAATCTCAGCGGAAGGCGTGGAGATGGACCCAGGGAAAGTAAGCTGCATATTGGACTGGGGCCAACCTGTCACCAAAAAGGATGTACAACGGTTTTGGGGGTTTGCCAATTATTACAGAAAGTTCATTCCAGGGTTTTCCAAATTAACAGCTCCTCTGACTGACTGTTTAAGGGGGAAGAAGAAGTTTCAATGGACAGAGAATGCCACCGAGGCCTTTGAGGAGCTGAAGAGAAGGTTTGCTACTGAGCCCATTCTGCGCTTTGCTGATCCGAACCGCCCTTTCGTAGTGGAAGCAGATGCTTCAGATTTTGCCATCGGGGGGGTCCTGCTACAATTAGACCAAGAAGGGAAGGAGCTGCACCCCTGTGCGTACTTCTCTCGGAAGTTAAAGCCTGCAGAGAAGAACTACACAGTTTGGGAGAAGGAACTGCTGGCCATCAAGGACTCTTTTGAAAACTGGAGACAATACCTAGAGGGGACCTCTCATCGAATTGAAGTGCGCTCCGACCACAAGAATCTTGAAAGCCTCCAAACCGCCAGAAAGCTGAACCAGAGACAGATAAGATGGTCCCAGTTCTTCACTAGGTTTAACTTCCAGATTACTTACCATGCCCAAGCCAAAAACCAGAGAGCGGATGCCTTATCCAGACAGCCACAATACAAAGAAAGTGAATCCGAGGACCAGCCTCAGTACGTAATCCCGCCAGAGAAATTAACGTTGGGAGTATGCCAGCCTTCATGGGAAGAGGAACTCAAAAAGGCACAACAAGAAGATGCAGACATGCTAAAATATCAGCAGGAGACGGGACAAGGTCAAGACTCAGAAGTAACCTTTCACTGGAGAAATGGACTGTTATGGTTCAAAACTGCCAGATATGTGCCAGAAGGGGAATTAAGGCTCAGAATCCTACACCAGTGTCATGATTCCATCACAGCGGGACACTTTGGGATTTACAAGACCATTCAGAACGTGGCCAAGGACTTCTGGTGGCCTAAAATGCATCAGGATATTGAGAGTTATGTAAAGTCCTGCTCTGTCTGTCTGCGGACAAAAACAAAAACAGGGACACCAGCAGGACTGTTACAACTGTTGCCTGTCCCACACGAACCCTGGAAGGACCTCTCCATGGATTTTATAACTGATCTACCCAAGTCCCAAGGAATGACAGCCATCTTAGTAGTGGTGGATCTACTTACCAAAATGGCACACTTTCTTCTTTGTGCAGGGGCCTTAGAGGCTAAAGAAACGGCCAAGTTATTCATAAAAGAAGTCTACCGGCTGCATGGATTGCCAAACAGCGTAGTCTCAGACCGAGGAACTCAGTTCACAGCCAAATTTTGGAGAGCAATGTGGAAACAGTTGCAGACGGAATTAAAACTCTCCTCCGCCCATCACCCCCAGACAGATGGGCAGACGGAACGCTTGAACGCCGTTTTGGAAAGATATTTACGAAGTTATGTGTCCTATCAACAGACTGACTGGGTATCATATTTGCATTTTGCAGAGTTCGCCTACAACAATTCTCTGCACTCCAGCACTCAACAAACCCCATTCTTCGCTAATTATGGATTCCATCCTAAAGTCTTTCCAAGCAGCTCAGAAGGAATGCTGGTACCGGCAGCTGAGAACTTCCTTAAGGAATTGCAAGCGGCGCAACAGACACTGAAACAGCAGTTAAACGAAGCCAAAACGGAGTACAAGCGAGTTGCTGACCTGCACAGGAAGGAGGGCCCCCCCCCTTCAACCGGGAGACCAGGTATGGCTGTCCACCCGCTTCCTCCAGATGCCGGGCAAATGTAGAAAATTACAAGACAAGAGGGTGGGTCCTTTCGAAATAGAAACTCAAATCAATCCCGTGGCGTACCGACTGAAGCTGCCTGACACGTTTAAAATACATCCTGTGTTCCATCGATCCCTCTTAACGAAAGCCGCCCCTCCCAGTGAGTTACGGCCGGAGGAACCTCCCAGAGCTCCACTCCTGGTAAATGAGCAGCTTGAGTTTGAAGTTGAGGAGATCTTAGATTCCAGGATCAGACGCCACAAGCTGCAGTACTTGATTCACTGGAAAGGCTATGGGGTGGCTGACATATCATGGGAAGATGCAGCTGATGTGCATGCTCCAGAACTGGTAAAACTTTTCCATCAACGTTTTCCCCACCGTCCCAAGCCAGACAAGGGGAGGGGGGCACAGCCTGGGAGGGGGGATGGTGTCGGAAGGCAGAGCTGGGGTCCCAATCCCGGGGAGCTGGATCCCGGAGAGTTGGGAGAAGAGTATTCGGATGGATGGCAGAGGGAAGGGGGAGGAACTTCCCCCCTTTGGAGCGAAGACGAAACAGAGGAACTGCCAGTGATAAGGTCGCTTAGCGATGGGGAGCCTGAGCCCTCCCTGGACATTCTCACGCCTCCCCCTCTTTCAGGCTCAGAGCAAGAGGGGAAAGAGGGAGGGCTGCTCAGAGCCGAAAAGTGGGGAGGCAGTTTACCATCAGCCCCTCCCCTATCCCCCATCCTGGAATCGGAAACTTCAGAAGAGGAGGGGGTGATGCTTCCCCCCTCACCGCGCACACGCAGACAGCTGAAAAGACAGGAGAGAAGGGGGGGAAGGCGGGCAGTACCTGAGGGGCAGTTAAGGGGGAGCGAAAGATTGCGCGCCCGTTTGGCCCCTTCTTAAAGAACAGGCGGGAAGAAGTCCCTTGCTCTGTCAACTTTCTCCCAATGCCGCAGGACCTGTATCCCTGTATTGCTTCATGAGAAAACGCAGTCTTTGTTTGGACATTACCCTAATAAAACACGAATTAACTACAGCCGTTGGTCTGGTTCCTGAGTCACATCCTGGGCCTGACAGCAAGAGACATTGGAAAGTCTATCTTAGGGCCAAAGCTCGATGTGAGATCTGGGGAACCATGCTTGGATCTTCTGCTCTTTCTTCAAAGTTTAAGGACACATGCAGAGGCATGCCCCTTTCCTTCTGAATCCAATCAGAACCATGGCACTGGGGAAGGGCAGTTCAACACTTCACCCCATGCCATTTTCTCAATGAAAATTCACACACGCAGACAGACAGACAGACACACACACACACACCTATTTGCTCCACAGTACAAAATATCCAGGAAGAATATGGGTATTTAAAAAAAAAGAATGCCCTCCCCAGCACCTATCAGAACTCTCTGCCACCAACAGCACCCATTGTCTGTTGGAAGTGGGGCAATAGCAACTCCTGTTTGGGTTCTTTTGTTTTGCATTCCAAAGGGAAGATAGAGTTAGGGTCCTCCAGCTGGCTATGCTTGCCTACCTTTACCTGTGCTGTTCTCTACCTAACTTCCTTCTGTTGTAAACTGATCTGCTCAGGGAAACTGACCTGCCCCTCCTTCCTTTGTCTTCTTCATCTGTCAGAGGACAGAGGAGACATCTTTGTCTTTGCTCTCTCTCCTGAGCCATGAGGGCAATATCCAAGTCTGGGCATTGTGCCTCCAACTTAGTTAGTTAGAACTAGATATGCCTTTCCTATCTGCTATGCATTTCTATAAATAAAGTAGCTTTTCTTATTTTACTAAGAAGTCTCAGTGATCTAAATGCAGGGTAAAAGCCTGCTTCTAAGGTAAATACACACACTGGCAAACACGCATCTCAGACAGCTGACGATCTCTGCATATATAAAGTTCCATAACATTGTCCAGGCAACTTGTAAGTTGTCACTGCAAGCTCAATAGCAACTTCTCAGGCATTTTCATTGACCACTCAGAAACCTGGTTCTTTCAATATGACTTTGGTGGATCAAAAGTCGCAGTGCTGATCTCTTAAAACAGCCTTTCCCAACTAGTGGGCCACCAGATGTTGTTGGACCACAGCTCCCATTAGCCTCAGCCAGCATTGCCAATGGTCAGGAAAGATGGGAATTGTGGTCCAACAACATCTGGTGGCCCACTAGTTGGGAAAGGTTGTCTTAAAATATTTATGCTATTTCTCTCTTCTTCCTTTTTTTTTAGGTGCTTCTAGCTCACTTGGTGGTGAATCCCACCCAGAATTTTCATCCAGCAAAATGAACGTTATTACTAGGGAGGTTTGAACCTGCATGCTTCCACTGCTCCAAGATTATGTAACTCTGGAAAAAGAAGACCTCTATTTTCAAGACCACAGTGTTCTATTATTTGGGGTCAAATTAAAAAAAATGGAGGCTTTATAGGAAGCAAATGTTCAGGGGTCAAATTTAAAAGTATAATAAGGTCACCATCTGTGGGGTCATTAGGGAGGATAAGTCTGCTTGAAATTGCACTGTGCACTTTATGACAAATTATTACTGCAACATTATTGTGCCTTGGTTACATTCTAGCAACATGTGGTTTGGATATCTTTCCTCTATGTATTGTTTACTCAGTTGTTTTTAATTCTTTTCTTAAATCGCTAGGTTCTTCATTCTACTAGCCTCTTGATCGAGCTGTTTACTGCCCTGTGATGTTACATTAGGCACAGGTTGTAAAACCTGCGCAGATGCCAGTTCTATTTCCAGGAGTAGTTAGCCTCAAAAGAGCGCTGCTCAAGACTCACCTCAGTCCCTTCTCAGGCTTGTAGTATCCAGTGTGAGCAGCATGATCTCTCCATTAGCTGCAGACCAAAGCCATTCAAGGTCACTCTAGGCAGGGGAGTGGAAAACAAAGTAGGTAGCCTAGAGTGCAGCTTTTACGGAAATTGGAATCTGGCAACTTTGAGGTGCTTGGCGTCATCACAGTGACATGGCTTTGGAACAATCGTGACATCTTTCCCTTATAGATCCATGGGAGGTAAATTTCCTAAAATCTCAAAGGATGAATAAAACCGGGAGTGACGGATAGAACACTGAATGCTAGTCAATAAATATGTGCACTTTTTCAGGCTATTTCCAATAATTAAATCAGTGGATGCCAATTATTATTTTTTATTTATTTATTCAGCTTATATCCCGCCCGACTAGCAAACAGCTCTCTGGGCGGCAAACATAGCAACATATACAATAATAAAATTACAAAGTCAGTATAACAAATATAAAAATACACCATCTAAAATAGAAATTACAGCATTTACATAAATAACTTAAATTAAAATGCCTCAGAGAAGAGAAAGGTTTTAACCTGGCGCCGAAAGGATAATAGTGTCGGCGCCAGGCGTACCTCCTCGGGGAGACTATTCCACAATTCGGGGGCCACCACTGAGAAGGCCCTAGATCTTGTTACTACCCTCTGGGCCTCCCTATGGGTCGGGACCCGGAGGAGGGCCTTCGTAGTAGACCGTAGTGTATGAGCCAGTTCGTAACAGGAGAGGCGTTCCTGCAGGTATCGTGGTCCTGCGCCATATAAGGCTTTATAGGTTAAAACCAACACTATGAATCTGGCCTGGTAGCATATTGGAAGCCAGTGCAAGCGAGCCAGAACAGGTGTTATATGCTCAGACCGCTTAGTTCTTGTTAGCAGTCTGGCCGCCGTATTTTGCACTAGCTGTAGCTTCCGAACCGTCTTCAAAGGTAGCCCTACGTAGAGCGCGTTGCAGTAGTCTAAACGTGAGGTTACCAGAGCATGAACCATTGCCAGCATTTACCAGCATCCGTCTTCTCTGGATGTCCTTTAAGAATAAGAATATCTAACAGACAAACATTACAAACAGGCTTGGGAATTTCAATATGTTTAATCAGTATGTTGTAAATGGGAGGGGGACGACCAAATTCTTGGGATTTGTACTATTGGAGTGTGCAGAAGGGCAGAACTACTAAAATGGCCAAATCAGGGTTTTCTTTTGTTTTGTAAATATGACCAGGTGTATTAAATATTTCCTTTGTTATGTAGACTTGGGGCAGTGTGTGGCCACCGAAATGAAACAGTTGGAGACACTTCTGGATAGTGAATAAAAGAGGGCATGTCTTCTTTCTCCCCCTCCAGCTGATGGTGGTGTCAGGAGGAGATGCCTCTGTGTGTAGAAGAGAACAATGAAATGGAAATGGACCGCCTTCATGTCGATCCTGACTTATGGCGACCCTATGAATAAGGTTTTCACAGTAAGCAGTATTCAGAGGTGGTTTACCACTGCCTTCCTCTGAGACTGAGAGGCCCAAGGTCACCCAGTGAGCTTCATGACTGTGTGGGGATTCGAACCCTGGTCTCCCAGGTCATAGTCTAGCACTATAACCACTATGCAATTTTTGGAGTCACAGACTGAGAGGGAGACACAGAAAAGTGGTGCCTGCCCTAGAAAGCTAATGGGAAAGCAGAATCTATTGAAGTATTAATGCTGTGAGCTTCCACTTATGCTCAGCCTGTATATGTGTGTAAATATATCACTAAAACGCCACAAGCCTCAGGTGACATCATTCCAAAAGAATCTGAACCCAGAGTACATACTACACCCCTGAAATTTCTCACTGCTCAGAAGTATACATGAAACAGTAGAATAATCAACTAACCATGCAGGTAGCCTCCATCATGCACCATGCAGGTAGCTTCTGATGTGAACTGCCCCTCCACATAAGTACCTGATTGTGCAAAACCCCAGTTCATGTTTTGTTTTTCCCTTTCAAAAAATAAAAGGAAGAAAAAATGGACCTCCATGTAATTGAGGGCTCATAGGCAGGATTTAGTTCACACCTGAACTATCCACATCATACAAGGACCAGGCTTGTGCCATTCTTCAACTAGACTGATTTCAGCACCATTGCCAGCTGAATGTATGATCAACTAGGGAAATGTAGGTCAATTTTAATTTGTGGGGAAAGTAGCAAATACTAGAGACAGCCTTTCCTTCCAAATACACAAGGTAATTGTGGTCACATCCATACCATACTTTTAAAGTACATGGCTTCACCCAAAGAATCCTGGGAAATGTAATTTGTTACGGGTGCCGGGAATTGTAACCCTGTGATGGGTAAACTATTCTTCCCAGGATTCTTTGGGGGAAGCCGTGTGTTTTAAATGTGCCTTAAATGTGTTTCATATGCTTGGTATGCTTGTTGAAACTTGACTATTGGATGCAGGCTCCACTTAGAGCTTGTTAACTATAGACAGCTCCCTGGCAGGATTCTAAGGGTTGTATCCAATGTTAGTCATAGTCAGAGTAGACCCATTAAAATTAATGGACATGACTAACTTAGGTTTATTAATTCCAATAGGTCTACTCTGTATAGAGTGTAGTTGGTTACAACCCCAAAACACAAACCAGCATCAGGGTTTCTTCTTGTCCCAGGGAAAAGGAGTGTCTGGGGAGCCTGAATGCAGTTGGGAGTAAAGCACCAATGCTTGTAACAAGTAACCTGAACCAGTGTGTGTGTATGTGTGAGGGAGAAACAACAGACAGAAAGGCAACCCATTCTTCTCTTGCTGATTCCTTCTCAGGCTTTCCTCCCTTCCAATTCCTTTCTAATCAATCAGAGATAGTGTCTGTGAGTGTGAGCCTCATGGCTCTGCAATGGCCACATGTATGTCTAGAGTCAGAATGGCTTTATTTCCCAGCAATAATAAACCTTATGTTTCTTTATTCTTTCAACCAACTGTCTTACCAGACTATTTCTGCACTCCCTTGCAATATATATCAAACTCCAATAGATACTAGGTTGTCCTTAAGGGAATAGTGCACAGTCAATTCACAGTGCCGAAAATGAATGCAGTAGATATTCTATATTAAAATATATCTTACACTTGCATTGATATCTCAAAAAGACTCCACCGGATCACAAGAATCTGTCTTTTGGCATCACCTAGTAGCAGATGGCTTGATGGGGGTGGCTTATCACTTCTACTTACCAGGAGGCAGAGGGGTAGAGGAGAGGTGGCAGCAAGGTCAGCATGGTGCAAATGCACTCCTGGAGGAAATCCGGCATTCCTGCTGATGCATTTCCACCACACCAGTCTCCCCGCCGCCTCACCCCTCCCGCTCTACCTTCTGATAGGCAGCAGCAACCTAACCAGCCAGAAGCAATGTGCGCAGCAGCATCCTACCATGCTATCTGCTACTGGCATAGTCTGGAAAGTTAATACACCAAAGGAGACTGACAAGAGGCACAGTTATGCCAACAAAAGGGTGTCATCAGTGGGGTGACTGGGTGCCACAAAAGAGGACAGACCTCTTAAATAGTTGTGTAGAACAGGAAATGTTGGCAGGTGTAGCTTGTCATACAAGCCACGTCTGCTGAATTTCCACTCTTCTACTCCACTGAAAGATATCCAGGAGCCCTGCCCTCTTTTGTACCTGGTCACCCTAGGTGTCAGGGATTTGTTCACTGTCACCTCATTTATACTTCTGGAAAGACACAATGGCTTGAGTTATGTATTTATTTAAAAGCATTTCTACTACCCTTGTCTGCTGAAAACAGGCTCCCAGATCAGTGTACAAATATAAATTACAGGTCAGTCCCTGCCCTTAGTGTTGTGATCTATAGACCATGACACAGAAGGAGAAGGGATTGGGAGGGAGGGAGGAAAGAGAGACCGAGGCACTAGTTCTTACTTACAGAATCACACAACCTAGGCAAATTCAAGGCTGTCATCTCAATATACAAAGCCCTGACCTGAACAAGTTGGGTCCAGGATACTTTATGGACCACTTGAGCCCTTATATCTGAGCTTGATGATCACCAAGATCATTCAGAGGAGTGCTGTTAGTTGTCCCCTGTGTTACAGAGACCCAAGTGGCCTCAGCTAGATGTTGGGACTTTAGTGTTGCTGGCCCCACACCGTGGAACACTATTCCAGCAAAGATTTGGCAGGCAACCTCACTTTTGACTTTCAGGCATCTCTTGAAGACCTTTTTATGCTGGAAGTAGAACCTTTGATTAGCCAGTCATTTTAGTGATGGCCTTGTACTGTTTTCAAGTGTATTTTAGGTTTTATTGTATACATATTGTTGTACATTGCCCTGATATTTTATGAGATGGCAGTATATAAATACTTTTATAAATAAATAAACAAATACCAGCTTGGATGGCAAGAGTTCAAGGAAAGTCAAGTCCGCTGGTCTCTCAGCTGAGCCGATGGAGAGACCCTGCAGTTAGGATGCATGAAAGCATTATTTTCCAGTCTGTTCCATGGTCATCACATGCAGCGCTGTTTCTGCTGTAGTTTGGCTTCTGGAAAAAAAAATTCATCTTGCTGTCCACTGATGCTGAATATAATGTAATTAATTATGTAATTATGGTTATGTAATGTAACCATGACATGATGCCACACTGTTCATTTCAACGGAAGGGAACACCAGAAAAATTAGGATGGCAGAAACCATCAATCACATTACATTTGCAGACTTAAAAAAAAAAAGCAAATACCAGCTGTACCCACTTGCCTGATTTCTGTTCCAGGCTGAACTGATGTGATTTCTAGTACCTTTTCCAAATCTGTCGGAATTCTTCTCCATCCCTACCTGCAGTCCTGTCTCTTCTTCTGCTGTACCCTGATGATAGTAATATTTATGAAAGTCATCATGTTGTGATCTGCTTTATAACCTTTGGGCTGTGACTTCATTCATATTTATCACATGTGCTGTTACCCATGTTTGTTTTGGGTATTTCTTTTGCCTTGTTGCAATATACATATGTATACTTGAATAAAATATTTGTTTAAAAACTACCTCTCCTGAGGGTTTGGTGCAAAATACAATAAAAAAAGACACAAGTCTGGGTGAGGACTATTTGCATTCAAAAATCAAACACATTAACTTGATGACCACAGAGTTTGTCTCACTGCAAGGAAGGAGGAAAACTAATTGGCTTTTTAAGCTGAATAGCCTAGCTGGCTACAGGCAGTTGAGATCTGACAGCCACCTTCCCTCTAATCATGGCTTTGGTTTGGTTCAGACATTTAATCACAGATCAAACATACTTCATATCATAATGAGTACAACACATTGCTAATTCTGTGTCTCACACACTCATCCCAGCTGTGGGAGAAATGTAATATATGTGCATGACTGGGATAGTTTTAATTTGCAGATTGATGAAGGAGAAAGTGATTCAGAATACAGGGATAACAAATGCTGCCAGCTAAGACTGTAAACTAATTTTGTCCATGGGACACTTGGTATAATGTACATTTGTTATTGCATATGTTGTGACTTGTTATCCTGCTTTATACAGAATAATAGCTTTCAACCCAGTAGAGAGAGAGCAACAGGGAACATGTTAATTGGCAAATATGGTACAAAAGCACAGCTTAGCTGAGGATTTTGTAAGCTGTTGGAACACACTAACAGTATAGCAACATTACTGACATAACCTCCTTTACAACACAATGTTTGTCTACGTAGGAGTAAGTCCAACTGAGTACAATGGGACTTACTCACAAGTAAGGGACTTCTCTTCCCCTGGAAACAGTGGTGTAGAAGAGCAGGGACAAGGTAATGATGTAATCACCTGGAATGCTATTTCCCAATCTTTTCCATGCCAAATGTGGGTTTCTCTACCCCAAAAGCTAGCAAAGGTAGACTGTAATGCCAAACATTACTACACATCCATCAGAGGAAAGTCCAACATTTCTGTAGAAATACGAGGGTCAATCATGCCATCCAGAGTCTTGTAAAGGGTTTAGGAACTTGTCTACAATTTTCCTCCTTTGAAGTGAACAAAATAAATGGTTGCCAGCAATCCACAAATGTGTCTTTCTTTTCATCTCAGCGGCTAATTTTAAGTTTTGTAACAATTTTTCTAACAGTGCAATTTCCCACAACTTCCTACAGTATAACACCTATCTAGTGACAAGCTTACAAGTCCTTTCCGACAATTAGCTATCACTTGTCATGCAGCTATCATCATAAAACCAATTGATTTTTTATGTGTTAAATCCAAATTTACATCGACAAAAAGATCCTGTAAAGCTAATTCAGGGGTAAACTGCAATGTCTGTTCTCTAATTTTAATGATTTCTGTTTATATTTGTATTTATATTTTAAAAAATATTTATATTTTGCTCCTTTGCAAAACATTTGGGCAGTGTATAGCAATTTAAAAACATTTAAAACCATACAAAATAATCATTAAGATGACTGAATACTCAAAAAGAAAATTAACAGTTGCATAGGCAAAACAACTTTCATGATGACCAGTCCAAATATCACCAAATAGCGGACAACCTCTTGAGTTCACAAAAGTCATCATCAGACTGAACTTTAGGCAAAGCACAGAAGGAGAGAGTGAGAAAAACAGATGGTTTGGTCCAAAACGCATATTGTCTGCATTGATCTAAGTTCATTTTTGTTATATGATTATGTTGTATGATTTTGTTGTATGATTAATATTAGAAGGCATGCAGGACTGACTCACCCAGTGGGGCGCACTGCCACTTACCAGGAGAGACGGTGGCAGATGCACTGGTGGGAGCACCAGAATGGCTCTGCCTACGTGTCCACACAGCTCCAGCCCCACCGCCACATTGCCCCTTCCCCTCTCCTTTCCAGTAAGCAGCAGCAATTCCTCTGCCAGAAGGCTTTACTTATTTATACCCCACTGTTCTCCTCATCTGCGGTAGCAGCTTACAAGGAATTCAGCACCTGTTAAGGATGGAAAGGTCTGCCAATTCCAGTTCTCTCACTTTCTAATTTTTTCAACCTTAAATTCAGTTCTTCACGTTTCTGCAGCAATCCGTGGTTTTTAAAAAATCTTCATGAAAATTTATCAGCATTTTTGTGCGAATTTCTCCTCACAAACACATTTTTATATGCAGTTTTGACAAATGTACACATTTCTGCAAGGAACTGTCCCTAGCATAATGCATTTTTGTATGTTATCTTCACCAATATAATTATTTTTATGCTCACTTTCGCTAATATATGCATTGTTTTAAACATTCTTCAGTTGGGGAACTGCATCACAGAAGATGAATAAGTGCAAAGTTTGAAGGATGGCTATGTTTCAGTTCTCATATTGTTTCAGAAAATGCAGATTTGATACATTCGGATTTAAATACAAACTGAATCAAATTTCTCCCACATCCCTAGCACCTTGCGAGCCACTCATGAAAGTGTGTAAATATGGGGATTGTCATGAAGAGTACCTGCACTTCAGAACTTACCTCACTGACAGGGAATTGCAATTGAGGAGGAGGAAGGGGGGATATTTCAGAGAATTCTCAGCACCCTCATTAGTGAGTCTGGTCCATTCAGGCAAATGGAACACTGCCCCACCAGCCTCAGTCTGCCCTCAGCCAGCCCCCATCTGCCTGCTGTCTTACTGCTATCTTACAGCCAGTCATGGGGTGATTCTGTCTCTCATTGGCTCTGGACCCATCTACTGCTGGTCTCCCTGCCTTCTGCCCCACCGGTCCCAATGGCCACCAGCCACCATTGACCCTCCCCAAACTAGGACTATGAACACACTAGTCACCAGAGCAAAGTGTTTCCATTAGCCACACCTGGAATGGGTTGATCTGCTGATCAGCTGCAAAATCTCTTTGAAGCTTTTTTTATTTTTTAAATGGCATTCAAGCTGCTTCCACCAGGTTTTACAGTAAAAAGGGGTGTGGTTTGACTAGCATTGTGTGCCCCCATTTTCAGAAGGGAGAGGTGGAGACTCACTTGAACCAGCAGAACAGTGAGTGTATTTCTACCCTAGGATTCTTTGAGGGAAGCCTTCACACTTACAGAGATAAAGATATGTAGCATAACTGATGTACAAGCAATTGCTCCTAAAATGGCCTTTTCAGAGCAAGGAAGTCTGGAACTCAAAAGACACAAGGCTACAAGGGCGATGATGGCTGTGCCTATGGCACCCGCCCAGCCTCTAATGGAGATGGGAATGGAAAGTGGGAGAGAGGGACCAGGACCTCAGCAATGATTCATGAAGTCTTGTCTCCCTGTTCCTATAAAATGTTGAAATTTGTCTTTCTTTTCTGGGCTCTCTTCCAATTACTATCTTAGAGCTTCCATTTAAAAATTTGTTACCATAATGTGATTGTGTGTATATGTGTGTGTGTGTATATGTGTGTGTGTACACAAGACAATCCCACTCTGATTTTTTGATGGAAATTCTAGGACAACAATTGGAAGAGATCCCAGAAAGGAAAGACAAAATTTGGACATTTAATTTTATAGGAACGGAGAGACGAGTAACAGGGAGGCTTTAAATACATGTTTAATGAGAACACTATAAAATTGTATTTTTTCCCACAACAAGAAATAGCTAATGCAAATTGTGACTTTTATTGTGAAGATTATCTCTATAAATACAGGCTTTAGAATAGATACTATGCAGTTGGAAACCATGGTTCAATTCCCAAAACTACTGGATGAGATGTGTGCAAAGGTACGGACAGTTTGGGGCTGTTCATTTCCCAGGTAGTTGGTGCAGGAGAAGATCTAGATGAGAGCTTGTGTAGGAGGTTCCCAGTCAACTATTTCTTTCTTTCTCTCTCTCTCTCTCTCTCTCTCTCTCTCTCTTTCAGTCAAGCCCATTTATTCCTGGAAAGCATCATTAATGAAATTGAACAAATAGAAACTGTTGCAAACAGCATATGTCAATACATCAATGAAAAAGTGTGATGATTATATAAAAATTAGAACTTCATGAATAACTTACAGTTCCTTGGGGAACCATTGTGGGTTCAAAGCATAGAGGGGGAAGGTACCTCAAAGATCATATAGTCCAACATTCTGCCACCACAGACAACCCACTATTACAGCATTCCTGACAAGTGGCCATCCAGCCTCATAATGGAGAAACCACAACCTTCCAAGGCAGTCTGTTCCACTGATGAACAGCTCCTATCATCTGGCAGGAGTGGATGAATCTATCGGTTTTGATCTCTCTCTGTTTCTCATTTTATCCAATCTTAAGTTTAGTTAGCCACAGTTCCACAGCAGTTTGTGAACTTTTTTTTAGATCCTCATAAAAAATAGTATCTTAGTGCACATTTCTGCCCATCTAGTCCAGCATTCTGTTCTCACAGTTGCCAACCAGTTGCCCATGGGAAGCCCACAAGCAGGACCTGAGTGCAAGAGCACTCTCCCCTTCTGCAATTTCCAGCAACTGGTATTCGGAAGCATATCGTCTCCGACTGTGAAGGCAGAACATAGCCATCATGGCCAGTGGCCATTGATAGCCTTATCCTCCAAGAATTTGACTAATCCTCTTTTAAGGCAGTCCAAGTGGGAGCGAATTTCATAGTTTAATTATGCATGGTGTGAAGAAGTGCTTTCTTTTGTCTGTCTTGAATCTTCCAACACTCAGCCTATGTGATGCCTATAGGAAGCCCGCAAGCAGGAACTGAGCGCAAGAGCACTCTCCCCATTTGTGATTCCCAGCTACTGGTATTCAGAGGCATACACTGTGTCTGACAGTGGAGGTACAACATACCCATCATGGCTAGTAGCCATTGATAGCCTTATCCTCCATGAATTTGTCTAACTCTTTTAAAGTCATCCATGTTGGTGGCCATCACTGCTTCCTGTGGGAGTGAATTCCAATATATGCTTTTAAAAGGAATTTTTGCCTAATACACACATTTCCCCTAATATAATGTACTTTTGTATGTTATCTTCACTAAGATATGCATGTTTTCCCCAAATACATTAGTGGAGAGCCTCTAGCCCTGGGTCTAGCAAAGGTCCCAGTTTGATCCATGAGGCCCTCCCCTACAAACCACATCCACCTGTCCCACACCTGACATCATAGGTGACGTCAGATGCCAGGCAAGTGTGGACATGCCTACCAAGGAACAATCAGGAACTTAAAGTGAGGTCCCAATTGTTCCTTCACAAGCAGGGCTATCTGTCAGTGCCAATCAGTGGTTAGAGGGAGCTCTCTGAAGTCTTAGACAAAGCAGCTTGGATTCAAATGGAGCATTTCTTTTCCTCTGCAAAAAACTCACCTTCAGCTGATTAGTGGCTACAAAGAGCCCCTGTGAACTTTGAGCTGATGAGTGGTTAGAAAGAGCCTCTTGGAACTTTGACATTATAAATTTAGGCAATTCACAAGTTGGCCCATGGAAAGGATTAAATTCCCCACCCCTGCCGTAATACATTTGTACTTATTTTTGGTTGGAGAACTACACTGCAAAATCAGAGAAGCGCAAATTTTGAAGGATATCTTAGTTTCGCTTCACATAGGTTCATATTAAAATGGGAACCAAACTGAATCTCTCTGCCATTCATACCATTAGGAAGTTCTTCCTAAAGTTCATACCAGTGTCCTACTTTTTTACCACTACATTTCTGTCCCTGAGCTTTGGCTCTGCAGAAATGGAAGAAGGCAACAGTGGGTCTTTCTTGTTAAATTTCAGAGCTCCCAAGAGCATTATCCATGATATAATGATTGCTCCTCCACCAGAGACAGTGTGGGCTTGTGAAGTAATATTAAAGAAGTGCACTTTGAACATGTGTAGAATAATTTACCAGCCCTTTGTTTTGTTATTTAGCAAATTTCCACCCTTTACTTTAATGCTTCCTCCCTTTAATGTCTTCAGAAACACTGGGTGGAACTTGTGTTACATTTCCCTTTGATAATGTCTTGTTTATTCAAGTGAAAATCACTGGGTTCAGAAGGCACCTTGCTGCCTTCCTAACCCATTTTTATATATTTCTACAATGAGCTCACCATGTTCCATTCAATAATCATTTCTGTCATTTTAATGTCAGCAGCTGATGGCAATGCCATAGAGGCAATGGGTATGCCTTAGGGAAAGAAGCATTATGGTTGCCTAAGGCAAATGTTAATGAGCAGCACAGCTCATATATGTAGTGAATATGTCCACTCAACCACCTTGCTATCATCCAGCTATCAGCAATGACATGTCATCCCAAAAATGCAGATATTTCAGATGTGACATTGTACACTTTAAACAGGCAGAGGCAGTTCACCAGGTGGGGTGAAGGTGCATTGCTAGCTTCCCAGGAGGGAGAGGAGCAGGAGCAAGGTGCTAAGGAGGTCAGTGCAGTGCACATACATTAGCAGGAGCACAAGATTGGCCCTGCTGGTGTATTGGCCTCCACTCCCCCTCTTGGTAACCAACAGTAACCCACCTGCCAGGAATTTATTGTAGCGGCTCCTCACTACCCAGTGAGTCACTACTGTATATAGGTAGGGCCAACCTTGGGTATTTGGTAGGATTTATTTTCTTTTTGTTCTCTTTCTGCTCTGTTGAATCCTGGAATTCCTTGAGCCATCTCCTTACTGCCATTTATTTATTTAAAGCCTGTTTGCCTTCTTCTTCAGCCCCAAAGGCTCTCAGACTGTCTTACAGTGATAAGACTGTCCCTTCTCCTTGGGTTTGCAATCTAAAGGAAACAGCACAAAAGGAAAAGGGATTGGGAGGGAGGATGGCACTGGTTCTTAAATTATAGGGCTTATCCAAATGGAGGGGGATAATCCACAGTTTCCATATTCGGTTTGTCATCTGTCCTCACTTTGCCTTTTAGTTCACTCTTTCCCAATTAAAAAAAAACACTTTTTTGCACCCGCACACGCAGCAGTAAGACCCCTACATTCTTTTCGCTTTTTCCAAGCTCTGTCTCTAAAACCTCCCCCTATCAACCAATTGGTCAGCAAAAAAATTATGTATGCTCCTCTCCCCCTTTGCAATGAAGCACAACATGGCTGTATAGGTGTTCCTGCCTGGGAAGGAAAGGCTGCTGGTTGGTTTCACGTCTGCCTTGTTTGTATTTGCGATATTATGCTTAAATGAATGTATGCTTTTCTGCCTTTATTGATATTTAAGGAGATACACATGCTGGCAATTGCACTTATTTCTCCAAAAAAGCAAGAAATGTGTCACCCACCCTTCTCCCTTTCCTTCCCATGGACAATGAAATTGACAAAGCTTTTAGGAGCAGGCTTGAAACCAACCAGAAGCCCTTTTCTTGTTTGTATTTGCAATATTACACTTAAAGGAATGTATGCTTTTCTGATTTGAAGCAAAAACCCCAGGAAGTAGAATGAAATTGACAAAGCTTTCCGGAGGCAGGCTGAAACCGACCACCCCCCCTTTCTTGCTTGCTGTGCATTGCAGATCTCACCCAGAGCGGCCGCCCAGTTTGCAGGCTGGCAAAAAATAAAATGCATCTGCGCAGTAGTTGCAGACCCCCCCCAACACCCCACCATTGCAATGATTGGTTCAATTTTCCCGGGCTTATTCTCGCACATGCGCAAAAGTCCACATACGTGATTGGCTGGAATGAGGAGAAGGGGCCAGGGGAAATGCCCAAGAACCGCCCATCAGCTGTAAAGTCCGCGGTATTGCATCCTAACTCCTGAAGGCACAGCGGATGATTCCCGATTTTAAAAAGCAAATCGCATTTTTGCCGGTATTGCAAGGAGCGGATTTAACCCGTGAAAATGCATAACAGCGCAAAAAGTCATCTGGACGACCAAAAAATAATGAACACACATAGTGGGCGTGTCACACATTTTGCAGTCGTCTGGATGAGCCCATAGTGTTATAGAGGAACAAACAGCTGGAATACAAAGCATTTAAGGAAAGGAGGAGTTGAAAGTTGCTGGTGTCTCAGCTGAGCCGACGGAGTGGTCCTGCTTCCCTTTTTTCCCATTGTTGAAGTATGTTAGAATGGCTGCTGCCAGGTGATGGAGGAAGGAACTTGATGGAGCTGGTTTCAAGTTCACAGCAGGAATGCCTCCTTCCATTCTGTCCCTCTGCTGCAGCCTCCTAGTCAGCAACCTCCTGCTGGGGCCCTCAGATAATCTTCTCTCCCTTGTGCTTCTCAGTGAACCTGAGTCTTACCAGCCTTCTGATGATCATCCAGCCATTCCTAAAACCCCATTCCTAAACCCCTGAATGAAAGGTGCTGAATACTCTGTTTACTACCTTTATATCCCAGTTTTCTGGCATGGAACTCAAGGCAGAGTAAAGCTAGTGCTCGTCACTGCTTCCATCTAAGCTAGTGCTCATCACTGCACACATCTTTTGGCTGTGAATTCTACAAATGAATTATAAGAACATAAACCAGGGATGGGGAACTGGTGGCCCTCTAAAGGCTGTTGGGCTACAACTTCATTATGGTGGATTTCAAAAGTGTTTTTAATGTCCTTAACTACTTACAGATTATGCCAGAGATGGGGGATCTGTGGCCCTCCAGCAGTAGTTGGTCTACAGTCCCCATCATCCCTGACTGATGGCTAGTTTGCTGGAGCTGATAGGTGCTGGCATCCAAGGACACCTGGAGGGGCACAGATTCTCCATCCCTGACAAAATCTTTACATAATGAAGAACTTTTTTTAAAAAGCATATTGCCTGATGAGTTGGACTTGCTCCAGGCTCAGCTGAGGGCTCCAGAAACCTTGGAGGTTGTGCTGTTGTACAACTTGCTAGATTGCATCTGAAATAGTTTTCTTTGCTGAAGTACAAGCCCTGTACAGTGGGCTCAACCTTCTCTTGCTGCACTCCCTGTAGTGATTAGCTCTGAAGCATCTGAAATTTTGAATCCCAGATTCAATTCACAGGCTAAGCTGTCTTGGCACATCTCTCTGACAATGAACTTGAAAACAAAAACAGTTATGCTTGCTTATTTGAAGTTCATTTTTTAATTTCCCTCTAGGCACATGAAAAAGCTCCGAGTGTGTGCGTTTGTATGTGTGTGTGTGTGCGTGTGTGTGTGTGTGCGTGCATGGGTTTTTGATTTTTTACAGATAGATACAAAGTGAGGAAATCAAAATTTAAGCAATCAAGCAAAGTGAGCAACCATGCATGGCAATAGTACCTGATGATCCTTGGTGCACCGCACGAGAAATTACTTAGAATAATATGTGCATCACAGCTACACTTGACCCTGCAGCGGCAGTATAAACAAAACCCCAAGAGTCCTTTCCCCCTTGCAAATCATTCATTTTGCGTTGGAGAAAACATTTTGACACCTAAAAAAAACTCCCAAGGTGACTTACAACAATCAAATATAAATACAATTAAAAAGAGCAGTCAAAACTAAAAATGAAACAAAACCACAAACATGTCAAAAGGCTGGTGGAAGAAAAATGTCGTAGGCACCACACATTTTCCTCCCCTCACCCGACACTTTTTTACCCCCCAGGTTCTTTCATCCTGTCTTTACCACATAATTACCTTAAAGTAGGGGATGGGGAAGCAATTTAATTCAATTTGGTTTGAAAGGTGAATCTACCTCATTCACACTTTCCAAAACAACACAAGAACAGAAACACAGCCCTCCATTAAAATTTGTAGGGCTCCAAATTTTGCAATGCAGTTCTCCAGCAAAGTGATGTGTAAAAAATGAAAATATGAGGGTAAAAGGTACATAAAAATCCATGTAATTGTGAACATAATATGTAAAAATGCATTCTCTTAGGGAACATTGCTTTGTAAAAACATGCCTACTGGGCAAAATTGTATACAAAAATGTGTATATTAGGAGAGATTTAAACAATCATGAGGGTTTATTTTAAAAAATGCAAACTGATGTGGAAATGTGGAGAACTTAATATAAGATTGGAAAAATGAGAAACTGAAACAACCAAAATTGACATTTCCATACATCTGTAGCTACTAGGCATAGGTTCTGTTCCCCTCACAGAGCTACAATTTTCAGTTCCCTGGGAAGAGGGACTGGTTGTTAAACCACTCAGGGATTTGCATCTGTGTGGGGTGAATAGGGGTCTCCTAACAACTCATAGCACGTTTAACAAACTACAGTCCCCAGGATTCCTTGGGGGAAGCCATGACTCTTTAAAATGGTATAATACTGCTTTAAATGCATTATGCAGGTGAGGCCTCAGTCTAAACCTTCCCCAAAGTTCAGTAAGAGTGGCAGTGAGTTCAGCCACTCAGATGCCACTTCTGAGTACCAGAGCCAATGAGGGCTCTAGAGAAGTGTTGGGGCAACCAGGCCTGTAGCCAGGGAGGGGCAAATAGGGGCACCACGCACCAGAGCTGTGCTTTGCCCCCTCTGGGATTTTTGGGGGAAGTTGCCTTTTTAAAAATTTGTGACATGGCAGGCAATGACAACCTCCATTTAACGAATGACAGCTTGTTTTAAGAACAGGAGCAATTTAAGAATAGGACCCTCTGAAACATTTAGGAAACAAGGCAGGGCGAGTGCACCACAAAAGCCTCATCTGGAAGAACCCCAAAGTCTGTTCACTCAAGATTTTCCTTAACTGAGGGTGGGTTTTTCCTGATCAAAGTCACCCTATAATTACTTAAATGATCCTGAAAAAAAACAGAATATAGGTGTTGGACTACGACCTGGGAGACCAGGGTTTGAATCCCCACATAGCCATTTAATTGCTGTAAACCGCCCAGAGAGCTTCGACTATGGGGTGGTACATAAATGTAATAAATAAATAAATAAATAGCCATGAAGCTCACTGGGTGACCTTGGGCCAGTCACTGCCTCTCAGCCTCATGAAAACCCTATTCATAGGGTCGCCATAAGTCAGAGGCAGTACATTTACATTTTAACCCTTGAAGAGTTAAATATTCAAACTTTGTATTATGGCTAGAGTTAGACTCTACTCCTTGGACTTTCCTTTGCTCTGCTTTTCAGTTTCAGTTGTGTTCTCTACCCAGCCAGCAGTAAAGAAGCATGTTTGTTTGCCTGCCATCAGAAGTAAGAGTTTGTTTATTCTGCAGTTATTATAATGAGTAGAGCAGGATTGGGTGCTTAGTGCTAAAGAGTGAAATAAAGAGATAAAGTGATCAGAAAAAATGGCTACCCTTTACTCTTTTAAAGCACTCATACAATGGCTATTTTTTCTTCTTTTTCTTGAGTACTTGATGCCAAAGGATGAAAACAGCCCTAGAGGAATAGAAATATGGCGGTGTGCACTACAGTTAACTAGCTGGCTAGCTGAACACCTAGGCTATAACTCAGGCCTAATTTCTGATTTTTCCAATATGTGCATCTCAGCCTGAGGCCTCTTCTGGACAGACAAATCAACCTGGCAACCAGTAAAAAAAATCCAACTGCTTTCCCCCATTAGTTTCCAGTTATTTAGTTCATTATTTGTATAGCAGCCAGTTAAAAAGCTTTCCCTTGATTGTCCAACAGGAAGAGAAATCTAAAGGTCAGGAACAAGACTAAAAGGAGAGACTCTCAAGGAGATTTAACAAACATATCTGGAAGTATTTATTTTCTCTGTGCCCTTCCCTAATCTTGTAGCATGGACAAGTTTGTTTTTCAGGTGACTCTAAAACTGAGATACCTAATGCAGCATCAAAGCCAAGCTCAGGAGCTCACCAAAGTAGTTCAGTTCATGAAGAAACAGAAAACAGGGACAGACCACAGGTGAAAGAGGATTGAAGTTATAGGCAAAGCCAAGCTTTTGAGTCTGGTATTCCTAGGGATCTCTCAGAAAAGAATGAGAGAGTTCAACCGATTAAGCATATAAGAACAGCCTCCTGGATCAGGCCAACGATCCATCTAGTCCAGCATCCTGTTCCCACAGTGGCCAACCAATGCCCATGGGAAGCCCACACGCAGGACCTGTGCAAGAGTACTTTCATCTCCTGTGGCTTCCGGCAACTGGTTTTCAGAAGCATACTGACTCTGACTATGGTGGAAGAGCATAGGCATCATGGCTGGTAGCCACTGATAGCCTTATCCTCCATGAATTTGTCCAATCTTCTTTTAAAACCATCCAAGTTAAACTTGGATTATGTAAGATTCATGTAAGTTAACACACACTCTTGATGGAGGAGGAATGAGGGAGAAAGTCACTGTCTTTCCCTTCCCCTTGTCCGGCCCTCACATCCTCTCCACCAGTGTGTGTGTGTGTGGGGGGAGAGATTGGCTGGCACTATGTGCCTCTTCCCCCCAATGCCCCACCTAGAAATGGGGCTGCCAACCTGGCAGCATCTCTGCCTACCCCTCTGCAGCATGCCATACCCCTTCACTGCTAATTTATTCCTGGTTGTCCCTTTCAGCCCATTTCTTACAGAAGATTTACTCTCACCATGGGGGAGTATTTTTTTCCTTTGCCACTTTTCCACCTTCACATTGTCTGCTGCAAGTTACTTTTAGTCTCATGGGAGAAAAAGAAATAAATGGGTGTTTATATTCCCTATGGGGATAAAATGGGCTGGGGGGATGATTTGGAGACAGGAAAAGGCACAGGAGAAAGAGTAAAGGTATAGACATGCTAGCTGCTTCAAAAGCAGCCAGACCATTTTTTCTGGCTTCGGTTTAAAATGCATTTAAAATGAGTTTGCCCATGGCTAGGCATACTTCCCTTTTCTGCTGCTGATCTCAGACCTTTTAGGACCACCTCCAGCAAAGCGCTCGGCCAATCACTGTCTCTGCCCAAACTACAGCAGAGCATTTTCATTGGACGCACCATGGAATGGTAACAATTTAATCTACCAAACAGTTTTGATTTCAGCTTCAGGCTGATTTCTTTGAGAAATGCATTGGAGCTGCATTTCCCCAGGTTTTGTAGTAAAAAAGGGGCAAAGTTTGACTACCGTTGTGTGTCTCCAGCTTCAGAAAAAAGAGATGGAGAAGCGCTGAAGCCAGCACAGCCACAAGTGTATCTGTACCCTTAGATGTTCCTCCCCTGCCCTTCTCAACCTGAAAATAAAACTGAGGGGGACCAAACTTGATTAATCTTGTGTGTTTTGAGATCCCAAGATCCAAGCCGTCCCAATCAATTAAGACAGACTGAAAATAGTTTGTCTAAATGTTACTGGGATCCAGCAAATCCTAATCAATTAAATGAGATTTGTCCTGAAAGGAGAAAACTACAAAGTTTACTACTTTAATTGTCTGCAAGACCAAAGCAAACAAACCACTCAATAAAATGACTGCAGTGTCTGGAAGCCAAGATTGACACCACATCATATTGATCCGTGGTTTACTGAAAAAAGATGAATTGAAAGGAGTGTGAGTCATTCTTGTAGAAACAGCTACCTGGAGAACTTTTATTCCACACACTTCTTAACTTGGATTGGAGTATTATACTAGAAAGACTCTGTGGTTTAATTGGCAGCCGGAGTTTGCATGAGATAACTACAAAGTGTTATGTAACTCTGTCCTATATGCCAGTCATTCTCCCAAACTATGCAAAAGCTTCCTGTGGCTGTTATGGGGATTGCTTTCTTATTTTTCTACAATATAATGTATTGATATTTATGTTTTGAAATGTGTTGTAAGTAGGGATGGGAGAGAAATTAGATTCACTTCACATTTAAAGCAGAATTATCTAATTCACACTTTCTGAAACAACATGAGAAACAAAACACAGCCATCCTTCGAAGTCCACCCTTATCCTAGCTTTGCAATGCAATTCTCCAACTAAGCAATGTTTGCAAAAATGCATATATTAGGGGAAAGCATGTATAAAAATGTATATATTAGTGAAAATAACATACAAAAATGCACTCCATTAGGAGAGATTACTTGCAAAAATGTGTACATTAGTTGAAACCACATACAAAAATGTGTTTTTGTAGGAGAAATTCTCACTAAAATGCTGGAGATTTTCATTAGGCTTTTTTAAAAAAAATCAGAGTCAAATTCTTCCAAGCTACACAGGAAGTGGATTGGATTGTGAAAGACCAACCCAAATTCTGTTTGCATTTTGACAAATTTGTAGGGCAGTACAATATCTCAGACAGGAGGTCAGGTCTCCTGTTCCCCTGGTGCATTCACTATTTCTCTGCTTTTTAAAGTTGGATAGAAATATCTGTGGGCTATAGGTACGCTCTTAAACCTCAAGGTTTTTTGCCTATTAGTGGATGTCTCTGCTTTTTAATCCGGGAGGTATGAAATGGGATCCTCTGCAAGTTTACTGAGAATGGATTGATCATTTGCATGCTTATTGAGTTCAGTGGGATTTACACCCCTGCAATCATGCTCAGGATAGGTGAAACTGACCATAGGGGATGGGGAGGGGAGGAGAGGAAGGGCAGATGGGAGAAGGATGATGGGAGCAGGCAGGAGGGGGAGGAGAAGGACAGGTTTGAACATTTGCATGTTTATTGAGTTCAGTGGGATTTAATCCTGTGCAATCATGCTTAGGATAGGTAAAACTGACCGGGGGGAGGGAGGGCTGGAGTTGGCAGGGAAGAAGGAAGAAGGAAGAAGGAAGAGGGGAGGGGAGGAGGAAGGGAGAGGAGAGGAGAGGGGAAGGAGGGGAAAGGCAGGTCTGATCATTTGCATGCTTATTGAGTTCAATGGGATTTACTCCTATGCAATCATGGTTAAGATAGGTAAAACTGACCATGGGGGAGAAGGGGGAGAAGGGGGACAGGGAGGAGGAAGGAGTGGAGCGGGCAAAGGAAGGGGGAGGAGAGGGCAGGTTTGATCATTTGCATGCTTATAGAGTTCAATGGTATTTACTCCTGTGCAATCATGCTTAAGATAGGTAAAACTGACCATGGGGAGGAGGAAGGGGAGGGAGAGGATGGGGAAGGGGAAGGAGGGTATTGGAAGGGGATGGAGGGTATTGGAAGGGGATGGGAAGGGAGGGGCAAAGGAAAGGGAGGGAAGGGGCAAGAGGGAGGGGATAGGAGGGAGAAGAAGGGAGGGAGGGTTTGATAATTTGCATACTTTTTTTGTTAAATGGGATTTATTTCTGTGCAATCATGTTTGAAAATGGAAATGGACTGCCCTAAAGTTCATCCCAACTTATGGCGACCCTATGAATAGAGTTTTCATGGTAAACAGTATTCAGAGGTGGCTTTATCATTGCCTTCCTATGAGGCTGAGAGGCAGTGACTAGCCCAAGGTCACCCAGTGAGCTTCATGGCTGTGTGGGGATTCGAACCCTGGTCTCCCAGGTCATAGTCCCACACTGACCTGGGGGAGGGGCAGGGAGGGAGGAAGGGGGAGGGGAGGAGATCGGGTGGGTCGGCACTGGGCAGAGGGGAAGCCCCTTTCTTTTCCAATAGGAAAATATTGTGAACAGTATCATTGCTTTTCAGCATTTCCCCCACTTTTTTTTTCTACAGCAGGCACATGTAAACCAGTCTGGCCACTGGAGCTCTGTCAGTGGAATAGGAGTCTCCTCTCAGCACCCTTCACAAACTACACTTCCCAGGATTCTTTGGGGGAAGCCATGACTGTCTCAAGTGAAATCAAAGTCTGGTGTGGGTGTGGCCCCCTGATTAGGCAAGCCCAGCACCTGTGTGTCTGGCTTTTACAACACTGACAGTTGGTTCTTACTGAGCATGCCCGACACTATCATTCAGTTCAATGCCAAATTTCTTAAATTAATTAAAAATCAGCCAGGCATTTTTTTTTAACTTTTAAACTGCAGAACATGGAGGTCAGAGTATGGGGCAAGGTCAGTAATAGGATTACAGGTACTCTGTGAACATGGCTGATTTTTAATGAATTTTAACAGATTACGAGAACTCTGACAGAAAAAAGTCCAAAAGGGCTCTGGGGTTTTTTTCCTCTCTTTTTACACTTTGAACTCTCTGTTCTCTCTGACTGTTTTGTGTATTGCCATGAAAATGTATAGGGTTGTTAAGCAAGTGTTTCTGAGTTCAGGACTATAAGTATTGCAAGGTTTTGTTTTGAAATGAGTTTATGGGAAGCATCAGAATGGCATGGGGGTATTTTCAATTTAACATTGCAGAATGTGAAAAATCTACGCTGGCTATAGTATACAGCCACAAGAGTGGCTGTATAATATTACATTTAGTAGTTACATTTTTGACAGTTTATGGTGAATCCATGGTTCCACACCCTAGGATTCAACGTCCTGAAGGATTCTTTATATGTATAGCTATTCAGCCAAGAGAAACTATTGGTTAATGGTTAAATAGTTGTTCATGTTTCATGTAAGCAACATTTAAGGACTTGATCATTGATCGATCATTGATCGATTACTTCAGAATGCAGGTAGGGGGAATCAAGTGTTTGGAAAAAAAAGTCTCTGTGCATATAAAATCAAAGGATTCTCCACTAACCTTCCCTAACATGCTACTTTTGTGTGTGTAAGGATGTTTTTGTGATCACCCCCTTTTGCAGACTAAAGTGATACACATTGACAGATATGTCACAAAGCTCTGTTGATCCTGAGGCTTGGCTGTAGCTACAGACTGGAATGTAGATCAGCCTTTCCCAACCTTTGGGTCCCCAGATGTTGTTGGACTGCAAGCCCCATCAGCCCCAGTCAGCATGGCCAATGGCTAGGAATTATGGGAACTGTAGTCCAGCAACATCTGGGGACCCAAAGGTTGGGAAAGGCTGAAGTAGATTGTGAACATGCCATCAAAGTATTATTGACCCAGTGTTGCCATTTGGAGAATGCTTGTTCTCTAACCATGTTGCCATGAGTAAGAGGAGATAAAGCAGACAAGGCTTCCATTTATTTTGAACATATTACACTATACATCCTGATCCTGTAGAAGTGTATAGCTGTAGCCATGTAAATATTGTTTTGTTGGAGAACTGCATTGCAATATTCATGTAAGTGCAAATGTTGAAGAATGTCTGGGTTCAGTTCTCATACTGTTTCAGAAAGTGTGAATTTGATAGATACAGCTTTAAGTGTGAACTTAATTGAATTTTCCCCCCATCCCTAATCAATACTCTTAAGTTTTTTCAGGCTCTGATTTGCTTTTGTTGGGGTGAGTATAAGGGTTGTTCTTAGCTATAACTGAATAAGCAGACCACATACCACACATATGTACCTGTTGTGCAAAGGTTGTTCTTAACCATAACTGAGTGCGTGGAGACAGACGTGCGCACAAACACAAGGTATCTACCACATAAAGTAGACGAATATGCTGTTCAATGTTTCCGAGAAAATGGGATAGTTCCCCTTCCTATCCAACTTGGAGAATTAAAGCAACACTGAACAGATCCATTTTATCCATCAAAGCCCTGTATTTATTTGCATTCTCAGTTTCAGAGAAGGACCAGAGGCTCTGGATCCAGGCTTGGCTGGGGGAGAGGAGGACTTGTATTAATTTATTTGTAAAGTGCACGATTATTTTCGTGTTATGGGGAAAAAATAGAGCAATGTAAGAGCTTATTGCTAAAGGCCATTTCCCATGTTACTTTTCCCTACTGTTATTCGGGGGTGGGGGACCACCCAGACACACAGCCAGAAAACATCCATAGACACAGCAAACAAAGATGCATGTCTGACACCCAAAATTGATATTTTTCAGGTGTACTGGACTCCACAACAACTCTATAGGAAGGAATTGTCTAATTCAGATAAACGCTGGAGGTGTAATGCTGGAAATGCCTCGTTGAGGCATATGATGTGGGCATGTCCAGTGTGATGTTTTCTTTTCAGTCGGAAGTTGTTGTCCATATCAATTTTGTACTGGCGAAATCCTTTATATTTGCAGATATTCATGTACTTTTAAATGATATTAAGGCCTATGATATGGGGTTTATTGGCAGGAGAACAAAAATGGATTTTATGGTCACTCAGAGATTTATACTTAAAGCCCAGAAGGATAAAATACCCACCATCTGTTGTGCAATGGTCTGAAGACCTCAACACCCTTGCTACATTTGAACATCCTTTTTATAAACATCAATTTTGCTGACATTTGGATGCCATATGCCAATCTGCAAACCAAAATGGATGTACTGATGCTTAATATGTTGTATTGTAATATGAGCTGGCAGTTGTGTCTTCCCCCCCTTTTTTTACTTTAATCAATTTGCATTAAAATCAATTTTTTTAAAAGACACACATCTTTGTTATGCGCAGATAGCCCAGCATGGTCTGAGAGGCTAATCTATATGTTCAGCAAGAATCATGTGGTAGAAGCCTTCCTAGGCTGTACTGTTTAGAAATTTAACCAGGACAGCATTCGAGGTCAGCATTCTCAGGCACCTTGCTGAGGCTCCCTCATTCTCAGAGGAAACTCTGGCACTGACACCTGACCAGCCGTTGGGGGTCATTCTCAAAGTACAACACCCATCTTCCCTGGCAGGAAAGGATGCTGAACATCCTTTCCACAAAAGGGAATTTATACCAGGGGTTTGTAATCTCAGGTCTGGGGCCAAATGTGGCCCTCCAAACCTCTCTGTCTGACCCTGAGAACTCTACCCAGGCCACATTCCCTCACTGGTCCTGCTTGGTTGGCACCCCAAAGTTGTTTTCCCCCTGACTGGAATGTCCTTGAACTCTGAGAATGCCTCTTGCTTGTCTGGAGAGAGGAGAGACAGAGGTGTGTGAACATGTATAGAAACTAGCCTACTGTACAAAGATAAAAATGGCATTTATTGCTCCACTCATGTTTGCTCACCACAGGCATGCAGCCCTCAGAAGGTTGCCCAGAAGGCAATGCAGCGTTTGGGCTAACAAAGTTTCTCCACCTCTGACGTGCCCCATCTCCTCACTTTTGTCACTGTTTGACATCCTAGGGGATGACAGGTGAGGATGACAGCAAAGAGGAGATGCTGCAGCACTTGCAAAGCACTGTGCCTGGGGCTTTGCACAGGGCATTGCAGGTGCTGACCATCAGCCGGCCAGTGGTGCCTACAAACCAGAGCTTGGAAAAGTTACTTTTTTGAACTACAACTCCCATCAGCTCAATCCAGTGGCCATGCTGGCTGGGGCTGATGGGAGTTGTAGTTCAAAAAAGTAACTTTTCCAAACTCTGCTACAAACCCTCTTTCAGCTCAGTTGCATGAGGTGTAGGGCAGATGAGTGTGGCTTGACCAGAGTGGCCTCAGGGCAAATGGGGAAGCCCAGAGCCTGGAGGTTTCCCACTGCTGCTCTAGGGGTTGGCAGTGGATGCCCTCCAGGGATGCAGGCCTTGGCAGGTGCCCGATGAAGCCTACCACTGGCCTCAGCCCTGGCCTCACCCCTGAGGTTGTGTTTGGCATGAATGCTTTAAAAATGTGGGGTTTTTTTAGGGGTGAGGCAGGTGGTGGGGAGGGGGAGATTTGCAAATTAGTGGATGGGCCACGTTAGGAAATGGGTTGCCATCCTCTGTCCCAGCAGCAATCTCCAAATAACCTTCAAAAGTTACTTTCACGTGAGGGAAGCCGAAATGTTTTTAGAGCAAAATCCCATATTCTGCAAAAAGAATGATTGACCTGAGCTGGTGAAACAATGTTTCTTGTTAATTAAATCCATATATCATTTTTACTGTTCTCTGTCTGTGGCAGAAAATGCGTGGTCACCGTGGGCCAACCTTTTGTACAAACGGTTCTTTACATTTTAAGACTCCTGAAGGGCAGCTGAGCAAATGGTCAACCAATAGCACACATTGTCCTTTGGGGGGGGAGGGGATTTAGCTAGATTTTGATCTTCCATGGCTTTCATAACTTTATTTAATAAAACTCCCAACTTTCTTTCTTTTCTGGCTTTTCAGAAGTTATTATTTGCCACAAATGTTGTCCTGCCCTGGTCTATTTCATCTATGTCAATACATTTGTATTCCTTAGCCAGCAATTTTTAACTATCACCAACTTCTCATTTTAACTTCTTTTACTGGGTCTTGTGATTTGTTATGTACCCAATAGCTCAACAATGTTTGGATGCATTAGACTCGGGTCTGCTGCCTTTTCACTCCCCCCCCTTTCTTTTTTATAATACCTAACATTTCATCTCAATCGTGATATTGCTGGCTTTTTATAAAGATTTGGGTAATGTTTTTAGTGGTGTTGCGTTTTTGGCTTTCTAAGAGTCATCATCGTTTCCTTTTACTACACGATTCAGCCTTTAGTGCTCTAGAGACAGCCAGAGACAGGAAAGAAAACTGATAACAATCCACCATTTAGTCACCCCTTCACCCCTTCTTAAATGACTCTATGTTCCTCCCACTGCTTCTTAAGCCTGGAATGCCCTCCCCAGGGAGAGGGTGACTGAGCTCTTGCTCTGCATGCAGAAAGTCCCAGTTTCAATGTCTGGCATTGCCAGGCAGGGCTGAGGAACTTCCTTGTCTGAAACCCTAGAGAGCTGCTGCCAGTCAGAGCAGGCAATACTGAGCTAGATAGACCGATAGCTCAGGCAACTTCCTACCAGTCATATCATGTATCAGAGTGGCATCCTGGGATGGGCACAGGTAGATGACAGCTGGAATTATTAGCTCATCTATTGCCAAACTGCTTAGAAACCTATGTTGGCATTCAGCAGTATATAACGTAATAAATAATATGTTGTGTTTATACTCTTAACCAGAGCCAGGGCTAGGCATGACTGGGCCCATGTGCAGCAGCCTACGCCAGGCCCACAGCACCCACCTGCACCTTAGGGATGCCTCGGCCACTAGCTTTGTTGATGGCAGGCATGCGTGCAGAATTCACCCCAACGGGATGGGTAGGTGGGGTGTGCAGGAGGGCATCGTGGGCCTGCATGTTGTAGGGGGTGCCTGGGAGCTCCGTCTCTGTGAACTGTGGCTAGGTTGGGAGCCGACATGGCCGCGGATCATGGAACGGAAGCGCTACCCACCCACCCTCGGCCAGAGCCTGACCTGGCCCCCCTCTGTTGCCAGCCCTGCTCTGAGCATTTATATCCTGTCTTTTTTTCACCATGGAACACATGAGGTACATGGAGTTCCCAGGTGGTCACCCATCTGGGCACTGACCAGGACCCAGACCTGCTTAGCTTCAGCAAGGTGACAGTCTCCTATGCCTTCAGACCTCACCCTGAATTCTGAATGGTGCAACAAAGCTCTTTAAACTGGTTGGCCCTGCCAAGAGGGGCCCCATTCATCAGCCCATTCCCTCCCTCTCCTTGCCCCCCCAGATCAGTTTCACCTATCCTAAGCATGATTGCACAGGACTAAATCCCACTGAACTCAATAAGTATGCAAATGATCACACCTGTCCTTCTCTCCTCCTCCCTTCTATTCCCTCCCTCCTGCCCCTTCCTTTCCCCCTCCCGCCCCTCTCCTGCCCCCTCTCCCCCTTCCCTTACCCTTTCTCCTTTCCTTCCTCCCCTTCCCTTTCCCCCTCTCCCCTCCTTCCCTCTCCCTCTCCCCTTCCTTTCCCCCCTTCCCTCCTCTCTCCCCTCCCCTCCCTTCCCCCTTCCCCTTCCTCTCTCCTCCCCCCTCCTCCCTCCCTCCTCCCCCCTCCTCCCCCTCCCTACTCCTGCTGTCCTTCCCTCCCCCTTCTCCTCCTCCCCCATGGTCAGTTTCACCTATCCTATGATAGCACAGGAGTAAATCCAACTGAACACAATAAGCATGCAAATGATCACACTTGCCCTTCCCCTCCTCTTTACCCCTCCCCTCCCCCTCCCCCCTCCATCACCCTCCCCCTTACCTTTCCCCTCTCCTCCCAAGCTACACAGGAAGTGGATCGGACTGTGAAAAAACAACCCAAATTGTGTATGTATTTTGACAAATTTGTAGAGCAGTGCAATATCTCAGAGAGGAGGTCAGGTCTCCTGCTCCCCTTGTTCATTCACTATAGCTACCCAATTCCCCTGCTTTTAACGTTTGATAGATATCTGTTGGCTATACACACATTCTTAAACCGCAAGGGTTTTATGCCTGTTCACTGGCTGTACTTCTCCCAAAGAGTTTTTTTTTTAATCCCTCTTTAAAGGAGTAAGAATCACCTGTCTATATTTTTCTTCATTTTCTGTCTATCTCCTTTTCTCTTTTCTGTCTTTCATCTTCTTCCTGACCTCTTTTGTTCTCCAAAGAAATCATCCATGTATGCGAAGTGTAGACATGCTCAAGGCGTACAGCCAGATGGAGGCAATTTGGGGAACATGAATTATACTATTGCAAAGAAATTGGTTCTGTGTCTTGAATGTTGCCCTGTGTCAGCTTGTACTACCAGGTCAGAAGGAAAGATTTCTCTCTTATTTAACATTTCTGTTCTTTTGTAAGAATGAAAAGTTTAAAAAATCTTTAAAGGATGAGTTGAGATTCCCTGGATGGCTGATTCTGTGCCTGACACCAAATTCCATACTTGCCCCATGACGTCATTGCAAAAGCGTAAAATACGTACAGTCTGGATCATAAGGGTGCCGCAGCCAGACACAGAATTGCTACCCTGAGATATGTAGTTTAACTATTGCCATTAATCAGCCACTGAACAAACACAAGGCCCAACTCATCCAACACTGTCATTTCATCTTATGGAAGGACTTGAAGTCAACAATAGCTGAAGAAATTAGCTCCTGCTGGGAGGAAGGGCGGGATACAAATTAAATAATTACATAAATGAATAAATAAGTAAGTAAGTAAGTAAATAAATAAATAAATAAATAAGAAAGAAATTGTGGTGGAGCTAGGGCTGATCTGAAATTTCTCAGAAAAGGTTTAGGGAGTTAGGTGATGGGAGGTTGATGCATGAAGTGTGCAGGGGCAGAAGCTCCTAGTCTTTTAATATTGTTGAAGGAACCAATAGGCTTGGCCCCTACTCTGTCCAGTCCTTCTCTCTTAACCCATCGCTTTCTTCATCCACAAATACAAACTAACAACAGAGTTTTTCATTCAACGTTAAGTGAGCCAAAATTTCTCTCCAAAGAACATTCTGACATTTTCCCCACTATTATTATTTTAAAATATAGTTTTATTTTCTAAGCTCCTTCTGAAGTGTTAGAGAATTTCAGGTCTTCCGTAGAGAATATTCAGAGAAATAGCCTTCCTAGTTTCACCACCCACAAATGGCGAGGAGAATTTTGGGAGGCCATTTCTGCTCAGCCCTAGGTGGGACTACCCGTTATGTTCATAAACTGCACCTGAATAACTTGCAATTTACCAGCATGAGGGAGAAGGGTTTCTCACACCATTTCACCACTAAAATCCCCCTCCCCCCCAATTTTTTTATCCCCATTCAGGAAAAGATCAAAGTATTTTGATCTTTCCCCAGATGGGGAGTGGGGGTGGTTGGGATAAAACCAGCAAAGGGAGATGATTTTTAGCCACAATAACACAAATGGAGTAAGTGGAAGGAGTTCAGAAACTCCTCTCCCCTATCCAACCCCACTCCTGCTTTAGTCTTCCACCTCAGATTGCTGCTTCAGGGGCTGCATTGCATTAGGAAAAATAGTGCCCCCCAAAGAATCACAGAACTCTAAGATGATATTGTAGCCGTACCTGCAAGCAGGAACGTTCTGCGCCACACACTTCTCTAACACTAGGTGAAGAGTATGCAGGGCGCTACCTTGGCTATAGCTGACAGATCAATGCATCATGTTTTGCTGCCTGGAACATTTACTTTAGGCAATATCGTAAAATCTCAAGACAGCAGAGAGGGAGCAAAGGTAGCAGACAGAAGCCTATTTTTAGAAGCTGCAAAAAATATACCTAGGTATCTAGCGCACGGACAGAAGTGGGGAATTCAAATGAGCGGTTTCTCATAGGTTCCTGTCACTTATAATTTCTCCCTGACAGATGGAATCTGATTTCTTTGGCAAAATGTTCTCTCTCCTTTGCTCATTGGATCATGAAGTCATTTAATAGGACCACCATCACCACCTTCTTCATGTCACAGGAAGCCCAGCATCTCTCCAGTGTATCACTTTACTCGATATTCCAAGGGGAACGTGAAACATAACAGATACACAAGAAATAGAACATGCTCCTAGTTCCAGGCCACAATGAAGCTGAATGTTGGGAGATTCAGGGCAGACCAAAGGAAGTACTTCTTCATACAGTGCATACTTAAAGCTGTGAAATTTGACCCCAGAAGAAGTTGTGATGGCCACCAATCTGAATGGTTTTAAAAGAGGATTGAACAAATTTGTGGAAGGTAAGGCTATCAGTGGTTACTAGCCACGATGACTATACTTTTCCTCCACTGACAGAGGTGGTATGCTTCTGAATACCAACTGCAGGAAACCAAGTAGGAAGAGCACTGTTGCACTCGGGTCCTGCTTGTGAGCTTCCCATGGGCATCTGGGTGGCCACCGTAAGAACAGGATGCTGGACTAGATGGGCCTTTGGTCTGATCCAGCAGGCTCTTCTGATGTTCTTATGCTTGAAATGATTTAGCTGTGGGGATATTTGATTGTTTTTAAATATTTTTTAAATCTTTGTGTTGTTCTTACTGTTTTGTTGTTTGCCACCTGGGCTCGTTTGGGAGGAAGAGTGGGAGAAAAATCTAAATAAATAATTAAACAGTCACATTATTTATTGATTTATTTGATTTATATCCTGCCCTTCCTCCCACTACGAGCCCATTTATCATATATATATATATATATATATGCATACAAACACATGTAATAGCTAACAGCTGACAACTCACACTTGTCAGACATTGGCTAAGCTTCTGTGACAGCATGGAACTTTGACCCCAGCAATTATAGCTATAATTGAAACACCCAACAGATATAGGTGTCATGGTTCATTAAACAGGTGGTGCAGGAGAATGACCAGCAGCCATTTTAGAAAATGGCTTCAGCAAACTTATGCCAACATGCACATGATGTCTACCCATTTTTAAAATTCCAAACTATATTAGTTTGCAGGCAATGTTAAGCCAAACCATGACAAACTGTGAATGTGTGAGTGTGCAAGTACTCTGGGGAAAAATCATGTCTGCTTTGCTCCTCCTGTGATTGCCCTGCTGCTGTTTTACCCAGATCTAAGCCATGGTTTGGCTTAGCATTACATCCATTAATCTAAACCCAGGGTCGTGGATTGTTTCCCCCAGACAAATCATGAGTGGTAAGCCAAGAACAAATCTTGGCTATACCTTGTGGTTTGTCTGGAGTGAGACAAACCTCAATCCCAAATTCAGATATAGTGCTAACCCAAACCATGGCTTGCTCCAAGTAGAACACAGCTGGATGACTGGAGGATGAATGAAGCAGCCATGATTTTTACTGTGTAGCTGCACATTCACGTGTTCATGATTAGCCACTGTTTGGTTTAGTGTTATGCGCGAATCAGGCTTATAGCTTTATGTCATCCAAGCAGACTTCCGATGGAAATCTATAACAGGGATGAGACTAATGGTAGGGCTAGTCCTACACAAATGACTGTTGAGATAAAGAAACTCATAATGGCTGCCCCCCAACTATGAAAATATAAAACCCAGCAGTTACCAGGATCTGGCAATATATTCAACACAGGTCAAAGAAAGTATTTCACACAAAGCATAATTAACTCATGGGATTCACTGCTGGGGAGATGTGGTAACGGCTACTGGCTCAGAAGATTTTAAAAGTTGGATCAGACAAATCCAAGGAGGATGCAAGCCAATCAAATTCAAGGAGAATGCAGGTCAATCAATGGCTATTGGCCATAACAGCTAAACAGAACCTCCAGACTCAAAGAAGGCTATGTATTCCTTGTTTGTAGACTTCCCTACAGCATCTAACTAGCCACTATGGGAAACAGAATGCTGGATCTAATGGACTTTTGGTCTGATTAATCAGGGCTTTTTGTATGTTTTGACCTCGCTAACTTGAGAGAAAGCCCCACTGAATTCAGTGAGATTTATTTCCAAGTAAGCTTGCATTGTAGGTGGGTTGCATTGCATCCATTGCTGTGTCAGGCCTACAAAATCATACATGGCAACAAAAGAGCACTGCAGTTGGACAGTAGCTTAATTGGATGGTTTTAGTGATCTGAATTGTATGTTTTGATTGAATTCTGTTAATGGCTTGGATGACTAAAAATTACATATTTATTATTGTATATCAGCCTCCATGAGGGCCCCTTTGGATAGAAAACATGGTAAATTAAATAAATAAAACCAAATATATTGTTAGTGCAATGCATGAATTGTTGCCTGATCATTCCCTTCAGCCTGTCTGTGTGTTCTATAGCTGTTCTCTGAAGTCCCTCTGGTTGTTTATTATCTTTAAGTGAGTGTCTAGAAGTGAGCTCTGCATGCCAGATGCAGTCTTGCCAAAACCCAAGCTTTAGAAGAATAAAGCTTGGCAAAGGAAGCTTTTATTTTACTACATTCTGATATGATGCCAAATTGTATACAGAATACATTTCATTGCCCTGTTTTTCCATGCCATGCTAATATTGAGCTTCCAGAGCTCTTTGGTTGTGCTGCTAATATCCCTGCACACGTTGGCTCTTTTGGAGAAGACTCCTTGTATTTCCTGACCAGGTTATTGTATTTTTCCCAAGTTAATTTTATTTGCTCATCCTTTCTGCTCAAGCGCCTAGTCCCTCTGGACCCACATTGAGCTGAAGCTGCAGGGGCAATTGTTGTGGCTACTTATGCTGAGTGTTGGATGGGTAATCACTCACCTGGGGGAGGGATTGCAAAAGGAAAATATGTGTCTCACCTCAACAACGCTAGCAGTGATGTTGAAAAAGAAAAGGGTAAAGTGAGAGGATTGAACAACCCTCCCGCAGAGTGTTGATCAGTTTGGCAGCAACCCACACACACACACATATACACCCTGGGGCCAGGTTAAATTCCATTTAAAAAAGGAAATATCAGTTGATCCAATTGTAAATCTCCTGCATAACATATAGTTTGGCCATTTGTCTGAAGTGGCTTGACACCTGGTGTAATGCCACAACAATTCTGTTCTTCTGGGGCTCCTCCTGTTTGACGACTGCATGCAGTATAGATCCCTCTCTAGTTTTAGAGTTTCAGAATATTATCCATCTTTTCGTTGCCTTACCTGGAAAAAGGATCAAGATTCGAGGTGGGGCGGGCTTGTTCACAGTGTTGCCAATTAGCACATTTTGCTTGAGAACAAGCTTTGAAATATTCACTCTTTGTCTCAGTTGCATGGGTGAGGGAATTGATTTCCCTTAATGATTTTTTCTGTCCTTTGAGGCATGTACTGTACTGTATGGTAGACACGCTCCTCTCACCAAGTATGGGAACAAATGATGTGGCATGCCAGGAAGATACAGCAATGGTGAGCTGGCCTTCATTGTCAAAAACTGGTGGACCCTGCAAGTTGCAACCAGAAGGAGGTGGAAAAGGTATTTGTAAGACACACTCAGACACCAATTTCCTGCTGGTAGTAAAGAAATTAAATTCACAATGGTCATACTCTTGAATGCATGTCATTTCATATAATATTGTTACATGCCTCCCCAATCTCCGAGTGGTGAGAGATCTTCAGTTGTCCGTGCTTACCAAGGATTTGGTTTCCTTGAAAAGAAGGTCAGCAGAGTCTATGGTGTCTTTATGAAATATGGTTTATTTATTCACTTATAGGGAAAAAAATGGAGTTTTAAGAATGTACTTGTAGCCAACAAAAATTTCTACAGTAGGGCCCCGCTTTATGCACTCCTCTTCTCGATGTTTTGCTAATGCAGCTGTTTTCAATTGTATCATGTTCCTTATGTTCAGCGCTTGTTCTGCTTTTTCAGTGCTTTTAAGGTAAGCAATGTGTGTGAGCAAGCGAGCGGGGAGGTGGAGGTGGGCGAGTGAGTGGGGAAAGAGGGCGAGCGAGCAAGCAGGGGGGAGGGCGAGCAGGCAAGGGGGAGGATGAGCGAGGGAGCCAGCGGAGGGCGAGGGAGCGAGCAGGCAGGGGGGAAGGTGGGCGGGTGAGGGGGAGGACGAGCGAGTCTGTATGTGAGTTCACTGTGTGTGAGCTTGAGGGAAGAAAGTACGTTTTAAGGGTAAAGGGGGGATTACTTTCAGTGCCTCATCGGGGCCGTTCAGAGCTGGTGAGGGGCAGCACTGCTTGGCCGCCTGAAGGAAGAACAGCCTTTCCCCCAGAGGAGGAGCACCAGTCGCCACTGAAAGTGCCCTTTTCTCCTCAGTGGCTTCCTCATCAATACTTTCCGCCAGAAAGATGCTGTGGCGACAGCGCCATTCACCCACCCCTTTCCTCGCAGGCCCCCTCAGAGTGTCCAGTTGTGTGTGGTCTCTTACCAAGTATTCCCCGCTGTAGCATGCCATCCTGTTTTTCCACCTCCACCTTCTCTTCTGGGCTGCTCTGTCCTCCTTTGCCTGCCTTGGGATCAAGGCTTGTGAAAGCAGGGCCGCGCCAAAGCTGGACGTGGATTCCCTGCTTAGCAGGAGTCACTCACTCACCTACTTACCTACCAGTTGCCTCGCCCACCCTCCTGCAGCCTGGCACCCTGAAGGGGAAGCACCATCGTGTTAAATTCCCTTCCCCTGACCCCTTCAACTATTTCTGGAACACAACATTTCAATTAAGAAGTTTGAGGTACAGTGCGCCGAGTGAGCAAGTGAGTGAGCGAGCGGGGGGGTGGGGGGCAAGTGAGTGGGGGAGAGGGCAAGTGAGCAAGCAGGCAGGGGGGAGGGCAAGCGGGCAAGGGGGAGGATGAGCCAGGGAGCACGCAGAGGGCAAGCGAGCGAGCGGGTGTGGGCGGGCAGCTCCCTTCCTGCGATCTGTGGCAAGGAGCCTGCTATGGAAGGGGAGCACTACTCCCCCACCATAATGAGGGTGAGCGAGCGGAGGGCAAGGAAGAGGGCGGTGCTATGTTCTGCTTTTTGGTGGTTTTCGCTTTTCAGCAGGGGTCTGGTCCCTAACCTGCCATATGAGTGGGGCCCTACTGTATCAAATTTTAAAAAGCAGGGAAATTTGGCAGCTCTAGTGAATGTACCAGGGGAGCAGGAGACCTGATCTCTTCTCTGAGATATTGTACTGCTCTACAAATTTGTAAACATGCAAACACAATTTGTTTTAATATTGTTGCTTCCTCCCTTCTAAAACAAGATCAGCACAGCACCTGTCTTGTTCTGATCTTTGGGCTGATTGCAGGCGTTGCCACCACTCACCATATGTTCAGAGGCACATGTTACCAAAGTCAGCCTCTCTACCTGCCTCCAGTTCCCAGACTTTCCTTAGACTCAACTAAAAAACACAAGCCTCTCTTCGGCCTGAGGAGGGGGGCTCTCCTGAAGAGTTTAAATAAAAATAGGGTCTCCCTGGCCCATTTGCCAGTTAATGGGCATTTGATAGACCCATTAACCCACCTGGCCACTCTATTAGATTAACAAAAGAGACTCATCTGACCAGCAGAGCAGGTTTCTCTGCTGCCGAGCCCACTTCCAGGTGCAGGTGCAGGGTTCCAAATCAGAGGCTGGGACTCCTAGAAATCATCAATCTCAACCCCCAAATCCATAACAATATAATATCACCAACACTGGTGCTGTACCACCGGTAATCAGGAGATGATTTCCTTATGAAGGGGATGGGAATCCTTTTCAGCACAAAGATGCCAGATGCCAGGGGTGGGTAGGCCTACAGGTACAAGCGGGTGGGGCAATGGATGTGACTTTTTACCTTCATACAGAATGTATACCTTTATACATTCCAGCAGGAGCAGTCATCAGAGTGAGGAAGTGGCACTCACTTGACCTCCCATCGCTGATGTTGCTGTTTCTTGCTGGGAGGCAGTGGGGGAGGGACAAAAAGGCAGTGAAGTCAGCCCAGTACAAAGGCATCAACAGGAACATCAGATTGACTCTACCAGTGCATTTGCACCATGCCGACCTCACTGCTGTCTCCCCCACTACCTCCCAGTAAGCAGCAGCCCCTCTGACTGCTACTGAATTTCAGCCATGCAGTCAGACAGTTCTACATACACATAGCCATCTCCATCCAGGCAAGCAAGAACCATGATCATGGTTTAAGAACACATCTGAGCCAGACAAAAGCACTCATGGAGCACATGAATCAAGGCTGGTGAGGCATGTGGCCAGGGCTGGGAGAGGCCACGTGGCCTGGGGTTGGGTTATGGCCTAGAGAGAGTCCCAAGAGCTGAATAAAATGGTCCTGAGAGCCATATTTGGCCCCTGGACTTGAAGTTCCCTGCTTCTAGCTGATGGAAACATGCTGTATTTGAATTGTGACATCAGTTCTCCAGGCCCAATTCCTATCATGCTCTGCAGTTTTATGGTTAGGCTGCATTTCAGAACTACTGTCTACATGAGGGATCTGACCAGTGCACTGACACCACAAGCTTCCCACATATGATAGGCTTGCATTTTTCTGCACAAAGAGTAGCGCCATTCAGCAGGGCTTGAGCCTGCAGTGGACACTAAGCCAATGACACATAGACCTAAGGGATGTTAGGTGGGGACCCACCTGGTGCAATCTACCACCACTCAGATCTGGGGAAAGGAAGAAATTGCAGGGTTAACCACATCACTTAAGTGGAAGGATGTCTCCTTATACCAATAAGCCAGAGGAGGACAGGAGATTTGTCTCTGGCAGTTTATTTCATTTATAAATTGTTTGGAACATTCAAAAGCAATTAACAATAAAAACACCATCAAACCATCAATAAAAACATCAACAATTAAAAAATAATATAAAAACAATTTCAAATCCAATACAGATACAGACTGGGATAAGAATCCCACTTAAAAGGCTTGTTGAAAAAGGAAGGTCTTCCATGGGCACTGAAAAGACAACAGAGCTGGCACATGTCTGATATGTAACAAGAGGGAGTTGCAAAGGTTAGGTGCTGCTGCACTAATGGACCGATTTCAACATTCTACAGGGGATAGACATCCTGTTGAGATGGTATCTGCAGATGGCCCTCTCCTGCAATGGTAAGCTTCCAGGTCAAGCTTGCTTGCTGGTCAGTGTGGCTAGGAGACACACTGGTTACAGATGGCTTTTGCTCTGGTCCTGTTCTGCCTGTGCTTTGCCCTGCCCTCATCGTCACAGGAGCAGGATCTAGCACACTAGGTAGAAGGAAGTGAGCGAGGTGGCCCTTAGAATGATCTTAAGCTGCTCGTTGCCAAAGTTGCCATTGTGCTCCAATGTGAATATTTCTGAGAGCATTCAGAGGCCTACCTTACTGCTAGAGACGGGGAATCAGTTGGTTTCAGTTTCTTTCAGTTTTTCATTTTTCCAATCTCCAGTTCTCTACATTTCCATGTCACTTTGCATTAAAAAAAAGTTCTCATGAAAATTCATCAGCATTTTAGTGTGAATTCCCCTCAATATATTCATATTCACTAATAGGCAAAAAAAAACACCTTGTGGTTTAAGAACATACCTATAGCCAACATATATTTCTATCAAACTTTAAAAAGCAGGGAAATTGGGCAGATATAGTGATGCACCATGGGAGCAGGAGACCTGACCTCCTCTCTGAGATATTATCCAGCCCTACAAATTTGTAAAAATGCAAGCACAATTTGGGTTGGTCTTTCACATTCCAAACCACTTCCTGTATAGCTTGGAAGAATTTGGTAACATGTGCCTCTGAGCAGAATTCTCTGGGAACTGGAGCTGACTGTTAAACCACTCTGGTCCCTGAAGCTCTATCAGAGGAACAGGAGTCTCCTAACAATTCTCAGCATCCTTCACAAACTATACTTCCCAGGATTCTTTAGGGGAAGCAATGCTTGTTTAAATGATTGTTTTTTAAATGTCTGGCATGGGTGTCATTACCTGATTAGCCAAGCCAAGCAGCTGTTAGTCTGGCTTTTAGAACACTGACAATTGGTTCTTACTGAGCATGCCTGCGCTATAATAGACTCCAATGTTAATTTTCTTAAATTAATTAAAAATTAGCCATGCATTTTTTAGACCTTTAACCTACAGAAGGTGAAGGTCAGAGTATGGGGCAAGGTCAGTAGTAGGATTACAGGTACTTTGTGAATATGGCTAATTTTTAATTAATTTTAACAAATTATGAGACCACTGACAGAAAAAAGTCCAACGGGGTCTGGATTTTTTTACTCTTGTTTTGGACTTCAAATTGACAATTCTCTCCAAGTGTTTTGTGTATTACCACAAAAACTTAGAGGGTTGTTAAACAAGCGTTTCTGAGTTCAGGACTGTAAGCTTTGTAAGATTTTGTTTTGAAATGAGCTTATTGGAAGCAGCAGAATAGCATGGGAGTGTTTTCAATTTAACGTGGCAAAATGTGAAAAATCCATGCTGGCTATACAGCCACTCTTGTGGCTGTATAATTTATATGCAGTTTTGCCTAACATACATTTTTGCAAAGCAAGCTCTCCTAAAATAGCACATTTTTGTAATTTTCACTAATTTTCATGAATATATGCATTTTTAAAATCATGGAAACATAGAATAGTAGAGTTGGAAGAGGCCTATACTTTAGTATATGTATTTTGCCCACATTACGTGGCTGGAGAATTGCATTGGCAAATTCAGAGAAGTGCAGGCTTCAAAGGATTTCTGTGTTTCAGTTCATATATTGCAGAAGTGGGGAACTTCGGGGCATCTAGATGTTGTTCGAGGCCAACTCCCATCAGCCCTAGCAAGCCTAGCAAATGGCCAAGGATGATGGGAAGTGTAGTTAAGCAACTTCTGGAGGGCCAAAGGTTCCCCACCTCTGCTGTGTTGTTTTGGAAAGTGTAAATTAGGTAGAAACACCTTTAAATTTGAACTGAATCTAATTTGTCCTCCCTCCTTGCTTCCTGCCCATGACAAACTGCTGACAAGTGATTGGACACAAGAGATAAACATAAACAGAAAAAAGGGTGCGTTAGTGAAAACTGCAGACAAATGTGTGTTTATTAAGACAAACTTGCACTAAAATGCTGAATTTTCATGAGGGTTTAAAAAAACTCACAGATTGCTGCAGAAACATGGAGAAATGAATTTAAGATTGGAAAAATGAGAAATTGAGAGAACCAAAATTAACAGAGCCTCTGATCCCTACTTAGCTGCCCATGACTAACTGCTGACAATTGATTGGAATACAAGAGAGAAATATAAATAGCTCTCCTATCCTTCCACATAAAAAAGAATTCTGCAACCAGTACATTCCACCCCTAAAATGAATGGCTTGAGGTGCTGCAGATTTCAGAATAACATTTTGAATTATTTAGCTGAAGGACACAAAATAACATGGAGAAAATACTTCACAGTTTCTATGTCTGCATCAAGAGCCACAACTATACCATTTAAACTGGTTTAGAAATTCACAATTGCATACATACACAAAAAGATTTGATGCTTCTGTTTCCATGGAGATAGAATCTGAAAGTCTCATAGACTACTTTCCCTCTTATTTAAAAAAAAACACCCTGAATTTAATTCTTTAAATCATTTTCACATCTGAATCTATTATGACAAATTTGGTTTGAGGAGCTACCAGTTATTTTTAGTTAATAGATAGAATGTATATCTGTTGTAAAATTTCATGATTGTCATAAGAGCTCTGAAACTCTGAATATGAGGTGCTAGTCCTCTTATGGGTCCTGTACCACCTAGGGATTAGGGGAAATTCACTTTTGTTCACATTTAAATGTGAATTTTTCAAATTTGCGCTTTCTGGAACAATGGGACAACTGAAACACAGCCATCCTTCAAAATTCATACTTGTCCAAATTTTGCATTTCAGTTTTCCAACCAATGTTTGCAAAAATGCACAAAAATGCATATTAGGGAATATGTCTATAAAATGAATATATTAGTGAAAATAACATCAAAATATATTATATTTGAATAATTGCAAAAATGTGTACATTAGTCAAAACTACATAAAATGTGTTTATTAGAATAAATTCATACTAAAATGCTGAGGATTTTTTTTCTAAAAATTGCAGATTGCTACAGAAATGTGGAGAGCTGAAGACTGAAAAAATGAGAGAATAGAAACTGATAGATCCTTCTATCCCTATTGCCCACTGGGAAGAGAAATGACACGATGCATTCTTAGTCACACTTCCATGTTGTTATTATTTGATATGGTCCAGAGTTCAGCCACAACATTAGAAACAGGCTTAAAGTAAGTTTATGACAGCCAAGAAGCGTAATGGATAGTGTGGCAGTCAGATCTGGATGCTGATGGTGCCTTAAGACAATCCTTCAGGGATGCTCTCCAAAAGGAATATAAATGGCCTGATAAAGAATGATGTTGTAGTTGCCATCAGATTATACTGTGGGTCCGTAGTCCTCTTGGACCAGTGAAGGAAGAATCTTAAGCTACTCTAGCTGCTAACAAAGTGATCTGCAATCTTCTCATTCTCTTCTCCTCCCTTTCTCTCCTCTCTCTACAAAGTAAGCACTACGAGTGCTCTTTCACCTCTCCTGGACTAAGTGGCAACAGTGCTATGGCAACTAAGACATTTCCCATCTATCAGCAATTACTGAGTCTCAACAGCTGTCAACAGCAAGGGTTTCACTTTCTAATGTTTTAGCTAAGTGTCATTAAAACAGGGCAAAGCTATGTTTTAAACCTGAACCGGAGAAGTATGTGGTGTGTGGCCACTATTCGAGAAGTTGCTTGTGTAAGAAATATCCCAGTGCTTCTCTATGATCTTGGCCTGGGCTAGCTAACATGGTGCCTTCCAGGTGTTGCTGGAATCCAACTGTCATCAGCCCCAGCCAGTATGGCCAATGGTCAAGGGAAGATGGGAGTGGTGGTCAAACAACATCTGGAGGGCAGTACATGGAATCCCCCTGATCTTGCTCCTCCATTGTGTCTCTGTTTTGTTCAGAGGCAAGCCAGATACTCCAGGGTAGAGCTGGGATAGAGCCACCATTTCTCTGTTTGTTGATCCCAACAGGATTGAGCAAGATATCCTTTCAAGCACAGTTCATATTCACTAATAGGCAAAAAACACTTGCAGTTTTAGAATGTACCTATAGCCCACAAATATTTCTATCAAACTTTAAAAAGCAGGGAAATTGGGCAGCTATAGTGAATGCACCAGGGGAGCAGGAGACCTGACCTCCTCTCTGAGATATTGGACTGCCCTACAAATTTGTCAAAATGCAAACACAATTTGGGTTCGTCTTTCACAGTCCAATCCACTTCCTGTGTAGCTTGGAAGAATTTGGTAACATGTGCCTCTGAGCATATGGCCAGTGGTGGCAATACCTGCCATCTCCAAAGATGGAGAATTACATTTTTGTATGTTTGTTGGTGCTCTTCTTACTTTGCTTCATTCCTGTGTTACTATTGTTTCTACAGAGAATCTAATCTAGAAAATTTTATTTCTCTCCTTATTCATCCTAGAAACCTGTGTCAAATTTATTTTTATTAATTTCAAAGCCTTTTTATTGGTCAGTGTCATATGATGGTAAAGACAGCCTTTTGTGTTTCAGATTGGAGGTTATGTTCTATTTCTATTTTGGGTGCATTAACAGTTGAATCTGAAACTGCAGTTTGATGTAAAATCAGACTGATTATAATATGTTGCTACTTCAGGAATGAGTCTAGCTGTTGGAAAAAACAAACTTAGCCTGCCCAAGATGCATGTTTTCAGCTTGCTATGTTCAAACCACTTCACTTAAGGCAAGGTAAAGGTAAAGGTAAAGGTAAAGGTAAAGGTGTCCCCACACTTATAGTGTGAGTCATTTCCAACTCTTAGGTTGACGTCTTGTGACATTTACAAGGCAGAACATATATATGGGGTGGGTTTGCCAGTTCCTTCCCCGGCCTTTCTTTAACCCCCAGCGTATGCCAGGTATTCATTTTACCGACCACGGATGGATGGAAGGCTGAGTGGACCTTGACCCCTTTTACTGGAGATTTGACTTCCTCCTTCCGTTGGAATTGAACTCCGGCCGTGAGCAGAGCTTTGGCTGCATTACCACCGCTTACCACTCTGCGCCATGGAGCAGGGTCAATTAAAAACATAGAGCACACCTAGAATTTTGCTAGAATATATGTCATGACTTCCGGTTTCCCGGTGATGGCATCGGCTGCTCCCTGGGCAAGCTCCCACATATAGCTGAGTATATTATAATTCTTGAGTGTATCCAGCTTTAGAACAAACAAACCAACTACATAATGCTTGTTGGAAGGAGGAGTATGTCAAGAGTATGATAAGAGTCTGCTCCTAGTTTGACAACTTTGGCCATAAATTCCCTCGTAAAGCTCCCTATGTTTATCTCTAAGTCTCCCTTGTGAAAGGAAACTTAAATCATGGAAGACCAGACTCGAAAGGCAAGAATGAACTAAGGGAAGCTGAGTCAGCACAGAGTAAACAATTTACGCTTTATGGACTGTGAAATGATAGAGGAATTCGGTGAATGTTGCTCAGGGCACTAGTAATGAGTGTTTGAGTCACACCTTACCCCTGCAGATTGGTATGGCAGTGGAGACTTAAGCTTAGAGGGCCTGCATCTGTCAAGATATAATATATTCACACCGCAGCAACTTTTGTATGCTACACCTAAGTTCTAAGGGACTTCTAGAAGAAAAGCTAGTAAAATGGTGCTTACACGCTCTGGGTATAAGACCCTGGGAATCCCTCTTTCACAAGAAGCCCCTTTAAAAAGGAGTGGTAACCAGATGAAAATTACCCAGTTTTTTACGAAGAAGTCAATGAGCGAAGTAGCCCACACTGAAAAGGAATGCGTATGCCTTGATTGGTCCTTGGACACCAAGGGATTTCTAGCAGACTGTAGGGCCAATGATGTTAATGATGTTAAAGATAACGATGCCAATATTGATTTGGTGCACAAACTTTTAATGGCGCAGGCTGCAACCCTCCCTAATTCGCCTTGTCTTTCGGTGCAGAATACTTTAGAAAATCATGAAAAAGATCTGGTTTCCCAGCGAACGCCTGTGTTGCCTTCGCACATGACTGGCGTAAATACATCAGAGCCTTCTGAGAAACAGAATGCATTATGCTCAGGGGAACTTCCAATTGAAGGCTGGTTATTTCTGATCTCTCAAGATATTGAACTTATCAAATCGTTTTTAGATAAGAGCAATAGCCTTCTAACTTCTCTTATAATATATTTCACCTCCCACTGTTTTAGCTTGTGCAAACTGAGACACTCCTGATGTCCACTGGAGACTATTCTGCAGAATAGTCAGTGCCATTATTCCACAACTGTTTTTGGAGTTTTTTTGCAAAGCGTTGCTGTACTTCACATATTCACAGAAATAGAAGCAAAAGAAAATGATTTCCTATAGGAAACCTCACTAAAATTGCAAAAGAAATCAGACATACTTAAAGTGACTATCTGAACTATGTCAACTGTCTTAATAATATTGCTTTCTCCCTGCTAAAACAAGATCAGCACAGCACAAGTCTTCTTTCTATTCTTTGGGCTAATTGCAGGTGTTGCCACTACTGACCATATGCTCAGAGGCACATGTTACCGAAATTCTTCCAAGCTACACAGCAAGTGGATTGGACTGTGAAAGACCAACCCAAATTGTGTTTGCATTTTGACAAATTTGTAGGGCAGTACAATATCTCAGAGAGGAGGTCAGGTCTCCTGCTCCCCTGGTGCAGTCACCATATCTGCCCAATTTCCCTGCTTTTTAAAGTGTAATAGAAATATCTGTGGGCTATAGGTACATTCTTAAACTGCAAGGTTTTTTTGCTTATTAGTGAATTTCTCTGCTTTTTAATCCAGGAGGTAAGAAATGGGATCCTCTGCAAGTTTGTTGAGAATGGATTGATCGTTTGCATACTTATTGAATTCAGTGGGATTTACTCCCCTGCAATCATACTTAGGATAGGTGAAACTGACCACAGGGGATGGGGAGGGGAGGAAGGGCAGAGGGGAGGAGGGGGATGGGAGCAGGCAGGAGGGGAAGGGGAGAAGGACAGGTTTGATCATTTTCATATTTATTGAGTTCAGTGAGATTTACTCCCATGCAATCATGCTTAGGATAGGTAAAACTGACAGGGGGGGAGGGAGGGACACCTGGAGTGGGCAGGGAAGGAGAAAGAAGGAAGAGGGGAGGGGAGGAGAAAGGGAGAGGAGAGAGGAAGGAGGGGAAAGCCAGATCTGATCATTTGCATGCTTATTATTTCAATGGGATTTACTCCTATGTAATCATGGTCAGGATAGATAAAACTGACCATGGGGGAGGAGCAGGGAGGGGGAGAGGAGAGGGAAGGAGAATGGAAGGGGAGAGGGAAGTGAAAGGAGGGGGAGGGGGAAAGAGGGGATTGGAGGGGGACGGGTAAAGGAAGGGGCAGAGGAGGGCAGGTTTGATCATTTGCATGCTTATTGAGTTCAATTTATTTATTTATTTTATTATTTATTTAATTTCATTTATAAACCGCCCTTAGCCAATGGCTCCCTGGGCGGTGTACAACATACAATAATAACAATAATCAACAAAAATCGCAAGATATAAAATACAAATACATAATAGCACTACCTAATATTAAGGTAATTAAAACATTAAAATACATACAAATGAATTAAAATGCCTGGGAGAATAGGAAGGTTTTGGCCTGGCGCCGAAAGGATAACAACGTAGGCTCCAGGCGTACCTCCTCGGGGAGACTATTCCACAATTCGGGGGCCACCACCGAAAAGGCCCTAGATCTTGTCATTACCCTCCGAGCTTCTCGATGAGTCGGTACTCGGAGGAGGGCCTTAGATGTCGAACGAAGTGCATGGGTAGGTTCATAGCAGGAGAGGCGTTCCATCAGGTATTGCGGGCCCACACCGTGTAAGGCTTTATAGGTCAATATCAGCACCTTGAATCTGGCCCAGAAACAAATCGGCAACCAGTGCAAATGGGCCAGAACAGGTGTAATATGTGAGGACCGATTGGTCCTCGTCAACAGTCTGGCTGCTGCGTTTTGCACTAGCTGGAGTTTCCGAACTGTCTTCAAGGGCAGCCCCACGTAGAGTGCATTACAGTAATCCAGTCTAGAGGTCACTAGCATGTGAACAACTGAGGCAAGGTCGTCACCGCAGAGATAGGGGCGTAGTTGGGCTACCAATCGAAGATGGTAGAACGCATTCCGAGCCACCGAGGCTACCTGAGCCTCAAGTGACAAGGAAGGATCGAAAAGAACCCCCAAACTACAAACCTGTTTCTTCAGGGGGAGTGTAACCCCATCCAGAACAGGATGAACATCCTCCATCTGTGCGGAAAAGGCATTCACCAACAGCGTCTCAGTCTTGTCTGGATTGAGTTTCAGTTTATTAGCTCCCATCCAGTCCATTATCGCGGCCAGGCAACGGTTCAGCACATCAACAGCCTCACCTGAAGAAGATGAAAAGGAGTAATAGAGCTGCGTGTCATCAGCATACTGATGGCAACGCACTCCAAAACTCCAGATGACCGCACCCAGAGGCTTCATGTAGATGTTGAAAAGCATGGGGGACAGAACCGATCCCTGAGGGACTCCACAATGGAGAGTCCAGGGTATCGAGCAATGCTCCCCAAGCACTACCTTCTGGAGACGATCCGCCAAGTAGGAGCGGAGCCACTGCCAAGCAGTACCCCCGACTCCCAACTCCGCGAGTCTCTCCAGAAGGATACCATGGTCGATGGTATCAAAAGCAGCTGAGAGATCAAAGAGAATCAACAGAGTTACACTCCCCCTGTCCCTCTCCCGACAAAGGTCATCATACAGGGTGACCAAGGCTGTTTCTGTGCCAAAACCGGGCCTAAAACCGGATTGAAACGGATCTAGATAATCGGTTTCATCCAAGAGCGCCTGGAGCTGGCTGGCAACCACCTGTTCCAAGACCTTGCCCAGAAATGGAACATTCGCTACCGGTCGATAGTTGTTCAAATTATCTGGGTCCAAGGACGACCTCTTCAAGAGAGGTCTCACTACAGCCTCCTTGAGACAGCGAGGGACAACTCCCTCTCTCAAGGAGGCATTGATCACTTCCTTGGCCCAGCCGGCAGTTCCAGCCCGGCCAGCTTTTACTAGCCAAGAGGGGCAAGGGTCCAGTACCGACGTGGTTGCACGCACCAGTCCAAGCATCTTGTCAACTTCCTCAAGCTGCACCAACTGAAACTCATCCAATAATTGAGGACAAGACTGTGATCTAGGTACCTCAATGGATTCAACTGTCCTAACATTAGAGTCGAGATGCCTACGGATGCATGTGATTTTATTTTGGAAGTGCCCCGTAAAGTCGTTACAGCGGGCTTCAGATGACTCTGTAATATCCTGAGGGCCAGAGTGTAAAAGCCCTCGTACTATCTTAAAAAGCTCCGCTGGGCGGCATAAAGATGATCTAATAGTGGCAGCAAAATAACACTTTTTTGCTGCCCTTACCGATTCTACATACAACTTAGTGGAGGCACTTACCAAGGCATAGTTGCATCCGTCAGGAGTTCGCCTCCATCTGCACTCAAGCCTCCTCCTCTCTTGTTTCATCACTCTCAGCTCCGGGGTGTACCACAGAGCTGTATGAGCTCTACATCGAAGGGGGCGCGCAGGAGCGATCGTGTCAACAGCCCGGGTCATTTCCGTATTCCACAGTTCGACCAGGGCCTCAACAGGAGCACTAGTCTTATCAGCCGGAAAATCTCCCAGAGCCTTCTGAAAACCCAGAGGATCCATTAGTCTCCGGGAGCGGACCAACTTAATAGGTCCCCCACCTTTGCAGAGGGAAAGGGACACCATAAGCCTAAATCTCAGCAGGCGGTGATCTGTCCATGACAATGGGGTAGATGAAAAACACCCCACCTGCAGATCACCATCTCCATGTCCAGTGGCGAAGATCAAATCAAGAGTATGTCCCGACACATGCGTTGGGCCAGTAGAAAACTGAGACAGCCCCGTTGTTGTCATGGCGGCAATGAAGTCCTGAGCTGCCCCAGATAAGACAGCCTCGGCATGGATGTTGAAATCCCCCAGTACCAAAAGTCTAGGGGATCCCAACAACAACTCCGAGACTATCTCAGTCAGCTCAGCTAGGGAAGCTGTTGGGCAGCAAGGTGGGTGGTACACCAACAGAATTCCCAATCTGTCTCACTGGCCCAACACAAGGTGGAGACACTCCAGGCCAGTCACCGCCTGGACAGGGTGCCTGGTGAGAAGAAAAGAGCTCTTATAGACCACGGCGACCCCCCCTCCCTGGCCCTCAGATCTACCACAATGCTGAACCATATACCCGGGTGGGCAGAGCTGGGAAAGAGCAACTCCTCCCTGCTCCCCCACCCAGGTCTCGGTTATGCATGCCAGGTCGGCGCCCTCATCCACAATTATATCATGGACTAAGGAGGTTTTATTATATACCGACCTGGCATTTAAAAGCAGCACTTGGAGATCCAAGAGCTAGCTGATAGGACAACCCGAAATCCTGTGGATATGAGGAGAACCAGAACAGGGCACAGACACGACTTGTCTGGGACGAGTTCCCCTTACCTGGCATGTTCTCCTCCTAACACCATACCTCCCATTACCCGTCACTACGTTAATCGGGGGCCCCGAAAGTCCCCCCGCCACACATAAAATCCTCTCTCCCAGGCACATATTAAAAACACAAGAAATTCATACACACAAACACACTAACATACACACAACACAATCCCCACTCATACAACACAACAACATAAGACGACAATTAACACTGATGATGATGACAACGTCCACACTCAGGTCAATGGCAAAGCAATCAAAGGCTGTAGCAACAACAGCAACAGCGCCCACAACCAGAGCTACGACGGCAATTCAGTTCCAAGCAAGCGACAGATGAAACAGATGACAATGGCAGCAGCAGCTGATAGTAGCAGGCAGCAGATGGCAGCAGAAGGTGATAATAACAGCAGCTAGGATTGGAGGGGGACGGGTAAAGGAAGGGGCAGAGGAGGGCAGGTTTGATCATTTGCATGCTTATTGAGTCCAATGGTATTTACTCCTGTGCAATCATGCTTAAGATAGGTAAAACTGACCAGGGGGAGGGGGAGGGGGAAGGAGGGGATTGGAGGGGGAGGGGATGGGCACGAGGTAGGGGATAGAAGGGAGGAGAAGGGAGGGAGGGTTTGATCATTTGCATACTTTTTGAGTTCAGTGGGATTTATTTCTGTGCAGTCATGTTTGAAAATGGAAATGGAATGCTTTCAAGTTGATCCTGACTTATGGCGACCCTATGAATTGTGTTTTCATGGTAAACAGTATTCAGAGGTGGTTTTACCATTGCCTCCTTCTGAGGCTGAGAGCCAGTGACTGGCCTAAGGTCATACAGTGAGCTTCATGGCTGTGTGGGGATTTGAACCCTGGTCTCCCAGGTTGTAGTCCCACACTGACCTGGGGGAGGGTCAGGGAGGGGAGGAGGAGGGGGAGGGGAGAAGATTGGATGGGTGGGCACTGGGCAGAGGGGAAGCCCCTTCCCTTTCCCAAAGGAAAACATTGTGAACATTATCACTGCTTTTCAAGGTTTCCCACACCTTTTTATTCTACAGCAGGCACATGTAGCCTCCCACCCAAATTTAAACCAAAGCTGTCCCTAGCCATATCCGCACTAGGCCTTTAGTTCACTTAGTGTAGTTAGTGAAAGGTGCTGAGAGTTGCTAGGAGATGCCCTGTTCCTCTCACAGAGCTGTAGTCAGGGTGGCTGACTGTTAAACCACTCTGGCCACTGGACCTCTGTCAGGAGAATATCAGTCTCCTCTCAGCACCCTTCAGAAACTACACTTCCCGGGATTCTCTGAGGGAAGCCATGACTATCTCAGGTGAAATCAAAGTCTGGTGTGGGTGTGGCCCCCTGATTAGCCAAGCCAAGCAGCTATGAGTCTGGCTTTTAGAACACTGACGTTGGTTCTTACTGAGCATGCCCGACATTATCATTCAGTTTAATGCAAAATTTATTAAATTAATTAAAAATCAGCCAGGCATTTTTTAAACTTTCAACCTGCAGAACATGAAGGTCATAGTATGGGGCAAGGTCAGTAATAGGATTACAGGTCCTCTGTGAACATGGCTGATTTTTAATGAATTTCAACAGATTATGAGAACTCTCAGAGAAAAAAGTCCAAAAGAGGTCTGGGTTGTTTTTTTCTCTCATTAAACTTTGAACTCTCAATTCTTTTTGTCTATTTTGTTTATCGCCATGAAAATTGAGAGGGTTGTTAAGCAAGTATTTCTGAGTTCAGGACTATAAGTTTTGTAAGGTTTTGTTTTGAAATGAGCTTATGGGAAGCATCAGAATGGCATGGGGGTATTTTCAATTTACCATTGTGGAATGTGAAAAATCCACACTGGCTATAGTATACAGCCACTCTCATGGCTGTATAATTTGAATGTAGGAAGCTGCCTCTTACTGAATCAGAACATTGGCCTATTTTGCCTAGTACTGTCAACTCTGGCAAGCAGCGGTCCTCTCAACACTCAAGTCTTTATTGGTACCACTGCCTCAGATACTGTTTAAGGGACCGAACCTGGGATTTTCGGCACAGAATATAGATATTCTCTCTGCCACTGAGCTACACACGTTCCTGAAAGGCACATTGCAAAGGGCAGCAAACGTCTACTGAAAAAAAATCAACCCATCCCCATATGACAGGCAAGCACAAGTGGAATGGAACCGGATACTGCCTCGGTTTCTTTCTTTAGCTTATTTCTAAGAGCATGTAATTTCTTATTTCTTGAAACTCATTTATTACACACACACACGACTCCCAATAGTCCCAGATGCTTCAGTTATTACTCCTTCAGTCCTAATCCAAGTGAAGCCTAAACCAATGAACTCCAAAAAAATTTCCCCATGGATCACTTGAAAATTGCTGAGAGTCTTGGTGGACTACTTTATGATATTTCTGTCTGTTGTAGCAATTGTAATACATTTAAGTGATGTGCAGTAATGAGGGAGAGGAACGTCAGTGAGTTATCCTTCATCTTTTTTCAGTTCCACATTTAACATCAAAAGAGTGAATTAATGCATTTCCCTCACAGAAACATAGGTCATGTGTCTTTCCACAGAGGAGAGATATATGAGCTCCAGAGATATGAGTTTCCTCCTCCACAGAGAAGAGTCCCATGAACTTTATACCTCATACTCTATGAGGGAAATGCGTGAGTTCCCTCCTTTACAGAGGAGAATAATGTGACATCTGTGCCTATGTCTCTATGAGGGAAATGCATGAGTTCCCTCCTTCACATAAGAGAGGCATGAACTGCCATTTTGGTTGTTGCACAGGAAGAGCAAAAAGTGGAAGTATGAATCATTAATGCTTCCTGTCCATTCCTTCACACACAAATCCAAATCTGCCCTAAGGATACCAGCTAACAGGTTCATTCTCCACCTCCAGTGTCCCTGGTCACAGTGGTCAAATGGCCAATAATAAGCCTTATGTAGATATTGTCACACCAAAGACAAATGAGAGACGATAAAATTAGATTCCTTTTATCAGAATGAACTTTACATTGTTTGTCTCCTAACTCAGGAAAAACAGGCAGTCACTGTACTGCTGGAGAACAAAATGCTGCCATTTGAATGCCCCCCCCCCCGATTTTCCTAATCCTGGCATCATGGGGTTAGACTGTTGAAGCCATTTCATCATCAGCCGTTTTCCCTCCTCTTCTTTGATGAGTGTTTGTGAATGTCCTTTTGCTCGCTGTTACGGGACACTTTGAGATAGTCTGTTAAGCTCTGTTCTGGTTAATTGAGTGTGTGGATTTACGCCCATGCAAAGCCTTCTCCGAACCTGCCAAGGACTCACCATCATTGCTCCTTATCCAACCACAACTGTGAGAAGCCTGGAACAAGTTTTAAAAACAGAAAGGCCCTTAGAGCTCCAAGTCAAAATGCTGCTCCCGTGGCTTGCCAATTACATGTAATGTTATTCACTTTATTTATTTTGATTACACAGATGTATATGCTGCTTATCATAAGAATACCAAAGGGGTGTACAACATTAACATGCAATAAAAAACACCCTTATTTTTTTATTTTTTTTATTTATTTATTAAATTTATATACCGCCCGACTAGCAATAGCTCTCTGGGCGGTGAACATAAAACCCTTGAACTGGTCCCAGTATTTTCAAGTAGTTGTCAATAAAAATAGTAAAAATAGTTTTCAAGCATATTATTGCTATAATATTTATATCATGCTTTTCTTCCAGCGACCTCATTTTTTCCCCTGCAGAACTACACTATGAGGTAGGGTTGTCTGAGAAACAGTGGTCAAAAGCAGTGGAGGCTGGTGGCTCTGATGTCAGTGGGGCAGTGAATCGGCTCCGAGTTTTAGTCCACCTTTCAAGGAGCTGTCCAAGGTGCTGAAAGCTCCTTGGAAGTTTGGATTAAAATCACTGGCCAAAAGTGATAGTGATGTCGTGATGGGAGATCGAAGGAGATTGGGATATACTAATAGTCTCTGGGTAATTTGTGGTAGATTATCAAGGGTTTCTGACTCCCAAAAGCAACAACAAAACAACTTTCTCAACCTAAATTAGGCTGCTGAAATGAAGAAAGCTAACCTGCAGCCCCATCAGACTGATGTTTTATTGCAGGCGTATTCTCCAACATGTTCTTGACACAATAATAGTGTATTGGTGGTGGATTTATTCTGTTTTACTTTGTTCTGTGATGCCTCCACAGTGCTAACGCATTATTGCTCTCTGGAGGGGTTATACCACAACAAAATGTGGACCCATTCCCCACCACAACAAAAAATAACACAGAACATTTTTGTTATAAATAGTTACAGGATTTCAGCAGGATGTTATGGGATGTGCACTGACTGGAAATGAAGCAGTGTAACTATCCAAAATGCTTGCAGGCACAAACAGTATTGAAAGGGAGACTGTGTGTGACCACCCTAGTAACATCACATGAGCACAAATCATCATGACTGCACCATAAAAAGGATGTATGGAGGGAGGGCAGGAGTCATCTTTTGTGTGAAAATACTGTGTGCTCAGTTCAGTTCTGATGCTGAAAACAAATTTCTGGGGTGAGAAGCACCCTTTGTTCCATTCTAACTATATGTCTTTTGCACCTGGCTGTATTTCATAGATCTTAATAAGCATGAAGGCTGACCAGTCCTGGTCTAAAGAATGGGATGGGCAGGCAAGAGGGGTGAGCTGAACCCTTCTCATCTGTGCTTCTCCACCTGTTTTTGGGGAGGTGGGGTAATTAATTTAATTGCTAACATTGTATATGTGAATTCCCCTTTAGTGCAATAACTGCAAGAAAGAAGTATATAAATAAACTGCATTTTTATTTTGGTGAGATTCTGAGACCCTGGTAATGTGCACCAGGAGAAAACTGACTTTAGAAATAGGAAGCTGTTTCAGGTATAAACATAGGGTATGGATTCCATTCCCCCTCCTTTAAATCACCCTAAAATGCCATTCTTTATAGGAAACCAGAAGAGCCCAGGTTGCCATCCTGTCTAGTTCTGCCTTTATCTACTGGATCAAACTTTAGTGAAATGTATAAAACTGTTATCAGCTAATGCAGGTCCACTGCAGTTCAAGCTAGAATCTCTGCCATTCCTTACCCTTAGAGTCTGCTTGAACTAAATCAGACACTGATCTTTGGGATGCCATCCATACAGGACTTGGGAGTGAAAGTCCAGGGCCTCCCTCAGCAGAATGAGTTGGGTGGCCTTGTGTCCTACTTTACAAAGGACACTCCTATCTTTAAAAGAGTCTGTCCATTTTCTCCATGCCATGCATAAATCTATATCGTTCTATCATGTTACCTCTTACCTTTCCTCTAAACTAAAGGCCCAAATGCTGCAACCTTTCCTTGTAGGGGAGTTGCTCCACCCTCTTGATCATTTTGGTTGCCCTTTACTGAACCTTTTCCAGCTCTACAGTATTCTTTTCGAGGTGAGGTGACAAGAACTGTACAAAGTATTCCAAATGCAGCCACATCATAGATTTGTATAACGGCATTATGATATTGGCAATTTTAGTTTCAGTACCATTCCTAATGATCCCTAGCTTGGAATTTGCTTTTTTCACAGCTGCCGCACACTGGTCAACATCTTCATTGAGCTATCTACTATGACCCAAAGGTTCCTGGTCAGTCACTGCCAGTTCAGACCCCATGAGTATATAAGTGAATTTAAGAACTTGTGGCCTTCCTGCTACTGCAGGACTATTGGCCATGCTGGCTAGGGCTGATGGGAGTTAGAGTCCAACAACATCTGGAGGACCACAGGAACCACATCCACCCCTCTAACCATAGGGTTGTTGACACATTACACTGAACATAGGTACAAGCTGTCTCTACACACATATAAGTATTTGTGAGAGACAGTGTACGCTTACCTATTTGTACAGCTCATTTAATGTGTACACAAGAACCCAAACTGTACACTCATTGAACATTGCATGTGAATTACTGTACAGTTGTTGTACTGTGCACTATTTGTATGAACCCAGGTTAACAGACTGTACATTTATATTCAACACATGAACATCCCTCAGATGAGGTGCACTGGAAATGGGGGAGAAATATGATTTAGTTCACAATTAAAGCTACATTTATCAAATCTGCACTTTCCAAAACAATATGAGAACTGAAACATAGCCATCCTTTGAAATTTGCACTTATCCCAATTTTGCAATGCAGCTCTGTAACCAAGCAATGTTTACAAAAATGCATATAGTAAGGATGTGTGCATAAAACAAATATTTTCACTAATATATTTATTATAATTAAAATACATTATATTGGGATAAATTGTTTGCAACAATGTGTACATTAGTCAATGTATTTATTGGGAGAAATGTGCACTAAAAGAATTTTCATGAGCATTTTTTTTAAAAAATTGCATATTGCTGCAGAAATATAGAGATCCAAATTTAAGATTAGAAAAATGAGAAACTGAGAACCAAAATTGATAGATCATACCAACCCTAATTGGAAATATACTTAAAATCAGCAAAGCCACAAAACGACAGTAAAACTCTCCAGCAGCAGCAACCATAATTCCCTCACCTGTCACAAACATTCGTTAAACAATCCATTACAATGACAGCTTCTGCCAGAATAAATGGGACTTTCATTTTTCCTTGGAATAAAGAGGTGCATTGCCACACTTCTTACAGAAGCTCATTCCAGAACATAATGTGAGTTACTGAACCCATTGACCAAGGGAGAAATACACAATCACAGGAAAAATCTAAAATTATGAATATACCTAGGTTTGTTTTTAAAATTATTCTTAGGATCAATACCTATTCCATAGTCAGCAAAAGTATTGCTGGTTCATTGTTAATATTCATCCTTTCATTGGTATTTTCTTTTGCCACATTACAAACTTGGTTGCATCCCCAGTTGTGGATCATCTTCAACCCAATTGTTTTTGCAGCAGCATAAAAATAACAATAACTTGTTATCAGCAGGTAGTGGCTGTGCAGTGACCAGAAGGCTCTTCCCTGGCAAAGGACAGGTTGTAGCTCTAAAACAGATGCTACCTGACAGTAACCTGGCTGCTCTGCAAGCCAGATTGGTTCATTAGGGATACGGTCTAAAATAATTAAGGTTCAGGGGTGGTATCACTTAATGCTGTGAAATGGGCAGATATAAAGAAATCAAAAACTTAGCTTGCTAGCCATTAAGAAACATTTGCAGTAATTCTGGCTCCATTTACCTTCTCCTATCCAGCCCCCCCCCAGCTTATACTACTATGAAGAACCCCGCTGGATCAGACCAAGGTTTATCTAGCCTACTATTCTGTCTCCCACAGTGGCCAGGCAGATGCTTCTCAAAGCCAGGCACGAAGGTGGTGCCCAGAACAATAGTGCTGGGTGATTTCAATGTCCATGCTGAGGCTGCCTCTAGTGTTCCAGCTCAGGACTTCATGGCCTCCATGACGACCATGGGGCTGTCTCAAGTTGTTACTGGGCCAACACATAGGGCAGGGCACACTCTCGACTTGGTTTTTGCTCCAGATGGAGGAAGAGGTGGTCTGGAGATAGGGGGGTGGATGTCACCCCATTGTCATGGTCAGATCACTTCCTGGTGAAGTTTAGACTTATGGCTCCAATCCTTCCCTGCAGGGGTGGTGGACAGATTAAGATGGTCCACCCCCGGAGCCTAATGGAATCCACTGGATTCCTGAATGCCCTGGGGGAGTTCCCAGTAGATAAAGCAGGTGACCCTGTTGAAGCCCTTGTCATGCTGTGGAACAGCAAGGCTCACCGGGCTCTTGACACAGTTGTCCCCGAGTGCCCTCTCCAGCATTGTGCAGCCCGCCTTGCACCTTGGTACACTAGTGAGCTAAGGGCAATGAAACAGGCTGGACAACGGCTAGAGCACAAGTGGTGAAAGACATGCTGTGAGGTTGATTGGCCATGAGTAAAACATCATAACCACTTCTCTACCTCCATCTCATCCTCAAGTAGCTGTCTGGTGGAGCTTTTCCATATTGTCAGGGGTCTGTTGACATCAACTCCAGGCAACGGAGTTTTAGCCCACTGTGAATTGTTTGCAAGGCACTTTGAGGGTAAAGTTGCTTGCCTCCATAGCAGTCTTGATGCCCCATCCACATCTACTGTAGTCCCCAATGAGATGTCCAGTGGAATGTCTGCTGCAACTTCTTGGGAACGGTTTCAGTTGATGCAGCCTGATGATGTGGACAAGGTGCTTGTGACAATGTGGCCAGCAACGTGTCCACTCGATCTTTGCGCTTCTTGGCTTATTAAAGCTTGCCAAGGGGGTTTGACCAAGTGGATTCAGGGTGTGGTCAACGCATCATTGCGGGAGGGAGTAGTTCCAGCCGCCTTGAAAGAGGCGGTGATCCAACCACACCTGAAAAAGCCCACCATGGACCCATTGGTTTACGACAACTACCGACCGGTTGCAAATACCCCCTTTTTAGGGAAGGTGATTGAGAGGGTTGTGGCGCAGCAATTGCAAGTACTCTTGGATGAAACAGATTTTCTTGACCCATCCCAGTCTGGGTTCAGGCCTGGTTATGGGACTGAATCAGCCTTGGTTTCCCTGATGGATGACCTTTATCGGGAGAAGGACAGGGGGAGTGTGACCCTGTTATTCTTACTTAATCTCTCAGCGGCTTTTGATACCATTGATCATGGTATCCTTCTGGGCCAACTTGGTGGGATGGGTATTGGAAGCACTGTTTTACAGTGGTTCTGATCCTATCTCCAGAATCGCTCTCAGAGAATAGCATTGGATGACTGCCTTTCGACTCCCTGGCAGTTGTGCTGTGGGGTGCCGCAGGGTACCATCTTGTCCCTCATGCTGTTTAACATCTATATGAAGCCCTTGGGAGCAGTCATCAGGAGCTTTGGGGCAAGGTGTCAGCAGTATGCTGATGATACCCAGCTCTATTTATCCGTAACGTCTGAATCAGGAGAGGCCATGCAAGCCCTGGACTGCTGCCTGGACTTGGTGGTGGGCTGGATGAGGGCCAATAAACTGAGTCTGAATCCTAGCAAGACGGAGGTACTGTGGGTTAGTGGTTCCCGAGTTTGGATAATTGGTCAGTTGCCTGCTTTGGATGGGTTCGTACTCCCTCTGGAAGAGCAGGTCTGTAGTCTGGGGGTGCTCCTGGATCCATCTTTGTCGCTAGAGGCCCAGGTGACCTACATGACTAGGAGTGCCTTTTACCAGCTTTGGCTGGTAAGACAGCTGTGGCCATTTCTGGACCAGGATAGCCTGACCACTGTTGTCCACACACTGATAACCTCCAGGTTGGATTACTGTAATGCACTCTATGTGGAGCTGCCCTTGAGGTTGGTCTGGAAGCTGCAGCTGGTGCAAAATGTGGTGGCGAGACTGCTCACTGGGGCAGGGTATCACCAACATGTCACCCCACTGCTGAAAGAATTGCACTGGCTGCCCATTTGCTACCGGGCCAAGTTCAAGGTTCTAGTTTTGGTGTACAAAGCCCTACTCAGCTGAAAGACCATCTTACTTATATACCCAGTCGATCACTGCACTCTGCAGGTGAGGGCCTCCTGCAGATACCATCTTATCAGGAGGTTCGTTCTGCACAGTATAGGAAACAGACCTTTAGTGTGGCGGCACCTACCCTGTGGAATTCCCTCCCTTTCAATATTAGGCAGGCGCCATCTCTGCTATCTTTTTGGCGCCTTTTGAAGACTTTCCTCTTTCAACAAGCCTTTTAAGTTGAGACCTATCCCAGTCTGCGTCTGTGTTAGAATTGCTTGTTAATATTTTTTAATAATGTTTTAACCTTTTTTTAAAGATGTTTTTAAAGCTTTTTTTAAAAAATGTTTAAAATGATTAGTAGTAGTAGTAGTAGTTTCTCCCTGCTGATGTATGCCTGTAGTTGTAATCTCATGGTGACTGAGAAGCTGTTTTCCCTGGACTAGAAGATCCACTAAGTTCCTACGAACTCTTTAGTGCAGGGGAACCTCAAATCCATGGCCCAAATGTACCTTCCAGGCCTCTCTAGCTGGCCCTTGGGATTCTTCCCAGGCTACACCCCCTTTTCAGCCACACACTCCTCTTCCCAGGCCACACCCTTCACTAGCCTTACTTTGCACTCTGTTTGAGTTTTCCCCCCCCCCTGACTTGGATGTGTCCTTAAACTCTGATAATGTTTCTTCTTTGCCTGGATGGAAGATAGACAGGGACATGTGAGTGTGTGTAGAAACTAGACTACTGTTTGAAGGTAAAACTTGCATTCATTGCTCTGACCAGTTTTGCCTCTGGCAGTGCCCACCAATGGTATGTGCCCCCTGAAAAGTTGTGAGGAAGGGAATGCGGCCCGCACTCAGAAAAAGAATCCCCACCCCTGATATAGTTCTATCATGCACTCTTGAACCAGCAGCATTTCCCAATCTAAGTACAGTATTAAAACAGACTTAAGGATAGTTTATATGTTAATTAAGGAGTATATGTACTGAAGCCTCATTGCACCTGTAGTGGTCTCTGCCAACAGTTGCTGCGTTTGGCTATAGCTGTACTAAAGAAGAGATAATATAATAAAGCACCAGGAGATCTGCTAAGATGAGAAGAAGAGTCCCGGTGGATGAGACCAAAGGACTATGTAGTCCAGCATCGTGTTTCCCACAGTGGCTGACCAGATGATTCTGGGAAGCCAATAAGCAGTGAGGGTAGCAGTTGGACAGTTAGATGGCGAAGGGAAGAATTACTAAAGGAGCATGGGGCAGATGGCAGAGACACTGAGTGAATTCTTTGCATTAGTCTTTACTGTAGAAGGTACCAATATCTAAACCATTTTTTGTTTTTCAAGAAGGGTACTGTATACATAGGAAGCTGGCTTATAGTGAGCGAGTCAGAGCATTGGTCCATCTAGCTCAATATCTACACTGACTGGTAGCGGATCTCCAAAGAACGAAAATGTGACAACAGATGGAGTTAGCAATCTGTTTCCACTTTTGTTATCTTAACAACCCAAGCCCCTCCCTGGGCTGGTTTCCAGTTTCCGCTGCATCTAAAGAATTTTTTGTTGTTGTCTTCATGCTTTTAGCAATATGCCCCTCAAGTTCTTTTTTATTTTTTAAAATGCCTTATTGTCAATTTACATGTGTTGGCCGGAACTTATTGTGCTCCTTTTTGTTCTCCTTGCTTGAGGAAGGTTTCAGATTATTAACATTTTCAAAAAGCAGCATAAGTGTTTTAAAGGAAACCCTGATGCCTAGTAGGTCTAGATTTGTATGCCACTAATGGGTGGCATATGTTATATTGCTGGGCAAATATGAACACTCATAAGTCTTTCCCTATGGTGGGATGAGTAGCTGCGTAAGCTTCCTTTAGAAAAAAGTCTTAATTGTCTCTTCTTCAAACAGTGCTTCTTTGATAAGGAGTGCCCCATTGCACCTTCCTGGCTTAATTATAAAGACTTGAAACTGGGACCATAGAGCTTACTGTTGCTATGACAACTCCTGTACTCAAGTTTCTACCACTCTCCCACACTTACGGTGGGAGCAAGAAGGGAGGATGTGGATACAAGAATGATGACACTATAATTGGGCTATTTATTTTCTTCTTAACAGCTACTATGTGAGTTCTTAGCCTCACCTATTCCACATTTGATGCCTCCATCTAACAAAACAAGCTATCACATAACCTGATGGTTACTCTGGATTTTGATGGTTATTGAGGTATCTGAAGAGGAGGGGCGCCACAAATATAGATGCTCTGAAGTGATTTTGGAAAGATGTAGAGCTTTAGGAAATAGATTGTCAAGAGTGCAAGCTAGAGCAGAACTGAAGGACAGTGATCACATCCGCACCATACATTTAAAGCACTATCATACCACTTTAAACAGTCATGGCTTTCCCCAAAGAATCCTGGGAACTGTAGTTTGTTAAGGGTATGTAGAACTGTTAGGAGCAGAGCTTGGAAAAGTTACTTTTTTGAACTACAGCTCCCATCAGCCTAATCCAGTGGCCATGTTGCCTAGGGCTGATGGGAGTTGTAGTTCAAAAAAGTAACTTTTCCAAGCTCTGGTTAGGAGGTCCCTATTTCCCTTACCGAGCTACAATTCCCAGAGTTCCCTGAGAACAGGAATTGATTGTTAAACCAGTCTGAGAATTATAGCTCTGGGAGACAGATAGGGGTCTCCTAACAACTCTTAGCACCCTTCACAAATGACAGTTCCGGGAATTTGTTGGGGGAAGCCATGACTATTAAAGTGGTATAACAGTGCTTTAAACGTATGGTGTGGATATGGCCCCTATAGCAAGAGGCTGGTGGACAGGAAGAAAGGACACCAGCAGCACAACTTTCAGATGTGTTTACCTTACTGCAGGGATGGAGGACATTTTTCAGGGATTGTTGTCTCCATCATGTCCTGGTGGTATATTGTTGTACTCACTTGGAGACAAAGAGCTGGACTCAAGATGTGATCCAACAAGGCAAGTCTCATGCTGTTATATTTATTTATTTATTTATTGCATTTGTATACCGCCCCATAGCTAATGCTCTCTGGGCAGTTTACAACAATTAAAAACAAATATACAAATTTAAAAATACATTTTTTAAAAAGCAATTTAAAAACACATGCTAAAATGCCTGGGAGAAGAGGAAAGCCTTGACCTGGTGCTGAAAAGATAACAATGTTGGCGCCAGGCAAACTTCATCGGGGAGATCATTCCATAATTTGGGGGCCACCACTAAGAAGGCCCTCTCTCTTGTTGCCATCCTCCGAGCTTTCCTCGGAGTAGGCACCCAGAGGAGGGCCTTTGATGTTGAGTGTAGTGTACAGGTGCATTTGTGTCATTGCCTAGCATAATATGCCACATCAGAATGGAGGAAGCTTCTGCCTGAACAGCAGCTCAGGGCACCCTCCAATATAGAACTGATTAGCCTGCAGTGGACAGGAAGCTGAGTTTTGGAGACTTGGGCTCTTATTCCACCTTGCTCTTAAATGATTCAAGTTGAACGTCTGAGAAGCTTTGTTCAAAGTTACTATCCCTCTGACTCAGTTTCCAATGAGGAAAAAATTGAAGTGACACTGATTTATTGCATAAGGTTCTTGGGAGAACAAATGTGCCAAGTGTTTTAAAGAACTTAAAACATAAACATAAGAAGAGCACTGCTGGATCGGGCCAATGACCCCTCTAGGAAGCACAGTATCCTGTTCTCACAGTGGCCAACTAGATGTATTTGGGAAGCTTGCAAGTAGGACCAGTGTGTGATACCCAGAATCTGGCATTCAGAGGCATGCTGCCACCAACACTGGAGAGAGAGCACAGCCGTCATGGCTAGGAGCCATCAGCAGCCTTATCCTGAATTGGTTTGATTCTCTTTTAAGCCATCCAAGTTGGCGGCCATCACTACATTTTGTGGGAGTGAATTACATATTTTAACTATGTGCTGTGTGAACAAGAGGGCAACATAAGCTATAATGATAGTGGACAGAACTGAGGCTGAGAAAAGCAAACTATGATGCAAGCTGAAATCTCATGGCAGCATAAAAGAGTCCTGGGAATAGAATGTCAGGAAAACAGTGACTTGGATTGAAGTTCACTGAATACAGATTTTTTTTTTTGTGGTGCATTTGTTCAAAGTCCTTCCCTTTTTGGCTGTTTCCTATTTCACTTTAATGAGGCTCAGTTCCTCCTAACGATTCATAGTAGCACGACCTACACACAGCTAACTTTGGATACCAGCCTTTAATCATAGGCTTGAGCTGCTGGACACTACTATTGGCAGCTAATGAAATTACAATGCAGAATGCACCCCTCTGTATTTCTAACTCTTTCTCTGGGTTTAAAAATGGAAGGGGAAAATGCCTTTTGCAAAAGCTGATGATGGAGAGCAGTACCTTTCAGGTGGATTATATAAGCTTCTTGAAGACACCTGAAAAATCAATAATGCCCACTTCTCCAGCTCTTTGAAGGCACATTTGAGGGAGCGGATCTTCATAATATCCCCACAGTCAAGAGGAAGCATTAGTGGTCAAGCCCAATATGGCTGAAAGACATCCAGGAGTTGGTGAGGTGTGCAATTTGAATTTTGAATCTGAAGGACAGATCAGCTGTGAAAATGTCCTGCCCTCATATTTCCAACCTATTCATTTTTCCTTCCTCCATTTCAAAAATGTTAATCTCTTTGTCTTACATCACAACACTGTTAAGTACTGAAGTAAAATCTTTTTCTGTACTTGATTGCTAAATTCATTTCCCTCCCCCACAACATTTTGAATATTCTGCTTTTTAGCAAAGCTGGGATTCTGATAACCTGTATCAGGGGTGGAGAACCTTTTCCAGTCCAAGGGCTGCAGTCCCATCTGGGCAACCTTCTAGGGGCCACATGCCAGTGTTTGGCAAGGCCAGAGATAAAGGTGGACAGAGCAATGCATACAAATGTTACCTATGTGCGATAGTCTAATTTAATAGTCTAATTTCTACACACGCTCATACACTCCTTTGTATCTTCCATCCAGGCAGATAAAAGGCATTATCAGAGTTCAAGGACACATTCAAGCCAGGCAAAAACATTTAAGGTGGATATAAAGTCACGTCTCATGACTTCCTGTGATGTATAGGAAGTCATGAATTTCCCCTGACTGTGACTTTTCACACATACACTTATGGCATTTTCCTGACTTTGATATTTGTCCTTCAGGGTATTTGCTAGGACTCCAAGTTAATCCTATAATCCCCAATGAACACACAAGTAAAGATATACATCCCCATGCAAGATGCAGCAAGACACACAAGTGAGACATACCTTCCCATAATATACACAGTCAGTCCAGGACAGTAAAGTCCAATTCCTTCAAAACACCAGGTAAACAGCAAATACTGTAGATTTTACAAGTCCATGGTGGGATTCCATATAAAACTAGCGGGCTGTGTTCAGGATGATGGGCCAGACGTTGTGCAGGCCTGTTCTACATGGAAAAGTAGGGTACACACCAGGGATGGAAAAACTGTGCCCTCCAAGTGTTGTTGGACTACATCTCCCATCATCCCTGATCATTGGCCATGCTGACTGAGGCTGCTGGGAGTTGGAGACCAAGAACATCTGGAGGGCCACAGGTTTCCCATCCCTGATAGAAATGACTGAAAACAAACTAAATAAATAACAAAAAAACAGAAAGAGCTTGCCAGGCACTCCAGTTTATATATTCCTATTTCAGGATGGTGGCATAATAAAATATATCCTAGATACTAGTCGTGAGCTCATTCTGCAAGGCTTGGAATGCTGACTGATTGTTTGGGGAAAATGGGGGCAGGGATAGGATGGAATGGAATATCCTGGAAAAGAACATGTCTGGCTGGCTGGAATCTTGAACTGGAACACTTCACACTAACATTTTGTTGCAGATCCCACTTGTTACCATAACAATAAGACCAAATAATTCTCACCTCTGTTGAATTAATTGTATAGCCCACATGCTGTATAATAGTTTGTACAATGTCACCATTATGGCAAAACAGCCCTGGGTTATGGATATCCATAGTGGTTGCTTCCAGATGCTAAAACTTTGTGGCCAATGTCTCTACATTAACCAGCCCATTGTAACTTTAAGTTCTCAGTTACTGCTGCTGACATACATTGAAGAATCCTCAAGTGGCCCTCTTTAGTTCTTCATTTTTTCAACAGCATTCCAAACTGTCAAGCTAATGTAATGTCCATGTCTTTTCTCTAAGAGGTTTTTGATGCAAAATCATGATTTGCAAAGTTATCAAGTTCTTAGGAGAGGACTCAACAGAAATACCACTATGTCTTACCATTATTATTCACTTGTAGGTTTTTGCTTAAGCATATAAAGTGTCCTGTTACTGTTACCTGAACAAAATAAGAGCAGGTTGAATGCAAGAATAATGACAGTGCCCTGCTCTTCTTTTCTTCCCTCATATTATTTCTTTTCATAAATGTGAATTAAAAATCCAATTTATTTAATACTGTGCCACAATGTAATGAGAAACTCCTTAACCCAAAGCCTTCTTGCTTTCAGGGCAAAAACAGGGCAAGGGAAAATGGCATATTATAGTTACTTACTCTAATTACATAGATTTGGGTACATATCAATCACATTATTGAAAGAAGGTCCTTCCATGTTTATGGGCCACAAAACAGTGGCAAATTTCCAGTGATTAACTCAGCCTTTCCCAACAGGTGCCTTCCAGGTGGACTACAACTCCCACCATCCCTGACCATCCGCCACACTGCCTGGGGATGATGAGTGTTGCAGTCCAAAATATCTGGAGGGCACCAGGTTGGGGACGGCTTAATTAACCCAAAAGCAAATGACACTGGCACACTGAATAGTCCTCCATTTACTGTTGTGCTATCATCTCTCCCTGGAATTAGTTATCAGGCTGAGAACAATTTGAGGGTAAAGTTTCTCACCTCCATAGCAATCTTGATGCGCCATCCACATCTACTGTAGTCTCTAGTGAGGTGTCCAGTGCAACATCTGCTGCAACTTCTTGGGAAAGGTTTCAGTTGATGCGGCCTGATGAAGTGGACAATGTGCTTGTGACGATGTGGCCAGCAACTTGTCCTCTTGACCCTTGCCCTTCTTGGCTTATTAAAGCTTGCCAAGGGGGTTTGACCAAGTGGATCCAGGGTGTGGTCAATGCATCATTGCTACTGGACTAAGTTCAAGGTTCTAGTTTTGGTGTACAAAGCCCTATACAGCTTGGGACCAGAATACATGAAAGATCATCTTACCCCTTATATACCCAGCTGATCACTGTGCTATGCAGGTGAGGGCCTCCTGCAGAGACCATCTTATCAGGCGGTCATTCCACACACCATAGGAAACAGACTTTTAGTGTGGTGGCACCTACCCTGTGGAATTCCCTTCCCTTAAATATTAGACAGGCGCTATCGCTGTTATCTTTTTGGTGCCTACTAAAGACCTTCCTTTTCCAACAAGCCTTCTCACTTATCCCAGCCAGAGGGCAGCCAGGTTAAGCCCTGGCCAAGGGTCCCAAATGAGCCCCTCCTTAGGGTGGGTGGGTAGCACTCCCGTTCTGCAATCTGCAGCAGTGTTGGGTCCCAACCCTGCCACAGATTGCAGAGAGGGATCTTCCAGGCACCCCCTCCCCACAGCCATACAGGTCTGTGACATCTGCCTGCATGCCCCACCTACCTCTCTCTTTGCAGTAACAGCTGACCACACTGCACGCACATACATGCTTGCCATCAACTAAGATGGTGTCTGAGGGGCTGATGCCCCTGACACCATCTAGGTTGATGGTAGGCAGGCAGGCAGGCAGGCATGCGTGCCATCAACCAAGATGGCAGTGGAGGGCATCAGCCCCTTAGGGAAGCCTCAGCCACCATCTTAGTTGATAGCAGGCATGTGCATGCAGCTTGGCCAGCATTTACTGCAGCAGAAGAGGTAGGTGGCACATTCAGGCAGACACCGTGGGCCTGGGGCAAGCTGGTGCCGAAGGGCCAGTGATGCCTGATGCAGGCCCTGTTCTTAATGTAGCCTGGACCCAAGTTGTATGGGGTTTTGTATGTTAATACAAGAACCTTGAATCTGGCTGAGGAACATAAGGCAGCTAGTGCAGATGTTTTGGCAGTCAACTGTCAGTCCCCATCAGCAGTCTAGCCATTGCATTCCACACTAGTTGGAATTTCTGGACAATGCCCATGGGCAACCCCACATAGAATGCATTGCAGTAATCAAGTCTTCAGGTTACCAGTGTATGGACTGCAGTGACCAGGCTATCTGGATTCAAATGTGGCACTCCTTGCCTTTTAATGATGCTTTTTAATGATGATGTTCATGGCTGCTTAGGAACCAAGGCACTGAACTAGACTTTGGTTGGCTTGTGAGAGTTTAGATGAATTAGCCAGCAGTTCTAAGGCACATGGCCCAAATTCAAACAAAACAGCTATGGAAAAGGGGTTGGCAAGTAGTTTGGCTTCTGAGGGCCATCATATGCACGAACATCAACTTTTCAGGTGATAACAGGTGATCTACAGCACAGGAGGTCAACCTAAGGCCCATAACCCTTTCTAAAACCAGCCCATTGTTCCACACCAGCAAAGTGCCTTCCTTCCTGTTTATTTCCTCCTTATTTTTCCTGGCTTTTAATACCCCCCCCGCAATATATGAAAGAAAGGAACAGTGGAGGTGTGGTGTGGTGGGGAAAAAATGGGAGAGGCTTAAATGAACCCTTTAATCTTTTACTTCACCAATCCAGAGAAGTGCTTATGAAAAGATTAAGAGGACCAGTGCTCCCATTTCATGGTTTCATCATGCTTACAAGTGCCCTACATTTTAAGGGTAAATATGCGTAATGTTGGATATTTAAAGGTTTGCCATGTTAATTTTGCTGCTTCTCTTTTGCCGGTGTATGCATTGCAACATGGGCTCCTGCTGGGAGGAAGGGCGGGATATAACTCAAATAATAAACAAACAAACAAACATTAATGCCAAAAAACCACAAGCAGATGATAGTTTTAGCCTGCATTTTATATTTGTATTTTACCCTTTGTGAGCTGCCTTGGAGGCCTTTGGGACTAAAAGGTGACCCAGAAATATATTAGAAACATAATAAATGTCAAATAGAACTCCTTGATGGTATGTCTGCACGCAGAGTTACAACATAGATCAGACTGACCTGAACTCCAAGGAGTGTTTCAAAGGGCGCATCCCTAAGCATACTGATCTGGGAGTAAATTGCATTGAACACATTAGGACAATTCCAAGCAATTGAGTGTAGGATTGTGCTGGAAAACATCAAGTAAGTTCATTGCTCTACAGCAGGGGTGCTCAAATTGTGGTCCATGAGCTTCATCCAGGTGGTCCACAGTGTGTCCACATTAAATATTATTATCCACATTGATTTATCCTTGTATTTCCATTGCTTCTTTTATATCTTGTATTTTATTGTATTGTATTGTAATCTGGATTCTATGGAATGCAAATGGTAGTAGAATAAAACGCAATATATGAAATAAACGAAGCAATAAAAATACAATTAAAAATTATACATTTAGCACAGCACACTACAACTGTTACAACAAACAAAAAAACCATTAAGTGGTCCACTAAGACCATCAGCAGTATTCAAGTGGTCCATGGGGGAAAAGGTTGGGGAACCACACCTCTCCAGCAAAGGTTGGGAATCTCAGGGCCAGGGGTCAGACGTGGCTCTCCAGGCCTCTGTATCTGTCCATTGACACTCACCAGGTCACACCCCCTCCCAAGCCACACCTCCCTTCCTCAGGCCACACCCAATACCAGCCTTGCTTCACATCCTCCTTGGGAGATTTTACCTGGCTGGAATGTGTCCATGATCATGCTTCTTGCTTGCCTGGATAGAGCTGAGCGAGGGGTGTATGAGTGTATGTGGAAACTAGCCTACAGAGGCAAATTTTACATTCATTGCTCCACCCACTTTTGCCTCTGGCCCCACCCACCACTGGCATGTGGCCCTTGGAAGGTTGCCCAGATGGGAATGCAGCCCTCAGGCTGAAAAAGATTTTCCACCCCTGCTCTATAGCTTTCATTCACAAATCATTGTCTCAACGTTGCCGCAAAGACACTTCAGAATGTTACACAGAAGCAACTTTAGGAGATTTATTAATTAATTTTTAAAAGCAGTATTTTCCAACCCTATTGCAAACACTCAGTGCAATGTACAGAAATAGGCAAGACCTTTATTTCTCATCTTTTTGGCATGAAATCCAAAACATGAACCAGAGAATTGTGTGAGCTCCAGACACAGCTCATGTATCTCACCATGAAAAGCAGATATGTTAAGTGACTGACCCATCCATTATAACAGTTTTCCATGTAATGCCTGGAGTCAGCCAGAACTCCATCTGTAAAATGAGAATATGAATTATCTCCTGTATGGCTTTGTTGCATAGATGAATGAGCCCAATAGGACTGCAACTTACAGATGAGTTCTGTGCCAAACCCCTTCCCTTTTATCCATCAATTAATGAGAAAAAAGACATCCAAAATTATCAAAGGGGAGGGAAAGTGGGCTGTATACCATAGGAGTGTTGCAGGCTTTTATCAGCACTTTAGTGCAAATTACTCCTGAAAATGGAAATGGATTGCCTTCAAGTCGATCCCGACTTATGGCTGTTGCGCTGTGTGTAATTTGTGTGCTTAATTTCGTTTAAAGCAACACAACAGCAGCAGAGTAACAGCAGATGTTGAAATGCGAGTGTGCCAGTGTGTGCGTGCGTTTGCCTAAGAAAGCAGGCTTTTACCCTGCATCAGCATCACTGAGACTTGAGACTTAGTAGAATACGAAAAGCTACTTTATTTATAGAAATACATAGTAGATAGAAAAGCAAACCTAGTTCTAACTAACTAAGTTGGAGGCATAACGCCCAGGTGTAGGGAGGTTAGCCTCATGGCTTGGAGAGAGTAGAGACAAAGGGATGTCTCCTCTCTCCTGGACAGCCGGAGGACAAAGGAGTGCAAAGGGCAGAAGGAGGAGGAGCAGGTAAGCTTCCCTAAAGACGTCAGTCTAGCAGCGGAAGGAAGTCAGGCAGAGCATCACAGGTAAAGGTAAACAAGCCTTTCCATCTGGAGGACCCTAGCTCTATCTCCCTTCTGGAGCATAAACAAAAGAACAAAACAGGGGTTGCTCTTGCCCTGCTTCCAATAATGGTGACCCTATGAATAGGGTTATCATGGTAAGCAGTATTCAGAGGGGCTTTACCATTGCTTTCCTCTGAGGCTGAGAGGCAGTGACTGGCCCAAGGCCACCCAGTGAGCTTCATGGCTATGTGGGGATTTGAACCCTGGTTTTCCATGTCCTAGTACAACACTCTAACCACTACATCACACTGGCTCTCTGAAATTACCTCTAATAGACACATTTTTGTATGTAGTTTTGCTAATATACATATTTATGCAAATAACCTTTCCCTTATATAATACATTGTGCATGTTATTTTCACTTCTTTGTAAACATTATTTGGTTGGAGAACTGCATTGCAAAATTGGATGAACTACAAATTTTGAAGAATGGCTGTGTTTCAGGTCACGTGTTTTTTAGAAAGTGTGAATTAGGTAACTTCACCTTTAAATCTGAACTGAATCAAATTTTTTTCCCCCACCACCCACACCCTTACACTCAGCTGCTTTGAGCTAGTTTTCCCCAGCCCAGCTCTGATACCAGAAGTGAATCAGGCTCCCTGACTGAAGTCTTCCTCCCTTCCCTTGTCAGCTTTAATTAAGAAATGTTGCATCTGCACCAAGGTTAATGTGCCAATGATGGCTAGCCAGCTTTGCAAAGTCTGATGAGAGTAATAATAAATGTGCCTGGAACTGATAAGGAAACATCCACTCTCACCACATAAAAAAAAAAAAATTCCCAACACTGCTATGAATATCCACAATGAAAAAATAAATATGAAAAGCAACTTTTATTCTCTAAAATATGAGTGTACACAAAACATAAGTGCAGAGGGCATCTGTAGTTATCAAGGGATATCAGGAAACATAGTGCAGTGATAGAACTTTTGACCGAGGCCAGGTTTAAATCACCACTCAGCTATGAAATTCACAGGTGCTCTTTGGCCACTCTCTCAGTCTAACCTACCTACCACCCAGAATGATGATAATAAGATGGAGTTAGGGAAACCAAACATACTGCCCTGAGGTCCTTGGAGGGAGGGCCAGATAGAAACATAGAGTTGTATCCAAGTTGTCATGGGCCCCAAGGAGAATCTCTAGCAAGGTTGGGAGAATGGAGAAGGACTTACCAATACTGAGGTGGAGTGGGGGACATTGCTAGCACTTATCTATCTAAAGGAGCGCCTCCAGCATCATCAGCTATGCCGCCCAACAAGATCAGCCTCAAAAGACCTTCTCTCCATCCCATCAGTCAAAACAGCCAAACTGGTGAGGACTAGGGAGAGGGCTTTTTCAATTGTGCCCCCCACCCTGTGGAACTCCCTCCCAAATGATCTCCGCCATGCCCCTTCTATGATGAGTTTCCGCTGGGCCTTGAAGACCTGGCTCTTCAGGCAGGCTTTTGGGGTGGGCTAGATTTTATCTTTATTGTTTTTAGATTTTCAATGTCTAGGTATTATATGCCTATGTTGTACGTCGCCCAGAGTGGCTGGACAGCCAGCCACATGGGTGACTAATAAATTCTATAAATAAATAAAATAAAATTATGAAGGAAATGGGGGGGGTATAGGGGATGTGTCTCCAGAAGCCTCTCAGCCAGCAGCTGGAAATTATGAGAAAGACTCAGACAGCCTTTCCTTGTTTCAGCCGGCTAGTGATGACTCTCTGCTGGCACCAAGGCCAAGTGTAACGGCAGAAGAGGTAAGTGCTAAAAAAAAAAACTTTGGAACTTCTCAGGCAGAGGAAAATGAAAGCGACTCAGCAGAGTCAGAAAGTGGCATGTCGCAGAGGGTAGAGAACAGTTACAAGTAGCCCAATTTTGTCCACCACCATGCCTGTTATAGCCCCTGCCTCGCCACTGATGCTGAGAAGAGCCTGAATTAATAGTGTTAAGCAGCCACTCTATTTCTATATATATAGAAGTAGCATTGCTTGTGTTTGCTATTGCAACATTTCATCTGCTATTGCTTCCAACATCTAGTATGCCTGGCATGAGATGCTAGATCCCTCTTCCGATTTTTGGAATAAAGCTTTATGCAGAAAAACCCAGTCTCCGATTTCCGAGTCTGCTTCTCTGGTTGGAAGCCAGGACACAACTGAGTTCTCCTCAGAGTAAGTTAACTGAAATTAACAAACCTCAGTTAGTTACCTACATTCATTTGAATGGGTCTACTGAGTATGGCTGAACTTACAAGATCTGAACAGGGTGATTCATGACAGATGCTCTTGGAGGTCACTGATTCATAGGGTCGCCATAAGTCATAGTCGACTTGGAGGCACATAACAACAACAACAACTGAGTATGGCTAGCACTGGATACAATCCATAATAAATAATAAAATAGAGAAGCCTAGAATTTTCCAGCATGAGCACCACAGTACAGAATGCTGGAAAATTAGCAACAACCATGGTTTATGTTGACTGCTACCACCACCATCTAAAATAGCAATGGGGAACCTGCAGCCTAATTTCATGTGGACCATGTGAGTTTTAATATGTGTTTATTCATAAATCTGTTCCATCCCATTTCTGCATTACCCTGTGGAATGCACAGAGAGAGAGAGAGAGAGAGAGAGACAGACAGACAGACAGACAGACAAAGAGAGAGAGAGAGAGAGAGAGAGAGAGAGAGAGAATGAAAACCTGTATTCAAATACATACTTAAATATGTATTTGATTTTACTGTATTATACAATATACATTTTAAAATGCATTTTGGTACATTTTTTTAATCTGAGAACTGTATTGCCAAATTTGGAGAAGTGTGAGATCCAAAGAATTATGTTCCAATCTGTGTGTTTGTCCAGGAGGTGTGAATTACACCTCTTCTGCTAAGAATACAGACCAAACTAAATTCTCCTCCATCCAGTGGAAGCTGCTCCATTAGGGTAAACGCGTCACCGCCACACCAACCTCAGCCAGCCCTCACCTGCCTGCTTTCTTACTTACAAACTTTCCAGGTAGTGATACTACCTCTCAGCTTCCTCCTCCTTTGTCTCACCGTTGTCCTGGTAGAACTCAGCAGGGAAGAAGATGGGGACGAAATTAGAATTAGTTGGCTCTGCCTGTCATCAGCTCTGGTGTCACCTACTGCTGACCTCTCTGCCTTCTACCCTACCACTCCCAATGGGCACCAGCCATCACTGCCTCCATCCTTATTTTCATATCATGTGTGTATGGGTGTGAGAGAGATGGGTGTAGAGGAGGAAATGTGGCTGTTACCTGATGAGCCTGATAAGGGAGCAGGGAAGATTTGCAGTGAGCTGATGGGTCTGGAAGCCAGAAAGAAGGTGGAAGGAGGGAAATGTCAGATGGATCCAAAACAGAGAAATAGTAGGAGGGGAAGGAGACCTTTGCCTCTCCCAAACCTCTGGAGCAGATTTTGAGGGTGCATGGAGAGGGGGGTGCAGGGAAGAGGAGGGGGAAGTTCCATTGGGCAAGTGGAAATCTGTTGCACAAGCAGAACAGTGGCATTGGACAAACCCCAAAGAGATTTTAGGCCTGGAGCTGAGAATAACAGGAAGCTGCTATATCCGATTGGTGGCAATGAGAGCTTTCTCCCCAATACAAACAGCAATTTTGGAGAAGCCACTTTTCATCAGGATTTTAGAAGGGGTAGAAAGGCTTAAACTCCCCCTTTTATTCTGTTGAGATCCCAATATTATCAGCGCCCCTCAAAGGCTTCTACTTGGGTTTGTTTGTTTTTTTAAATAGAATGTTCAAGTTAAATGCAAACACGCATTTAATAGCACATCAAGTTTGGCCCATATACACCAGTCACTAGGGTACTGCTGGCAGCAGGGGGAGGGGGGAGAGATCTTTGCAAGTGATCAGTTTCCTACCTGTATTAATGGGAGTGAAGAAAATGGGGGAAGCACAAAGATGGGGTGGCACAAAGAGACAAGGGAGTAAGGGTAATGGGGTGGCAGACAAAAAGGAAAAGAACTATGCAATGCTGCAAATTCCACTGATTTATGATTCTGGCCCTGCTTCCCACCAGCATGCATGCAGCTCCTAACAAATTAACCTTGAGAGAAAGCAGCCCTCGAGAGAGAAATTTCCCCATCCTTGCCACAGCTGAATTCAGCCTAAGATGATGGTTGCAGCGAGATGATCAAGGGCCGTAATTAAAGGATAGTTTCTCAGCTATACTCAGCTTAACAAGTGAGGCATCCATTTTATCAAGATCAGAGTAGCAGCTTTGAAGCCCTCCCTTATTCTGAGCTTTAAAGAGCACTGTGTGGAAGGATTTAGGAACAGTGTTGTTTTGCTTTGTTTTTAAAATATCTCCTTTTTTCTTTCTTAGAAGCACAACTGGGGATGGTGCAGTGGTTTTTAATTAGATCCTAAAACAGCATATTGAAGATTATTTGAGTTCCCATACTTCATTGCTCAGTCCATATTACAAGCCAGAAGGAGCCCCCAGCACACAAATGTGTTTAGATCGTCCCAGTTGATCTATCAGCAGCTGGAAGTGTCTGGGCTATAACAAGACCCATCAGAATGGAGACCAAAATAGAACTACCTGCCAGAGACATCACATTCACTGCAGAGAGCTGCATTGTAATGGACTGTCGTTCATGCATTTTTCATGCGTGCCCAGCTCATTTTGTGCCGTTTTGTTTCCCTTCTACTTTCCCCCAGACCTCATATGCCTCCATTGTGCCTTTAGTGAGATGCTTTCCAATGATGCTCTGTAAACCGTTCAGCCTTGCTTAACTCCTTTCTTTCCCTTTGCCCTAACTCTTGCTCCATCCCATTCACTCAGAGGAGAGTGTGTGAAAGTCTTAAATCCTATGCTTCAGTTCCATGGTCACTGACCTACAGTTCTCTGAGAGGAGACATCTGTATTTTTTTTTTGCTATTAATTTTTTATTGGTCTAACAATACAAGGATTTGTGTACATAATGAGATGAGAAAGTCCAGCATCTGCAGCCAACAATAACAGACTGAGAAAAGTGCACGTCATTGCTTAGATGTGGTCTAACACAAACTGTCTCTTTTATTAGCCTCATTCCTTTATTCCCTGCCGCCATGATGTGTGGGTCCCTATGATCAATTTGAATAAGGAGAAGGTGAGGAAAATAAAGATGGCAACAGGGGTGGCTGGTGCCCATCAGGACAAGCAGGGTGGAAGGTAGAGAGCCCAACTGTAGGTGGAGCCTGATCCAATAACAGGCAGAGCCAACTCATTCTAGTTTTGTCCCATTCCTCTTCCCTGCTGAGTCCTACAAAGGGGTAACACTGAGACTAAGGAGGAGGAAGCTGACAGACAGGGCCACCCCCTGGGCTGAATATAAGTAAGAAGATGGGCAGGTGGAGGCTGTTTGGGGGCAGACTGAGGTTGGTGGAACAGTGTCGCATTCACCCTAATGGAACAGCCTCCACTGGGTTTCAAGGCCCATCTGAGCATATCAACATGTCTAGTATATAGATCCCACAATCAACAAGTTTCTTTCCCAAAGAGGCTGCCTCTCTGTCTTCAAATCCAGATTATCTGAGAGTTAATTTAACAGGAGCGCATGGGTCAAATTGTAACTGACAAGACAATATATGCCATGTCTCTCTGGTCACTAAAACTAACGGTGGTATACTTCTTTATATATATCTAAAATTACCCATTCTGTGGTATTCAGACAAGAAGAAACTTGACAATTTTTTGTATTTACTAAACAATATACCTTGTTATGGTATAAATGAATGCTTGGAAAATTAAATCCTCCTTCCAGTACTGGCAATTGCATTCTTTTAAGTGAGAAATGAGGTGGAGAATTGCCCAGATATACTTCCAAAATATCACGTTAATATTTTGAAAAGATATTTGAGGAATACATAAAGAAATACCACATACCACAGTGATTCCCAAACTTTTTGCTCATGGACCACTTGAAAATTGCTGAGGGTCTTGGTGGACCACTTAAATTTTTTTTCTATGTGCTATAGTGATTGTAATGTGCTGTGCTAGATGGTGTATGTCTTTTAATCATATTTGCATGACTTTTATTTCTCATACTGTATTTTATCGTGTGATAATTTGAATTCCATAGAATTCTAGAGGATTCAGACTGTGGGCCTGCCTGAATGAAGCTTGCAGACCACAGATTGGGAACCCCTGATGTAGCACATATGTTAGCAGGTTCTCTTCAGGTTGTATTGTCATATTGTTCCAGAAGGCTCCCCAACCCTCTGTAGAAGATTTTTCAGAAGGCTGCAGGAGAGCAGGAGAATCGGCAGAAATCAACTCTCTCCCCCTTCCTCCAGTGGAGTATCATATGAGCTGAACGCCACTGATAAAAAGTCTGGATCAAACCCATAATGCACAAGTTGCAACCATTGTTCTCACCAAGTCCTTCCTGTGTACCATCCTTGCTTGTCTGTTTCCCCTTCTAGACCTTTCCCTTCCCTCATTAGTGACATTCTCTGAAAACTCCTGCTTAGACCACCAACAGCCACAGATGGATAGAGCCTTTGGTTCCTTTTCATCTGAGCTGGAATCCAAGGGCATGCCTGCAGCGAAGGAAGTAATGGGGCTTAGCAAAATCACTGTAGCATTCATCAAGGTATCCTTAACATCTTCTTCAGCATAAACTGTATCTGCCTTTGTGCACCTAATTAAGGACAAGTATTGAGTAAGGTTGTGTCTTTGCATTTGCTGAGTTGCTTATTTTTCCCCAAAGGATTGGGGAAATAACAAAAACTCAAAATCAAAACACTTAACCTGCTTTCGAATTTGGAGGTTCATCACAGAAGAAAGGATGATAAATAAAATAGTCAATTATAAATACATAAAAATATACTTTCCTACAATGAGACGGTCAAATCCTCAGTGTTTGTTCCACACCATTTCTTTTCATTTATTTATTTCATTTAAATCTCACCCTTCCTCCAAGGAACACAAGGCAACCCCACCCCCTTTATCTTCACAACACCTGGTGAGGTAGGCTGAGAGATAGTTACAGCCTCAGGGTCACCCAGTGAGTTTCATGGCGGAAGGATGGATTTAAACCTGGATCTCTTTTAATTCTAATTCACCACCTTCTAACCAGCACTCCATGTGACTGAAAAGTGTACATGTGAATGTAGGCAGGGCGTAATGTAAGTGTTGGTCAAGTTTTTGAATGATGTGTGTTTGTGACTAGAAAATGGGTACAAATGAAAACAAATCTGTGAATTTTTGTAGGTATATACACACACCACACACACACATAGAAGGCAAAACCTGAGGTAAATCCAAGCTAGCAGGTAACTGTCTATGAAACCCACCTGAACCATTGCCAGAATTGCTGACATGTCACAGAATTATCATAAACTTTCTCTAAGTGTTCAGGGGTACTCTATCAGTGCTCAGGGTCTAGGAACAGAAAAAGCTATGTGCTGTTGGCAGGAAGAATTATGGGTAGTTTAGGAAGTCTGACCTTATAAAATAAATCTGTGTTCCATTAATGTTTGCAGTTTGCCTTTTAGGACTACATAATATTCATATATCACTAAAGCTGCTATCTTAACGTGCCTACTAAAAGTAAAATCCATGAGTCTAATTTCTGCCTAATGGCCCCAATCCAGAGAAATACATTTTTAATGCTATAGTCCTATACCCATTTACCTGGGAGAAAGCCTTATTGAACTCATTTGGATTTACTTCTCAGTAGATATGCATAGGATTGTACTGTAAGCCTTACTAAATTAAACCTGATTGGTTTTACTGGGACTTAAACATGGCTTATTTGGCCAGGATTAAGAATAGGATAATCTGTCAATTTCAGTTCTTTCAGTTTCTCATTTTTTTATAATCTTAAATTTGGTTCTCCACATTTCTGCAGCAATTTGCAAATTCTTTTTTTTTAAAATCCTCATGAAAATTCTTCAGCATTTTAGTGTGAATTTATCCTAATAAATATAGTTTTGTATGCAATTTTGACAAAAGTACACATTTTTGCAATCAGTTTATCCTAATATAATGCAAGTGTGTGTGTTATTTTCACCAATATATTTATCTTGTGCACACTTTTCCAGAATATATGCATTTTTGTAAACATTGCTTGGTTGGCAATCTGCATTGCAAAATTCGGATACATGTGAATTTTGAAGGATTGCTGTGTTCTCATATTGTTTCAGAAAGCGTGAATTTGATGGATTCGGCTTTAAATGCAAACTGAATCAAATGTCTCAGCCATCCCTAGTCAGGATTGAGGTCAATGGCTATAGGATCAGATACCCAGGGTTGGCCAAAGTGGTGCTGTCCAAATATTGTGGACTGCAGCTCCCATTATTCCCAGCCAGCATGGTCAATTATCAGGTATTTATGGGAGTTGTAGTCCACAATACTTGGGGAGCATCCCATTGGTTATCCCGCTCTATCCTGTGATGGCTTCAAACACATTTTTCCACATTAGTGCAGTCAGCCCAGGATTACAGATCCCTTCCCTGCTTAGCCCCCCACGATCAGATCCACTTGTAGTTACAGTGAATGCAAAATATATTATTCTGCATTCATCTGTAGTCTACGATTTGGCTCACTTGGTTCAATCATTAGAGCTACTTGTGTCACACTCTAGTCTGGATTACTCAAATTGACCTGAGGAGGTTATCATGTGTGAGAACAGCAGAAACAGTTCGGAATACTTTGGTGCTGATTGTTACTAAAGTATCTGGAAGAACCAGAGCTGGGCACCTTTAGTGCTCCTGAGGTTTTGCTTTTCCGTAGTTAGCTGGAAGCAGAATTAAAATGATGACTCCAGACTATTTCATGTAGTGCTGTGTTATCCAGCATGCCCATCTCCATGGCCACATTCCTTCTGTAATATGTATTCACACGTAAGTTCTAGTCAGCAAAGTATCCATGCAATGTTAATTAGAAGTTTAATTATTGCATGTTCAGCCTATTTTATTGCTTCCTGTTCAGTATGGCTGAATTAGCAATAAATTGCCCTTTAATTCTCCCTTTATTGATTTGCTGCTATTCCCAGCAAAGTGGAGGGTCTTTATTTACTGGTCTCCTTTCAGTGCCTTCCTCCTATCGAAAGGAAGCCAATAGTTAAAGCTATAGCTTCCTAACAGGAACAGGAACTAACATTAAGAGGCAGTTATGGGACAATTCATTACTAATCCCCCAAATGCACTCAGCAGGGAGTAATAAATCTGGAAGAACCTGAAAACAGGAAGCTTTTAATTAATATAAAAATGTAAGAACAGCCTCCTAGATAGTCCAGCATCTTTTTCTCATTGTGAACAACCAGTTCTCCATGGGAAACTTGCAAGCAGGACCTGAGTGCAAGAGCACTCTACCCTCCTGCGGTTTCCAGCAACTGGTTGTCTGAAGCATACCGCCTCTGGCTATGGCTACTAGCCATTGATAGCCTTATCTTCCATGACTAATCTTTTAAAGACATTCAAGTTGATCTTCTATATGGTTGGCTATTTTATCTTTAATTAATACCTTTTACCAGTTTTCCGGAGACTGGCATTAAGCTAACCAGCCTGTAAATTCCGAGATCCCTCTGGATCCCTTTTAAAAGATTGGTATTACATTGGCCACTTTCGAGTCCTCAGGTATGGAGGTGGATCTAAGGGACAAGCTGCATGTTTTTCTTGGAAGATCAGCAATTTTACATTTGAATTCTTGGAGAACTGTCAGAAGGATGCCATCCAGATCTGATGATTTGTCAGTTTTTATTTTATCTATTAAACCTAGAACTTCATCTCTCGTTACCACTATTTGCCTTAGTTCCTCAGACTCCCTTCCTGCAAAAGTTGTTTTGGGCACAGGGACCTGCCCTATATAATTCACTGTGAAGACAGATGCAAAAGTTCACTGAGTTTCTCTGCAGTCTCTTTATCCTACTTTAGCACACCTTTGACCTCCTTGTCATCCAAGGGTCCTACACAATCTCCAGCTTTTAATGTATTTAAAGAACTGTTGCTGTGTTTTTAAAAATGTTTTAGCAGTTTTCTTTGTTTGCATCCCTTGTCTTCTTGCATTTATTTTGCCAGAGTTTGTGTTCCTTTTTATTCTCCTCATTCAGACAAGACTTCCATTATTTGAAGGAAGCCTTCTTGCCTCCAATAGCTTCTTTGACTCTGCTCATTAACCACCGCTGCATCCTCTTGACCCTGGTGATACCTTTCCTGATCTGCACTATACACTCCAGTTGAGCATCTAATATTGTGTTACAGAAAATATTACAGAAAAACTTAAGCAATGCAAAATTCAATTTAGATGGGATGTTCCAGAAGGAGTGATTTTTACATTCAGACAACAGAAATATCGATTGAATACTGTTCAAAAAGCAAGGGACTTCTTGAGAAAAGCTTCAAAAGACTTGGAAGAAGATAAACTCAAAGATATGGATATAATTCCTGGGAAACAAAGTCAACAAGAACATGCAGAGGAGGGGAAGGAAGATGATGGATTAAAGGGAGCATCAGGCACATTTTAAAATACACGCTTAAAGATGGATTACAAATATCTAACTTGGAATATAAATGGAGCCAACACGGCGCAGAAGAGAAAGAAAGTGTTTCATTATTTGAAAAAATTAAAATTGGATTTATTTTATTTTATTTTATTTATTTAATTACATTTCTAGACCGCCCTATAGCAGAAAGCTCTCAGGGCGGTGTACAACAAATAAAATCACAATTAAAATATGAGCAAGTGTGGAAAAATATATATATATATAGTACAATTATAAAACATTAATAAAATTGCCATTGAGATTTAAATTAAGATCATATTAAGTTTAGAATGTTAAATTAAAATATTTAAAAATTTACAAAATTTAAAAAGCCTGGGCGAAAAGGTAAGTTTTTACCTGGCGCCGAAAAGATAACAGAGAAGGCGCCAGGCGTATCTCGTCTGGGAGGGCATTCCATAGTTCGGGGGCCACCACCGAGAAGGCCCTAGATCTAGTTGTTGATCTCCGGGCCTCTTTATGGGTTGGGACCCGGAGAAGGGCCTTCGACGTCAAGCGTAGTGAACGGGTAGGTACATAGCGAGAGAGGCGCTCCATCAGGTATTGCGGTCCGATGCCGTTTAGGGCTTTATAGGTAAGAACCAACACTTTGAATCTGGCCCGGAAACATATCTGTAGCCAGTGCAGCTGTGCCAGGACAGGTGTTATATGGTCAAATTTCTTTGTCCCAGTGAGAACTCTGGCTGCAGCATTTTGCACTAGCTGAAGTTTCCGAACCGTCTTCATAGGTAGCCCCACGTAGAGTGCATTACAGTAGTCCAATCTAGAGGTTACCATAGCATGGATAACTGAGGCAAGATGCTCCTTGCTCAGATAGGGTCGTAGTTGGGCTACCAGCCGGAGCTGGTAGAATGCATTCCGTGCCACCGAGGCTACCTGAGCCTCAAGTGACAGGAGCGGATCTAATAAGACCCCCAAACTACGTACCTGTTCCTTTAGGGGGAGTGTAACCCCATCTAGGACAGGTCGAATGTCAACCATCTGGGCAGAGGGTCCTCCCACCAACAGTATCTCAGTCTTGTTAGGATTGAGTTTCAGTTTATTAGCTCTCATCCAGCCCATTATCGCGGCCAGGCAGCGGTCTAGTACATCAACAGCCTCACCTGACGAAGATGAAAAGGAGTAGTAGAGCTGCGTATCATCAGCATATTGCTGGAAACGCACTCCAAAACTCCTGATGACCTCACCCAGCGGCTTCATATAGATATTAAAAAGCATGGGGGACAGAACTGAACCCTGCGGGACCCCATGTTGGAGTACCCAGGGACTCGAGTAATGTTCCCCCAGCATCACCTTCTGGAGACGATTCCCGAGATAGGAGCAGAGCCACCGCCAAGCAGTGCCTCCCACTCCTAAATCCGTAAGTCGCTCCAGAAGGATACCATGGTCGACGGTATCAAACGCCGCTGAGAGATCAAGGAGAACCAACAGAGTTACACTCCCTCTGTCTTTCTCCCGACAGAGGTCATCATACAGGGCGACCAAGGCCGTTTCTGTACCAAACCCCGGCCGAAAGCCCGATTGAAATGGGTCTAGATAATCAGTTTCATCCAAGAGAGCCTGGAGTTGGCGAGCGACCACACGCTCTAGAACCTTGCCCAGGAATGGGACATTTGCTACTGGCCTATAGTTGTCCAAATTATCAGGGTCCAAGGAGGATTTTTTTAGGAGCGGTCTCACCACCGCCTGTTTCAGGCAGGGTGGGACCACTCCCTCTCGTAAAAAGGCATTAATCACCTCCTTGGCCCAGCCGGCTGTTCCATTCCTGCTAGCTTTTATTAGCCATGAGGGACAAGGATCCAGAGCAGAAGTGGTCGCCCGCACCTGTCCAAGCACCTTGTCCACATCCTCGAGCTGTACCAACTGAAACTCATCCAATAAAACAGGACAAGACTGTGCTCTGGACACCTCATTAGGATCAACTGCTACACCTCATTAGGATCAACTGATATAATTTGTTTACAAGAAACTCATATTAAGAAGAAAGATTCCAAATATTTGATTTGTAAAAATTTGGGTGAAGAATTTATTTCGGCTGGACCAAACAAAAAAAATGGAGTTGTTCTTTACATTAACCCACAATTGCTTCCTAAATTGGTATTACTGGATGATAATGGTAGATTTGTGGGGGTTGAAATTACTTTACAGGGCATAAACATTTTGATAGTGGGTATTTATGCCCCCAATGAAGATAAAACAAGGTTTTACACAGGACTTATGGAAAAATTGTCAGAGTTTTCATATGATCATTGGTGCATCATGGGTGATTGGAATGGGGTAATCTCACCAAAAATTGATAGACTTTCTGAAAAAAATATTAAAGAGACACAGGGTAAATTACTGAAGATTTGCTTTGAACTGATGGAAAATTTAGAATTGGTGGATACCTGGAGATATATAAATGATAACGCAAAGGAATTTACTTATTTTTCAGAAAGACATAAAACATTCTCGAGGATTGATATGATTTGGATGTCTAAAATTCTAGCGAAGGATATTTTAAAAATTGATATATTACCAAAAACTTTTTCGGACCACAATCCTGTGATATTAACTTATTTTAAAAAAAATCTTGGATTTAGATGGAGACTAAATGAATCTTTATTACAGAATGACAAAGTAGTACAAGAATGTAAGAAGAAATTAAAAGAGTTTTTTGAACATAATTTACATAAAGGAACAAATGAAAATATCGTTTGGGATACAAGTAAGGCATTTATGAGGGGATATTTTATTAAATGTAACTCTGAATTTAAAAAAAAGAAACAACAGAAAATGCAATTAATTTTGGAAGAAATAAAACAAAAAGAGGAAGAATTGAAAAAGAATCCAACTAAAGTTTCTATTGTAAATCAAATTAAAATGTTACAGAATCAAGTATCAATGCTGACAGTTAGAGAAATTGAAAGGAAACTAAATTTTGCTAAACAAAGGACTTTTGAATTTGCAAATAAACCAGGGAAATGGTTAGCATATAAATTAAGAAAAGGACGTCAAAAAATATTATTTTAAAGATACAAGAAGGAGATGAGATGTTGACAGATAATGTAAAAATCAAAAAGATTTTTCATCAATATTATTCAACATTGTACAAGTGTCAGGAAATCCCATCTGAAAAAATAGAAGAGTATATATCTAAACAGAATTTGCCTAAAATTACAGACTTTCAGAGACAAGCAATGGCCCTATCACGTCAAGAGAGATATCTGAAGCTATAAACAAAATTAAATTAGGAAAGGCGCCAGGACCAGATGGGTTATCTGCAATGTACTATAAATGTTTGGAGGAAGAACTCTTGCTACCTTTACAGTATACAATGAATTCTATTCTGCAAGAGGGAAAGATACCGGATAGTTGGAAAAATGCTAACATAACATTAATACCTAAAGAGGAGCAAGATTTAACTAAAACAAAAAATTATCGGCCGATATCTCTATTGAATAATGACTATAAAATTTTTACAATGATCTTGGCAGAAAGAATGAAAATAATATTGCAACAATTTATCCAGGAAGATCAATCAGGGTTTTTACCTAAAAGACAATTACGTGACGTCAGGAATGTCTTGAATGTGTTGGAATATTTAGAACAACGAAATGATAAACAAGCAGCTTTGATTTTTTTAGATGCTGAAAAAGCATTTGATAATTTGAATTGGAAATTTATGTTTCAGGTTTTGGAGCAAATGGATTTTGGAGACAATTTTATAAAATGGATTAGATCGATTTATACATCTCAGAAAGCTCAGATAATTGTTAATGGAGATTTAACGGATTCATGTGAAATACAAAAGGGTACAAGACAGGGATGTCCATTATCTCCCCTTTTATTTATTCTGGTCTTAGAAGTGCTGCTTAGAGATATAAGGCAAGATAGAAGGATTTTGGGATTAAAGATAAAAAAAGAAGAATATAAATTGAGAGCATTTGCTGATGATTTGATAATTGTACTAGAAAACCCTTTGGAAGGAATTAATGTATTGATGGACAAATTAAAAGAATTTGGACCGTTAGCAGGATTTAAGATCAACAATCAAAAAACAAAGATGTTGGTGAAAAATTTAACTTTAAGGGAACAGAAAGAGTTAATGGACAAGACAGATTTTACAATAGAGAAAAAGTTGAAATATTTAGGTATCATTATGACAAATAAAAATTCAAAGTTGTTTCATAATAATTATGAAAAATTATGGACAGAGATTAAGAAAGATCTGCTAAAATGGGATAAACTACAATTGTCATTAATGGGTAGAATATCTGTGATAAAAATGAATGTATTACCGAGAATGATGTTTTTGTTTCAAACAATACCTGTAATATCCTCTGATTTACCTTTTAAACAATGGCAAAAAGACATCTCTAAATTTGTATGGCAAGGAAAAGAACCAAGAGTTAAATTTAAACTACTACAAGACGCCAAAGAAAGAGGAGGACTGGGATTACCAAATCTGAGACTTTATTTTGCTGCCTGCTGTCTAGTCTGGATAAAGGAATGGATTTTATTGAGGAATAAAAGACTATTGGATTTGGAGGGTCATAACCTGAAGTAGGGATGGCATGGATATCTATGGTATGACAAAGTAAAAGTAAATGTAGACTTTAATAATCATTTTATAAGACGTCCTTTGTTGAAAATATGGAATAGATATAAACCAAGGTTTTATTTGAAAATACCATTATGTGTCTCAAGTCAAGAAGCGTTTTACAGAAGAGAAATGGCTGGAAAAGAGAAATGGTTAACTTATCAAGAACTATTAGAAAATGTACATGGAGAATATATAATGAAAGAGAGAGAACAACTGACAAAGGAAGGATATAGTTCTCAATGGTTTGCCTATTTACAATTGTTAGAAAGATATAAAATGGACAAGAAAATGTATGGGTTTGAAATAAGTAGATCTGATTTTGAAATAGGTTTGTGTACAAATGATGAAAATACAATTGCAAAAATGTATAAACTCTTACTGAAAATGGATATGGAGGAAGAACAACTAAAAGAGTGTATGGTAAAGTGGGCAAAAAAATTTGGTTATAACATACAAATGGATCAATGGGAAAATATGTGGAAAAAAGGCTTGAGATTTACACTATGCTATAATCTTAAAGAAAATTTCTATAAAATGATGTACCGTTGGTACATGACTCCAGAAAAGTTGTCAAAAATGTATAGTAATGTTTCTAATGTTTGTTGGAAATGTAAACAACAAGAAGGATCATTTTATCATATGTGGTGGCTGTGTAAAAAGGCAAAATCATTTTGGGCACAGATAGGTAGGATGATGCAAAAAATTCTAAAGATAAATATTCAGTCAAAACCAGAATTTTTTTATTGGGTTTTATGGATAAACAAATAGAAAAGAAATATGGAAGAATAATATTATATATGATTACGGCAGCAAGATTATTATATGCACAAAAGTGGAAAATGGAATCAACACCAACAACGGAAGAATGGCTATTGAAATTAATGGACTTAGTAGAGATGGATAAATTGACATGTCTACTTAGAGAAAAATCGACAGATACATTTCTTAAGGAATGGAAGCCTCTCTTAGACTTTCTGTTGAAAGATCAAAATAAAATGATGATATTGGGATTTGACGATTAACTAAGATAGCCTATGGAGAAAAGTGATCCTGTATGTATACATTAAGGGACAGATTTGATGTATATTATATACTTATAGCTGATCTGCGACAAATCGGAAGTCAACTATTTTATTTTTATTTTTTGTTGTATTGTTATGTTTTTTGACTTTGTTTTGTTTGTCTTTTGAAAAATTTGAATAAAAATTATTAAAAAAAATTATTCTCCTCATTCAGACAAGACTTCCATTATTTGAAGGAAGCCTTCTTGCCTCCAATAGCTTCTTTGACTCTGCTCATTAACCACCGCTGCATCCTCTTGACCCTGGTGATACCTTTCCTGATCTGCACTATACACTCCAGTTGAGCATCTAATATTGTGTTTTTAAACAGCTCCCAAGCATCTTGGAGTTGACCCTCTGGACTTTGCCTTTCAACTTTCTTTTTACAATCCCCTCTCTCTCTTTTTTTTAAAGTTTCCTCTTTTGAAGTCAAATGTGACTGTGTTCAATTTTCTTGGCAATTGGCCATTTACATGTATGCTTAATTTAATAGTGCTATGGTAACTGCTCCCTGTCAGTTCGACAACACATCTCACACCAGGTCCTGGGTGCCACTTAGAGATATAGTAGTTCTTAAAAGCTTCACAATACTTTGCCTGTCCATATTGAACGAGCTGTCATTACAACTGAATATTATTGTGTGTTTTTTAAAATCCCTGCAAATGAATCTCCGCAAATCATGCCTAAAAAACATTAGGGAGGGCAATACAGAAAACACTGAAATGCAAAGATCTGGCAATGATGCTCTCTGGATTCTCTGTAAAAAGGGAGTGAACAAAGGATAGCAATTCCAGAGAAAAGGGCTTCTGTAGAAGCAACCTTAGATTGCTGCAATCAAAATAATCAAATATTAAGCTTCTCTTTCAGCCTAGCTCCTTCGGTCCTCAAGATAAAGATGGAGAAACTATTGACTGAATTCAAATACTACAAAACTTCTTCAACTCAGTAGTACTGGAATGAAGCATTCTGCCATAAAGCGCTACTGCTGCTGAAAAATGCAGAATGAAGCCTGGAAGGAAGGTGGTTGGATTCACAAACCTTAATCCTTCCATCTTCAAGAGCAGGTTGTTATGCTACTACAGTGTTGCAGAAGCAAATGCAGTACTCCTTTCTGCAGCACCAGGGTAAAGTGAGAAGCCCTGGACCAAGTGGTGACTCTTCCCCACATCATCCTCACCCCTCCGGGAGCAGACATCATCCTGGCAGGGGGAAGAGCTGCAGGATGGGCTCCTCTCATATGGTTTACAGCTTCCTCACATTATTTATTTATTTATTTATTTATTTATTTTATTCAGCTTATATCCCGCCCGACTAGCAAACAGCTCTCTGGGCGGCAAACATAGAAACATATACAATAATAAAATTACAAGATCAATATAACAAATATAAAAGTACATCATCTAAAATACCAATTACAACATTTACATAAATAACTTAGATTAAAATGCCTCAGAGAAGAGAAAGGTTTTAACCTGGCGCCAGGCGTACCTCCTCGGGGAGACTATTCCACAATTCGGGGGCCACCACTGAGAAGGCCCTAGATCTTGTTACTACCCTCCGGGCCTCCCTATGGGTCGGGACCCGGAGGAGGGCCTTCGTAGTAGACCGTAGTGTACGAGCCGGTTCATAACAGGAGAGGCGTTCCTGCAGGTATCGTGGTCCCGCGCCGTATAAGGCTTTATAGGTTAATACCAACACTTTGAATCTGGCCCGGTAGCATATTGGAAGCCAGTGCAGGCGAGCCAGAACAGGTGTTATATGCTCAGACCGCTTAGTTCTTGTTAGCAGTCTGGCCACCGTATTTTGCACTAGCTGTAGCTTCCGAACCATCTTCAGAGGTAGCCCTACGTAGAGCGCGTTGCAGTAGTCCAAACGTGAGGTTACCAGAGCATGAACCACTGATGTAAGGTCCTCCTTAGATAGGGACGTAGCTGGGCTACCAACCGAAGTTGGTAAAACGCATTCCGTGCCACCGAGGCTACATGGGCCTCGAGTGATAGGGAAGAGTCTAAAACGACTCCCAAACTACGAACCTGATCCTTTAGGGGGAGTGTAACCCCGTCCAGGACAGGGTATGTATCCACCATCTGACCAGAGAAACCATCCACCAGCAGCATCTCAGTCTTATCTGGATTGAGTCTCAGTTTGTTAGTTCTCATCCAGTCCATTGTCGCGTCCAGACAACGGTTCAGCACATCGACCGCCTCACCTGAAGAAGATGAAAAGGAGAAGTAGAGCTGCGTGTCATCAGCGTACTGATGACAACGCACTCCAAAACTCCGGATGACTGCACCCAACGGCTTCATATAGATATTAAAGAGCATGGGAGACAAGACCGAACCCTGCAGGACCCCATATTGGAGAACCCACGGGGTCGAGCAATGTTCCCCAAGTATTATCTTCTGGAGACGGCCCGCCAAGTAGGAGCGGAACCACTGCCAAGCAGTGCCTCCAACACCCAACTCCGCAAGTCTCTCCAGAAGGATACCATGGTCGATGGTATCAAAAGCCGCTGAGAGATCAAGGAGAATCAACAGAGTTACACTCCCTCTGTCTCTCTCCCGATATAGGTCATCACACAGGGCGACCAAGGCCGTCTCAGTGCCAAAACCAGGTCTGAAACCCGACTGAAATGGATCTAGATAATCGGTTTCATCCAATAGCACCTGGAGCTGGTCATAAGAACATAAGAACATAAGAAGAGCCTGCTGGATCAGGCCAGTGACCCATCTAGTCCAGCATCCTGTTCTCACAGTGGCCAACCAGGTGCCTGGGGGAAGCCCGCAAGCAGGACCCGAGTGCAAGAACACTCTCCCCTCCTGAGGCTTCCAGCAACTGGTTTTCAGAAGCATGCTGCCTCTGACTAGGGTGGCAGAGCACAGCCATCACAGCTAGTAGCCATTGATAGCCCTGTCCTCCATGAATTTGTCTAATCTTCTTTTAAAGCCATCCAAGCTGGTGGCCATTACTGCATCTTGTGGGAGCAAATTCCATAGTTTAACTATGCGCTGAGTAAAGAAGTACTTCCTTTTGTCTGTCCTGAATCTTCCAACATTCAGCTTCTTTGAATGTCCACGAGTTCTAGTATTATGAGAGAGGGAGAAGAACTTTTCTCTATCCACTTTCTCAAGGCCATGCATAATTTTATACACTTCTATCATGTCTCCTCAGACCCGCCTTTTCTCTAAACTAAAAAGCCCCAAATGCTGCAACCTTTCCTCGTAAGGGAGTCGCTCCATCCCCTTGATCATTCTGGTTGCCCTCTTCTGAACCTTTTCCAACTCTATAATATCCTTTTTGAGATGAGGAGACCAGAACTGTACACAGTATTCCAAATGCGGCCGCACCATAGATTTATACAACGGCATTATGATATCGGCTGTTTTATTTTCAATACCTTTCCTAATTATCCCTAGCATGGAATTTGCCTTTTTCACAGCTGCCGCACACTGGGTCGACATTTTCATCGTGCTGTCCACTACAACCCCGAGGTCTCTCTCCTGGTCGGTCACCGCCAGTTCAGACCCCATGAGCGTATATGTGAAATTAAGATTTTTTGCTCCAATATGCATAATTTTACACTTGTTTATATTGAATTGCATTTGCTATTTTTCTGCCCATTCACTCAGTTTGGAGAGGTCTTTTTGGAGCTCTTCGCAATCCCTTTTTGTTTTAACAACCCTGAACAATTTAGTGTCATCAGCAAACTTGGCCACTTCACTGCTCACTCCTAATTCTAGGTCATTAATGAACAAGTTGAAAAGTACAGGTCCCAATACCGATCCTTGAGGGACTCCACTTTCTACAGCCCTCCATTGGGAGAACTGTCCGTTTATTCCTACTCTCTGCTTTCTGCTTCTTAACCAATTCCTTATCCACAAGAGGACCTCTCCTCTTATTCCATGACTGCTAAGCTTCCTCAGAAGCCTTTGGTGAGGTACCTTGTCAAACGCTTTTTGAAAGTCTAAGTACACTATGTCCACTGGATCACCTCTATCTATATGCTTGTTGACACTCTCAAAGAATTCTAATAGGTTACTGAGACAGGACTTTCCCTTGCAGAAGCCATGCTGGCTCTGCTTCAGCAAGGCTTGTTCTTCTATGTGCTTAGTTAATCTAGCTTTAATCATACTTTCTACCAGTTTTCCAGGGACAGAAGTTAAGCTAACTGGCCTGTAATTTCCGGGATCCCCTCTGGATCCCTTTTTGAAGATTGGCGTTACATTTGCCACTTTCCAGTCCTCAGGCACGGAGGAGGACCCAAGGGACAAGTTACATATTTTAGTTAGCAGATCAGCAATTTCACCTTTGAGTTCTTTGAGAACTCTCGGGTGGATGCCATCCGGGCCCGGTGATTTGTCAGTTTTTATATTGTCCATTAAGCCTAGAACTTCCTCTCTCGTTACCACTATTTGTTTCAGTTCCTCAGAATCCCTTCCTGCAAATGTTAGTTCAGGTTCAGGGATCTGCCCTATATCTTCCACTGTGAAGACAGATGCAAAGAATTCATTTAGCTTCTCTGCAATCTCCTTATCGTTCTTTAGTACACCTTTGACTCCCTTATCATCCAAGGGTCCAATCGTCTCCCTAGATGGTCTCCTGCTTTGAATGTATTTATAGAATTTTTTGTTGTTGGTTTTTATGTTCTTAGCAACGTGCTCCTCAAATTCTTTTTTAGCATCCCTTATTGTCTTCTTGCATTTCTTTTGCCAGAGTTTGTGTTCTTTTTTATTTTCTTCATTCGGACAAGACTTCCATATTTTGAAGGAAGACTTTTTGCCTGTAAGAGCTTCCTTGACTTTGCTCGTTAACCATGCTGGCATCTTCTTGGCCCTGGCGGTACCTTTTCTGATCTGCGGTATGCACTCCAGTTGAGCTTCTAATATAGTGTTTTTAAACAACTTCCAAGCATTTTCGAGTGATGAGACCCTCTGGACTTTGTTTTTCAGCTTTCTTTTTACCAATCCCCTCATTTTTGTGAAGTTTCCTCTTTTGATGTCAAATGTGACCATGTTGGATTTTCTTGGCAATTGGCCAGTTACATGTATGTTTAATTTAATAGCACTGTGGTCACTGCTCCCAATCGGTTCAACAACACTTACATCTCGCACCAGGTCCCGGTCCCCACTGAGGATTAAGTCCAGGGTTGCCGTCCCTCTGGTCGGTTCCATGACCTACTGGTCTAGGGAATAGTCATTTAGAATATCTAGAAACTTTGCTTCTTTGTCATGACTGGAACACATATGCAGCCAGTCTATGTCCGGGTAGTTGAAGTCACCCATTACTACCACATTTCCTAGTTTGGATGCTTCCTCAATTTCATATCTCATCTCCAGGTCTCCCTGAGCATTTTGATCAGGGGGACGATAGATCGTTCCCAGTATTAAGTCCCTCCTGGGGCATGGTATCACCACCCACAACGATTCTGTGGAGGAGTCTGCCTCTTTTGGGGTTTCGAGCTTGCTGGATTCAATGCCTTCTTTCACGTATAGAGCGACTCCGCCACCAATACTTCCCTGTCCTTCCGATATAGTTTATATCCAGGGATAACCGTATCCCACTGGTTTTCTCCATTCCACCAGGTCTCCGTTATGCTCACTATATCAATGCTCTCCTCTAAGACCAAGCACTCCAGTTCTCCCATCTTGGTTCGCAGGCTCCTAGCATTAGCGTACAGGCACTTGTAAGCAGTGTCTCTCTTCAAGTGTCTTTGGCACTTGTGGTTAGGCCTGTGGTAATTTTGCTCTTCTGAATTTATATCCTGTGCCCCTGCTCTCACAATGCCTACTTCTAGGCCTACCCCTTTTAAAATTTCATCATTTCTTTGGTTTTCATCCCAGGGGGGAGGTTTATTCCGAACCGGACCTTTCTCAGCTCCTGTCGGGTTTCCCCCCTCAGTCAGTTTAAAAGCTGCTCTGCCACCTTTTTAATTTTAAGTGCCAGCAGTCTGGTTCCATTCTGGTTCAAGTGGAGCCCGTCCCTTTTGTACAGGCCCGGCTTGTCCCAAAATGTTCCCCAGTGCCTAACAAATCCAAACCCTTCCACTCATCCACGCATTGAGACTGCGAAGCTGGGCCTGTCTGGCTGGTCCTGCGCGTGGAACCGGTAGCATTTCAGAGAAAGCCACCTTGGAGGTCCTGGCTTTCAGCATCCTACCTAGCAACCTAAATTTTGCTTCCAGGACCTCACGGCTGCATTTCCCCATGTCGTTGGTGCCAACGTGCACCATGACCACTGACTCCTTCCCAGCACTGTCTACCAAACTATCTAAACGGCGGGCGATATCCGCAACCTTCGCACCAGGCAGGCAAAACACCTTGTGGTCTACATGCCCATCACACACCCCACTGTCTATGTTCCTAATGATCGAATCACCCACTACAAGGATCCCTCCACCCCCTGGAGATATATCCTCGGCACGAGAGGATAGCTGCTCATCCCCCAAGGAATGGGTCCCTTCTAAGGGATCGTTTCCCTCTTCCTCAGCTGGATGCTCTCCTTCCCCGAGACCATCGTTGTCCATGATAGCAGGAGAGCTATCATCGTTGGAGTGGGACACAGCTATAACGTCCCTGAAGGCCTCCTCCACACACCTCTCTGCCTCTCTCAGCTTTTCCAGGTCCGCCACCTTGGCCTCAAGGAAATGAAGTCGTTCCCGGAGAGCCAGGAGCTCATTGCACCGAGAGCACACCCACGACTTCTGTCCAACAGGCAGATAGTCGTACATGCTGCAGGCAGTGCAAAACACTGGAAAGCCCCCACACCCCTGCTGGCTTCTTACCTGCATAGTTTTGTTTAAGGTTTATTACGTCAATGGGTTGGAGACTGCGGTTTAGTTGAGGTCAGGGAACAGACGGGCAGAGTGGGGGGCCCTGCTGCCGAACTCGCCCTGCTGCCGAACTCGCCCTGCTGCCGAACTCGCCCTGCTGCCGAACTCGCCCTGCTGCCGAACTCGCCCTGCTGCCGAACTCGCCCTGCTGCCGAACTCGCCCTGCTGCCGAACTCGCCCTGCTGCCTAACTCGCCCTGCTGCCTAACTCGCCCTGCTGCCTAACTCGCCCTGCTGCCTAACTCGCCCTGCTGCCTAACTCGCCCTGCTGCCTAACTCGCCTTGACGCTTTGTCAGCTGGGGCTCCCTCTAGCTCGTGGAGCAGGCTCCCTCGCTAGGGTGCTCTGACTTTATATGTGTGGCTGGTTCCTCCCAGCTACTGCTGCCAGCCAATGATGTGTTACTTGAGGCTGATGGCTATCAGCTGGGGCTTAACTCTTTAGTATTCTCTCAGGCTTCCTTCCTGAGTGAGGGGCGGGGCTGTTTAAGCTTTTGGCTGCTTTTAATCTCGGCAAGGGGCTGCGCCTTCCAGGCAAGTCTTTTGTGTTTGTTGTTTTCCCACCTAGAACAGCCTGACCTTTCTTTAACCTAGGGAAACAGAGCTTGTGGTTGTGTTTCAGGAAGGCTGAAGCTGCCCTTTTTAGCAAGGACTGAGCTGACTCTCTCCCTGTATGTATCGGTGGAGTTTCCTTTTCCCCCTTCTCTCTGACTGGAATTTAGCCTTGTTTACAGTGTCCCCTGAAGCTTTCCTGCTAGGGTGCTTTCTATACGCTTCCTTCTCCTAGGATCTGTCTCCTAAGATATAGGTTCTTTCAGGATTTGGCTCCTAGCTCAGGGTGACCTTGGGCTGCCCTTATTAGTTATTGCTCTGAGCTGTTTTACTTCAATTAAATAATGGAATAAATGGGAGCTACTTACCCTCTTTTTGCTCTGCTGCTTAACTCGCCTTGACGCTTTGTCAGCTGGGGCCTTGACGCTTCGTCAGCTGGGGCTCCCTCTAGCTCGTGGAGCAGGTCAGCAACCACTCGTTCCAAGACCTTGCCCAAGAATGGAACATTTGCCACTGGTCTATAGTTGTTAAAGTCCTCTGGGTCCAAGGAAGGTTTTTTCAGGAGTGGTTTCACCGCTGCTTCTTTCAGACAGCCAGGGACCACTCCCTCTCGTAAAGAGGCATTTATCACTTCCTTGGCCCAGCCAGCTGTTCCATCCTTGCTAGTTTTTATAAGCCAAGAGGGGCAAGGATCAAGTACCGAAGTGGTTGCACGTACCTGTCCAAGCACCTTGTCCACATCCTCGAATTGAACCGACTGAAACTCATCCAACAAACCATGACTAGACTGTGTTCCAGACACCTCATTAGGACTAACTGTCATAAAATGGGAATCTAGGTCCCGACGAATGCATAAGATCTTATGCTGGAAGTGCTTAGCAAACTCATTACAGCAGGCTACCGATGTATCTACCATGTCCTGTGGGCCAGGGTGGAGTAGCTCTCGGACAACTCTAAAAAGCTCCACTGGGCGGGAGAGAGGTGACTTAATAGTGGCGGCGAAATGTTGTTTCTTCACCGCCCTCACCGCACCTACATACCGCTTGGTAGAAGCACAAACCAGCGCATAATTGCATTCGTCGGGAGTTCGTCTCCAACTCTGCTCAAGCCGTCTCCTATCTTGCTTCATCGCTCTTAGCTCCGGAGTATACCAAGGAGCTGTATGAGCTCTACAAAGGAGAGGGCGCGCAGGAGCGATCGTGTCCACTGCCCGGGTCATCTCTGCATTCCACAGATTAGCCAGGGCTTCGACAGGAGCGCCAGTCCTATCAGCCGGAAAATCCCCCAGAGCCCTTTGAAAAGCATCAGGATTCATTAGTCTCCGGGGGCGGACCATTTTAATAGGTCCCCCACCCTTGCAGAGGGAAAAGGCCACTGAAAGTCTAAACTTCAGCAAGCAGTGATCTGACCATGACAAAGGGAGAGATGTAAGACTCCCCACATCCAGATTACTATCCCCATGTCCAGTAGTAAAAACAAGGTCGAGAGTATGCCCCGATGTATGTGTTGGGCCACTAACACGTTGAGACAGCCCCATGGTTGTCATGGCATCCATGAAGTCCTGAGCCGCCCCAGACAAAGAAGCCTCGGCATGGATGTTGACGTCCCCCAGTACTAATAGTCTAGGGGATCTCAACAATACCTCCGAGACCACTTCCGTCAGCTCAGTTAGGGAAGCCATTGGGCAGCAAGGTGGGCGGTACACCAAAAGAATTCCCAGTCTGGCCCAACACAAGGTGCAAACACTCCAGACCCGTAACTGCATGGACATGGTGCTTGGTGAGTGAGATGGAACTCATAGACCACAGCAACCCCACCTCCCCGACCCTCAGATCTCCCATGATGCTGAACCAAATACCCCGGTGGGCAGAGCTGGGAGAGACTAACTCCACCCTGCTCGCTTACCCAGGTCTCGGTTATGCATGCCAGATCGGCTGCCTCATCCATAATCAAATCATGGATGAGGGAGGTTTTATTTTGTACCGATCTGGCATTAAGAAGCAGCAACTGGAGATCTGAGGGTTGGCTGAGAGGACAACCAACAACCCTGCGGATATGAGAGGGACCGGAACAAGGCACAGCCACTACATGTCTGGGCCGCGTTCCCCTTACCTGGCATGTCCCTCTCATAACACCATACCTTCCTCTGCCCGTCACTACGGCAATTGGGGCCCCCTCTAGTCTCCCCACTTGATAGAACGATCTCTTCCCCAGGCACATTGTAAACTATAATACAAAAATACAAACAACCATATATACAAACATACACACTCACACACAACACACACTCAGTATACAACCACACCATTCAAATTCAGCCAACATGCCAAAACCTAGGCCCGCATACTGTGCACACAGATGCCAGCTGCAAGATCTCTCTTCTTCCCACCTAAACAGTCAGATGATGGTAAAGGCCCACAAAAACGTCAGCTGCGGCGAGAAACAAAGCCGCGGCGGCCACAAGGCCACATCACCCCTGTGGGGGGGAGTAGTACTGCAATGACTCACCCACTGCACAAAAGTGAGAACCTTCTTATAAAACATAGGCAAAGACATGCCCAAAATAGCTTGGTAGTAGGTGTCTCTTCTCAGAAGTGTGCATGTGGATTAACACATCATCAACAACAAGAAAGAAATTAAAATGGCTTTTGGCAAGGGAATGATTTGAAGGAGAACACTTCCATGCCACATCATCTTAACATATAAAGTTGTTCTAAGAGAGGAAACCAATGATTCCACATCTTCTCCAACTAAGGAGGAGGACAGGTAAATTGTCCCATTATTCTTACTTTATCTCTCAGTGGCTTTTGATACCCTTGACCATGGTATTCTCCTGAACCGAATCTGTGAGATGAGTATTGATGACACTGTTTTACTGTGGTTCTAGTTCTATGTGCAGGGTCAGTTTCAGAGAATAGTCTTGGGTAAATATCTCTTAGCCCTCTGACAGTTATGCTTTGGGTGCTGCAGGGTACCATGCTATCCTTGATGCTATTTAAAGTCTGTATGAAGTTATTGGGGATTTGGGAGTGACCTTTAGGAGATCTTGGGCAAGGTGTTAGCAGTATAATGATGATACCCAGCTATATTTCTCTGTGGCATCTGAACTGGGAGAGGCTGTGCAAGCCCTGGACTGGTGCCTGGAATCAATGATGGGCTGGATGATGACCAGTAAACTGACTCTGAATCCTCACAAGATGGAGGCACTATAGGTGGACAGTTCCCTAGTCCATGCAATTGGTCAATTGCCTGCTTTGGATGGGGTCATTCTTCCCCTGAATGAGCAGCTTTGTAATCTGGGGTTGTTCCTGGGCCCATTTCTATCACTAGAAGTCCAGATGACCTGGGTAGCTAGGAGCACTTTTTACTAGCTTTGACTGATCAGACAGCTGCAACCATTTCTGGATTGGGATAAGTTGACTACTGTCATCCATGCACTGGTAACCTCCAAACTGGATTACTGCAACATGCTCTATATAGGGCTATGCTTCAGGCTGACCAGGAAGCTATAGCTAGTGTAAAAGGCAGTGGCTCGACTGTTCACTGGGCCAGAATATTGCCATCATATTATGCCACTGCTGAAATCATTCATTGGCTTCTTATTAGCTACTGGGCTGGGTTCATGGTGCTGCTATTGGCATACAAAGCCCTGTTCAGCTAGGGACCAGGATACCTGAATAACTGCCTCACCCCCTACATACCCAACCAATCCCTGCATTCTGCAGGAGAGGACATCCTGCAGATACAATCCTATCAGAAAGTTCATTCCACATGATGTTGGAATCGAGCCTTTAGTGTGGTGACAACTACCCTTTGGAACTCCCTCCCACTGCATATCCAAAAAGCACTGTATTGTCTTTTTGGCATCTGCTAAATACATTCCTCTTTCAACAAGGCTTCTAAAATTTTAACCCAGTTGGTACCTGTCTTGGATTTGAATTGATTTTATGTATGTGCTGTAGCTTTAAATTGTTTTTATATTGATAATTTTTTTAAAAAAAAGTTTTTATATATGCAATTGTTTTAACTGTCTTTACATATGCGACTTTTATTTATGTTGTTATATTGTAAGTCAATTTGGGAAGCGCTTCATAAACGAAATTAATCATAATCATAACTGCGGTTCACCATAGAAATATCCTGTGATTCTGTGCTATATACAGTGAGCAAAAAGTGACAGACAATGAAGCAGCATTGTAGGTCATATAGTACATAGATTCTAAACCTTAGGAATGACAGAAAGGGATTAGAAGTTTCCTGGAGGGTAAGGCTACTTGTCATGATCATGGCTATGTTCTACCTACCGTATCGGAGGCAGCATGCTTGTAAATACCAGTTGCTGGAGATCACAAGAGGAGGCACTTCCACATGGAAGCCTTCTGCTGATTTATTTTCCTTCTCATTCCACTTTTATTAGAATACGGGATGGCATGGCACCATCCATCCCTTTCCAAACTTTACGTTTTTAGATCCATGGTATGCCATCCACACCTGTGGTGCTGCCTGTCTGAAAATGCTTGCTTGGTTCATGCACAGACCCTCCCCTTTCTCCCTGCTTCCCACCCACTACCTTTTACACCTCACTGAGTTTGCACACAAAGTACCAAGCAGGGCATGGTTTTTGTAATTCTCTGGCCACAGGGAGGGTTTGATGAACAGTTGCTCAGGCATTTGTTGTACGTCACTCTTGTTGCACCTGCACTTTTTGTTTTTCTTTTAATAACAGCTGAGTAGGACTTGTACACCATCAACAAGCCCAGCCTGGGATGGGATGTTTTGCAGCACTCTTCTCCTTTCCTTTGCCCAGTGCACTGGGCTGACCCAGACCCATTGTCTGGGGCTGTGTCTCAAAGGACAAAGAGCTGGCTTGCCCAACAGTATCACAAGACCTTGAGTGGCACGGGCTGGGAAAAAAAGGGGAACACTTCTCGTGGGCATAACAAGCCCAGTGGCCAGGAAGTTACCATGCTCCCTCCCTCCCTCTCCCCGGCTGCCTACTTGGTATCCTAAATTTAACATACCTGACACACTCCTGTGGGCAGCAGTGGTGCCATCCCACAGCTCCACAAGAACAGACGTGGCAGATTCAGTCCCAGTAATTTGTAGCAACTCTACTGATATGCCATCTGTTTCTGGAGATTTGTTTCTTCCAAGAATTTTAAGAGCAGCTTTCACTTCACATTCTAAAATTTCTGGTTCTTCATCATAGGGTTCCTCCAAGAATGAATCTGTCATGCTGGCATCACTTTTATAGAGTTCTTCAGTGTATTGCTTCCATCTTCCTTTTATTTTATCTCAGTCAGTCAGTGTGTTCCCCTATCGATTTATTCAACATCCCTACTCTTGGTTTAAATTTCCCTTTAATTTAATCTTTTGGAATAGGGCTCTTGTTCTACCTTTTTTGTTTTCCTATTTCTATACAGTAGGGCCCCACTTTTCGGCATTCTGCTAATATGGTTGCTTTCATTAGAGTAAGGCCCCACTCATATGGCACTTGTTCTGCTTTTATGGCATTTTGGGGGTGTTGGGCACCATTTTATTGACAGAGCTTTTCGGCGGGTTTCGCTTTTGGCAGTCTGGAACATAACCCGCCATATGAGTGGGGCCCTACTGTACAATAACTGTTATAATAGTTCTCTTTGTTCCTGCGTACTAGTCGCTGTATTGTTGTATTTAGGGTTCTAACTGTGTTTCTGTCTCCTTTTGCTTTTGCTTTCTTTCTCTCTTTAACTGTTTTAAGAGTTTTGTCAGTCATCCATTGAGGTCTTTCTCTCTTTTTAACTAGGGGTATTGTCTTTTTGCATTCTTCCCTGATAATGTCTCTGACTTCAATCCATAGTTCTTCTGGTTCTCTGTCAACTAAGTTTAAAACCTCAAATCTGTTCTTTATTTGATCCTTATATTCTTCTGGGGTGTTATTTAAATTGTATTTTCGCATTATGATTGCTTTGTTCTTCTTCTTTAGCTTTACTCTGATTTCCGATATTACCTGTTAATGATCTGTACCGCAGTCTGCTCCTGGTCTTGTTTTCTCAGGAAGTATGGAACTTCACCATCTTCTGCTACCAGTTATATACTCAATTTGATTCCTATATTGACTATTTGGTGATGTCCACATGTACATTCATCTTTTCAGTTGCTCAAAAAATGTGTTTGCAAGAAACAATTTATTGGCTTCACAGAATTCAATGTCTTTCTCCTGCTTCATTTCTGTCTCCTAAGCCCCATTTCCCCACAATTCCTAGTTCTTCTCTGTTCCCTCCTTTTGCATTCCAGTCTCCCATGATTATCAGCACATCTTGTTTTGTTGTGTGATCAATTTCTTCCTGTACTTCTGCATAAAATCTCTCCTTCTTCTGTGTTTGTCATTGGAGCATAGACTTGGATTATTGTTATGTTAATAGGTTTTCTGTTAAATCTCATTAATATCACTTGCTTAGACCTTGCATTATAGCTCCTAATTGCTTTTGCTACATCACCTCACTATTAAAGCTACCCCCTTTCTTCTTAATTTCTCATTTCCTGCACAAAATATTTTATAGTTGCCTGATTGAAAATGTCCCATTCCCGTCCATTTTAATTCACTCATGCCAAGTATTGTAATGTTGATACATTCCATTTCTTGCTTGACAATTTCTAACTTTCCTTGGTTCATGCTTCTCACATTCCATGTTCCTATTGTGTGTGTCGTACAACTCCAGACTCTCCTTTCACATCTGTGCACATCATCCTCTGGGCTTCCATTTGGCTTTGACCAGTGGTGTCATTAGTCACAGTGCTACTTGTCCATTGTTCTTCCCCAGTAGCTCGCTGAGTGCCATCTGACCTGGGGGTCTCATCTTCCAGCACTATTTCATGTTGCATTTTGGATATGCTGTTCATAGGGTTTTAGTGGTAAGAGGTATTCAGAGGTGGTTTACCATTGCCTTCTTCTGGGTCTGGATGCATCTTAGTCTGGTGTCTCAGCTTTGACCATTCCGCCTTGGGTGCCCCTGCTAGGAGTCTAGCCTCTTGGTCTCGACGCCTGACGGCATTGCTCTCAGCTTCTTCGACACTCTGAAACTCCCTCACCACATTAATGTGGGCATCTTAGAGGACCACTGTGAGAACAGAATATTGGGCTTGAGAGGCCTTTGGTCAGATCCAGCAGGGCTCTTCTTATGTTCTTAAAGTGATTGCCAACCATGGTACTAAGGGTATGGGCTAAAGAGGGAGCCAAACAAAGTCGGATTAGAGATCAAATGCCTTTGAAGGTTTCCAGTGACATGCAATCATTTTAAGAAGGCTTTTCTTGCACTATGAGATCAAAGGTTCACTCTTCAGTAATAATGAGTTGTGTGGATATGTTGCAAGGAAGCCAGCACTGGAAATGAAGTCCCAAGCCTTTTACTGTTCCCAGTCTAATCTAGCTCTTGGCCAGACTTAATCACCCTGCGCTATGATGAATACCTAACAGCAGCTAAATATTCCAGAAGGAGATTATCTGTCTCAAAAGAGCCATCACAGATAGCTACGAATGTCCTTATTAGGTTGATCAGCTTCCCTCTAGAAGAAAAACACTGGAGGAAAGATATATGCCCTTTTGAAAGGTTTATGCATTTTTAGGGTATCAAGAACCATAGCAGGCTCTTGCTCATCTGCTCATCTGCTCTGTGAGTATGCAGGTTGGGGGACAGATGTGAGTCTATGTTGTATGCAATAGCACAGCCTTCCAACCCACAGCTCCTATCTTTTGGGATAAACAGGAAGAAAATAATAAACCTGTAAAAACTTCGTTTTGAATGAAACTTTCCTCCTGTGCCTGCCACAAGATCCCATCCCCTTGGCAACTGTCCTTTAATAACAACTGTCACTGACTTCTAGGGAAGAGTGAGTCAATTAACTGTGAATTCCATAAAAAGAAAGCAGGAGTTTACTGGCTCCTGAGAGAGAGAGAGAGAGAGAATATATGTAAGAAGCAGAAAAGTCATTTTGGTACTGAAAAATATAAAAGAGCTTTTTTAAACCAACAAAATCCCTTGAGAATTTTTCTGAGACCGTCAAAGGCTGACTGTTGAGCGATTTTTTTCTTTATTACTTGCTATTACTATTACTATACTCATCACCATCACCACCATCTCTCTTGTCTTTTATCCATTTCTCTTTCTCTCCTGGAAGCTGCGCAAGAAAGAACATATAGGCCAGGGAGGTGCACTCACCAGTTTCTATGGATAGATGTCGCACCAGAGCCCCCTCCTCCTATCCAAATGAGTTTTCTGGATTTCAAGTTGCAAGGCAAACAGCTGTGCAAGCCTGAAGAGGAGCCTGTCAGCTCTGTGTTGGAGTGAACTGAGACTAGTGGGAAGAGACAGACAAAGACAGAAGAGAAAGGGCAACTGCTGATTTTGAAGAACAAACTTTGAGCCATGGGTGTCTTCTGATTCTGTATGAGGAAATAGCAACTGAAGCACCGAAGTTGTCCTTCCTTGTCTGGAGTCCAGGAGTAAAGAAGCCGAGAGTTGGGCAGAAAGCATCAGCTTTAAGGGACTACAAGCAGCTGCTGCTGCTGCTGATTCTGTCCACTGAGCCAACACGCTGCTGCTGCCTGCACAAGGATCCAGGATTTCCCTTCCAAAGAGCAAAAAGGTGAGTGAATGAGCTTTATAGTATACCTAGATGTGTAGAATAATAGCTCCCAGCAACATTATCTAGATGGATTTTTAAAGGGGGTTGTAGCCTAGAACAGAACTAGCTATTCTGCATAATTTGCTGTGCTCTCCCTCCCCCCCCCCCGTCTTTCTAGCATGGCCACAACATGATAGTAAATAAAATGAGAAAAAACGGAAGCTTGCCATTATAGACCCTGTAGGTGCTGTGCGTACAGTACATTCTGTCTGCTTCAGAATCAAAGCATCAAAACTCAGAGGTGGTGGTTGTGAAACGTAACACTTAGGCACAGGAAAGAAACAAAACAGTAAAGACGCTCCAAAGAGCATGTTTTCAATACTGTTCGTCTGTCTTCATCCATGTCATTTCTCTGCATATCCAGATCATCTTTATATGTTCTCCTTGATGCCTACCTTACATGTATGGAATTAGGTAGCGAATCACCCTGCTGCCTACCTGACATGTATGGAATTGAGAAAATTGGTGTATTTTAAGAACTAAGCAATATGAGACCTGGGATTTCAATCTCAGTTGCTCCACAAGGAGACATGGGGATGGAACATGACTGGAAAGCATGCCAGTTTAGGACCTACTGGAGCTTTTAACATTCAAATGATTTTTTACTTGTTTATTTTATTAAATTTATGTCCTGCCCTTCCTCCCAAAGGACGCCATGTGTTTCATGCACACAACTGTGAGGCTCTAGAAAAGGGGAGGGGAAGCAGAGGAACAAGCTACCAACTGGCTCAATGAGTGACCTTGCAATCATCACTTGTTCTCTGTGCCTCAGGCTCTTCCATTAAGCAGATGATGATGGTGGCAATGATGATAGCATGCCACTGGAAAACTAGCTGGAGTGTTTTCTTGGGAGAAAGTCCTGCTGGGAAGAAGGGCGAGATATAAATCAAATAAATAAATAAATAAATTCAACACATGGATATAGGTATGGGCTAATATGATGCCCTTAAATGTGTTAAGGACTTAAATAATATAAGCAGGAAACTAATCTGATATGAAACCATCCATAGGTACATATTATACTTGAGGAGTGGGTCTTTGTCTGTCTACCCCTCATTCTCATTGATTATTTTAATGTAAATAATTAGTAAACAGACAAGGCTTCCTCATTCATTTTTTTACAATGCACACACATCTGAAGGGTGCTCTGTGAGACAAAAAAAGTGATTTCAGTGAGTCAGAAAAGCTGCAGCAACTTGGAGAGAGGCAAGAGGTCTGTACGGTGCATGAAAGACAGCCATTCTGAAGGCTACATTGTTGCTTTGCTTCGGAGTTTCAGAGGCAATTAAAAGAATAACGGCTGCAGAAATCAAAGTGTGGGAGGAACTGAACCTCTGTGCACCACTAAAAGCAAACAGATAGAAGGTTCAAAAGTCCTTTTAGAATCAAGGACATCTAAAGGCAATATTGATAAGACTAAAATCTGGATGCTCTGCTGAAAAGTTATGGGTTGTAGCCCATGGTAGTCCTACCCAGAGTAAACCCAATGAAGTTAATGGACATGGCTAACTTCATTAATTTCAGTGAGTCTGCTGGGAGCGAGTATCCCTTAGCTGGATACAACTCTATGTCTCAGTTTACCTCTACACCTCCACTTTTTTTAGCAAATGTGTCTAAACCGAGAGATCCAGTGTGGTGTAGTGGTTAGAGTATCAGAATGGGACCTGGGAAACCAGGGTTCAAATCCTCACTCAGCCATGAAGCTCACTGGGTGACCTTGGGCCAGTCACCGTCTCTCGGCCTAACCTGCCTCACAGGGTTGTTGTGACAATATAATGTGGAGGAGGAGAACTGTATATAGACCACCTTGAGCTGCATGGAAGAAAGGTGGGATGTACATGTATTAATAAAATAAACAATACAGTAAATAACTCTGCTAAGATAATAAATAAATAGTCAAATGCCTGGAGTTTAAATATGGGGAGGAATTTTAAAAAATGAGCTTCAGTACCAAGTACTAATGTCACTAGTTTGACCTTGGGCAAGTTATTCTACCTATCTCTGCGTTGTTTCCCACCTCAGTAATATGAGGTTGCAGTGGAATGCTGAAAAGGACATTGTCATTTACAGAGCTGCAGATTAAAAACTGTAGGGGAATGAAATATTAGTAATAACACTTCAGCACACAACTATTGACCTGAAATATGTTCATAATGGTGGGATGTACAAATCTGTGAAGATGGAATATAAACAGCTGATTATGATATAAAGCACAATTATAAAGAATATTACACATACATTCACAATGTGACTATTTGGTGTCATATATACAGAGGTTTTCAATGCAGATACAGTGGACAAATAAGTTTGTGCTTTAAATGGGGCACAATGCATTGATCAATTCATTGCTACAACTGATCTGATTCCATTGCAGATAATGGCTTTAAAATGGACCTTTGATTTATTAGGATCCACTGTCTAGGTCATATAACATCCTTGGCTTAAATGAGATACAGAAGCTCTCTCTCTCCATGACATCTAGAGTTGGATTCAATGCCAATCCCACTCAAAGTAGTAATAGCCATGGCTAACTTTGGTCCATTAATTTCATTGGGTCTACTCTGAAAAAAAGTAGGTATCAACTATCCCTAATCAAGGATAAAATACCTTGAGTTGCATTCAGCTAAGTCCTACTCAGCGCAGACCCATTGAAATTAATAAGCCAAAGTTAGTCATGTCCATTAACTTCAATGGGTCTACTCTGAATAGGACTGTCTACTCAGAATAGGACTGTCACCTTGATATGAGGAACAGCAGACATCTGTTCAGGTTCAGAAGAGGGCAACCAGAATGATCAAGGGGATGGAGCGACTCCCTTACGAGGAAAGGTTGCAGCATTTGGGGCTTTTTAGTTTAGAGAAAAGGCGGGTCAGAGGAGACATGATAGAAGTGTATAAAATTATGCATGGCCTTGAGAAAGTGGATAGAGAAAAGTTCTTCTCCCTCTCTCATAATACTAGAACTCGTGGACATTCAAAGAAGCTGAATGTTGGAAGATTCAGGACAGACAAAAGGAAGTACTTCTTTACTCAGCGCATAGTTAAACTATGGAATTTGCTCCCACAAGATGCAGTAATGGCCACCAGCTTGGACGGCTTTAAAAGAAGATTAGACAAATTCATGGAGGACAGGGCTATCAATGGCTACTAGCCGTGATGGCTGTGCTCTGCCACCCTAGTCAGAGGCAGCATGCTTCTGAAAACCAGTTGCTGGAAGCCTCAGGAGGGGAGAGTGTTCTTGCACTCGGGTCCTGCTTGCGGGCTTCCCCCAGGCACCTGGTTGGCCACTGTGAGAACAGGATGCTGGACTAGATGGGCCACTGGCCTGATCCAGCAGGCTCTTCTTATGTTCTTATGTTCTTATCTTAGGAAAAATGCAAAGGAGTGTTGTAGGTCACTTAAAGCTTGATCCAAAGGACTTTTGAAGCTAATCCCACTGAATTCAATGGTGTTTACTCACAAATGAGGTTGCAATCCTAATCCCGTTTAGCTGGAAATGAACCCCATTGAAATCAATAGGATTTACTTCTGACTAGACATGATTAAGAGTGCTCTATACATGTACATAGGATTGCAGCCTTAGTGTGGAAGAACTAGAGCAGGACTGGAGAGCTGTTTTCAGCTTCAGTTTAAAGGTCATGTCCCCCTGTGGACAAACTTCCAGGGATTGTGTATCAGTGGTGGGTATGAGCCAGGAACAAAAATGGGTGGAGCAACAGAAGTGACTCCTATTGAAGCAGGGCCAGTGAGGGACGTGGTCTGAGGGGTATGTGTGGGAAAGTCCTGAGGGCCAAAGAGAGATGCCTGGAAGGCCACATTTGGCCCCCAGACCTGAGGTTCCCAACCCCTCTTCTGGTCTTCAATGGTTCTGATATTGCAATCTGAAGCAATTTCAGTGCATTCCCACCTCCCTTTTCTGAAAATAGGGGCACATAATGCTAGTCAAATGCCACCCTTTTTACTCTAAAACCTGTTCAGATCAGGTCAAGCGCATTTTTTAAAAAATTCAGCTTCAGGCAGATTTTGCAACTGATTGGTAAATCAACCCATTGTCCCTCCAGGTGTGGCCAATGGAAATGCTTTGCTATAGGCTCAGACAGACAGTGATTGGCCCAACACTTCGCTGTGGGCAGTCTTGAAAGGCCTGAAGTCAGCATTGGAGAAGGGAGGTGTGTCCAGCCAAGGGCAGAGTCATTTCAAAATGCAGTCAGAAAAACCAACCTCACTGTTTTTGAAGCAGCTAGTGTGCCCACTGCCATAGTGCCTCCTATTTCCAAATAAACATGTTTAGGAAGTGGCTATGAAGCATACCTGACTTTCTCTGGGATGTGCTCCTAGAATCTGATCCAGCTCTAGCTGCAGGCAGTTAATGGCCTGCCCCCTGGATCATGTGTATCTTTATTTGCATCCAAAAATTCATCCAAGTAGTTCTGTTAGCATCCCAATGCTGCAAGACTACATGCCTACTCAATTGCACATCTTATAAGGCTACATTCTCAGATAAATCTCCCCTGATGAACTGTAGTGATTTTATATTTGACACAATGCAAGCGGGGTGGGGATAGCACGTGTGTACAAATTGCAGGTGGAAAGCAAATTGTACATGTTGCTCTCAGCTCATCATCATGCTTATTTAATGGCTCAAGCAACAAGGGTCTTATCCTTCTTTCAGAGAAAGTGTTCAGCAAACAGGCTTCAATCTCAGGAAAGTAATTCCTCTGAAATATCACCCTTTGCTCATAGCTGTAGGTATACAATTTCCCCTATATTAGCAACACAGAAGTGTTTTTTTTCTTGAAGAAACTAGCACTGACCTATTTTGGGCAAGAAAAGATGCTGATATCATGCATATTAGACTGGCTTGAGAATCCAGACTCTGGGTGATGAAATCAACAACTTTTGGTGCTTTTTGAGCTGAAACAAATCTGCTTTGAAATGGTCTCCTTAAAATTGTTCCCTCTGAATGCTGGTGTCAAGTGGTCTCCAGGCAATTATATATATATATATATTTGAAGTAGCCCTCAAAACGAACACCTTGAGTGGGTGGATGTTCCTGCTTCATAGTCCTTTCAGAGGTCACCTTTGTTTCAGTTCTACACATTTAAAAGCTGTTTAATCAATCACAGTCCCACTGATTTCAGTGGAACTTAGTTTCACAGCCATGTGGCTAAGATCACAGCTTAAGTCAGTCCAATACACACTATGCAGTTTTGAATTTAATTTAGCCTACAATCTTCTTTGAGGCACTCCCTGCAGAGTGATTGCCTCCTATGTTTTTATATAGCACTGAGCATGCTATCACACTAAACTGAATATGACTAAATGTTCTGTCCTCGTTTTCCTAGGTAAACATGACTGATTCAAATTCCTCGTAATCTGAAAACACTGCTTGTTTTCTTACTTACATCCAGTTCAGGGGGTTGGCACTGGATGTCAGCTTCCTCATCCTTAGTCTCAGTGTTGCCATTGAGGAACTTAGCAGGGAGAAGGATGGTGGCAAAATTAGAATTAATTAGTTCCGCTTGTCACCGGCTCTGATTCCAGCTACTATTGGCCTCTTTGCCTTGGTCCTTACCAGTTTCAATGAGCACCAGCCACCACTGATTGTAACACAGCTAATCCTCTAAGATCCTAGAAATCAATGCAAATAGACCTTGATATCTTTTCTTTACAGCAGTGTTAGGAAACCTGTGGCCCTCCAGGTGTTGTGGGACTTCAGCTCCCATCAGCTCCGGCTAGCATGGGCAATGACCAGAGATGATGGGAGTTGTCGTTCAACAACGTCTGAAGGGCCAAAGGTTCCCACATCTACTCTAGATGTTTCCTAGATTGCTCCAGCCCAGCCTTTCCCAGCCCAGTGACCTCCAGCGTTTTGGACCACAACTCTCATCAGCTCCAGCCAGCATGGCCAATGGACAGGGATGATGGGATTTGTAGTCCAAAAAATCTCAGTGGCGTCTCTGGGAAAGACCTTTATAATCATTTCCTTTTCTGTGCTCTACCTTTCCTTTCTAAGAATCAACACTATCACTTTAACCCTTATCTTTCCTTGTAGTATTGCTTGTATACCATCCCCCAACCCCCCAATTCAAAAGCTAACCCCCTGGTGACCCAAACTGTAATTTCCCATGTCTTTTTGCTGGCATTTTGGTTCCTTGGAATGCACTCTTCAAGTCATTTATTTTAGTACTTATTCAAACTAAAGCTAAGTAAGAATGTTCTAGAGAAAATGCTTTCTAGGGTTCATATACAATGAACACAATTAATGCAATCACTAATATGCCAATGGGAGAAGGGGGACAACATAGTTGTTGTGGTCCAAAAATCTGGAGGTCACTGGGCTGGGAAAGGCTGGGCCGCAGCAATCTAGAAAAAAATCTAGAGTGGGTGTGGGGAACCTTTGGCCCTCCAGATGTTGTTGAACTACAACTCGCATCATCTCTGGTCATTGGCCATGCTACCTGGGACTGATGGGAGCTGAAGTCCCATAACACCTGGAGGGCTCACTAGAGACCTCTTTCCGGTATCATCCAGTACTCAGAACAGGTGTCTCCCATACATCTGTGTCCCATGCAGCTGGTACCTTCCAACCAACATCCTTCACAGGGCCACAGCCTGCAAGCTATCCTCAAAATCAGGCAGCAAAAGGAATGGTCTTTGTAAGAAAGCAATATTGGATTCCATTGGCCTTGAAGATTTCTAAATGAAATGTTATAGCTTTTGTTCTACTAATCACAATCAGATCAAGCCCCTAGGGTACCCTGATGAGTTAACTGATAGGAGTCTCATTTCTGCCCTGACCATTGTATCATCTCACTTCACCAAACTTGGTCCCTGTTCTCAGCATGCGTTTCCAGTGTTGCTGGTGGTCCCTTTTTTTTATGACGACTATAAAAGCTTTTCCTTCTTATATCCATTCAGATCTAAAGCAATGATGAAGACTATGTCCAGTGGGAACTGCACCTTGAATGTGCCAGCCAAAAACTCCTACCGCATGGTTGTGCTGGGAGCCTCCAGGGTGGGCAAAAGCTCCATCGTCTCACGGTTTCTCAATGGCCGCTTTGAGGACCAGTACACGCCCACCATTGAAGATTTCCATCGCAAAGTCTACAACATTCGGGGAGACATGTATCAGCTAGACATCTTGGATACATCTGGGAATCATCCATTCCCTGCCATGAGGAGACTGTCCATACTCACAGGTTAGAAGTGTGGCTGTATGTGTGAAGGATATCAGGGGCTGTTCATGTTCACCCAAGTCAATACACACCAGTTTTGGGAAGGAGAGGCAGGGCTCCAAAACAGTCCCAGGTGCCTGGGATGTCCATTTTGCAAGGTTTGGCTCATGTGACCTTTGTACATGTCCAAGGAGTTGCCAGCCAGGATCAAAAGACTTCAGTCACCTCCCTGTGCCGAAGAAGGCTTTGGATTTGTGTTTCTGGAAGAAAGGGGCCCCATGCTGCATGGCAAGGCGCTCTTAACTGAAAGAAGTTTCAGAGCAGTCTGTGATACTGCATAGGAGTCTATTGTTCAAACGGGTAAAAATAATTCCACTAGCTGCATATGAGCCCTTTGATACTCTTGGAATGGCTCTTTGGAACTAAACTGTAGATTCTCTGACATTTATTTAACAGGAGTGGCTGAGAGCCAAAAGTGCAGGGTCAGTTGAAATCAACTGGAGTAGCCTTTAACTGGTTGTGAAAGGTTCCTTCACCAATTGTGTCATGTTTGGAGAGCCAACTGCCTTTACTTACCATGTGGAGTATTGTGCCATAAGGGTCATCTTCCACCTCAACAGAAAATGTAGAATGCTAAGTGAGATGAAATAGCTCTTTTGGGTCCACCTTTGTATTCTACTAAGAAGAGAAGCGAGTCAGGTGTCCAACGTGTTTGAAAATCCAGTGAGTTGGACAATGGATAAGGAAGGTTAACTCAAGCTAGAGTAATAATGCATAAATTGCTAGAGAATGGCAATCCGAAGGTGGGATAACTCAAGACTTACACAAAGAACATCCTCCTCCCATTGAAAATGCTTAACTCCGGCTCCATCTACACTATACATTGAAGCAGTAGTATACTACTTGAAAGAATCTTGGCTTCCCAACAAATCCTGGTAACTGTAAAGGGTGCTGAGAGCTGTTAGGAGACTCCTAAGCCCCTCAGAGAGCTACAATTGCCAGAGTTCCTTGGGAAGAAGGATTCACTGTTAAATCACATGCTGAGAATTGTAGCCTATGAGGGGACTAGGAGTCTCTTAATTACTCTCAGCACCTTTCACAAGCTACAGTTCCCAAGATTCCTTGGAGGAAGCCATGACTCTTTAAAATGGTATAATACTGTTTTAAATGCATCGTGCAGATGGGGCCTCTATATGTGAGATTGCATCCTGCAGCTTATTCATAACAGGGTAGGATGTTGTGGTTCCAACCATTAAACCATCTAGGTCAGTGTTGCCTACAGTGACTGGCAGCAGCTTTTCAGGTTTCAGACAGAAGTTTTTCCCAGCCTCACCTGATGATACCAGGGATCAAGCCAGGGATCAAACCTGAGATCTTTTGTATGCAAAGCAAGTGCTCTAACACTGAACTACAGCCTTCCTCCAATGACTGAGAATTGTGCATATCCCTTTTCAACTGTGCAAAACTGTTGCAGGGAGAGTCTTATCAGCAAGCCTTGGGATTAGGTCTCTAGATGACATTGTTGTGAAGTGATTTCCACAGACTGGATGGATGAATGGCTTCTCCGTCATGCACAAGGATTTTCAAGTGCATTGATATTTCTCTGCAAACCTGTGCTAGTCTCTTTCTATTGACAAAAAGGGGGTGAAATGTTTAGCAGAGCACTGAATTGGAAGAAGCTTTCTTCACTCTTCCTATGTTGCAAATTGAGTTGCTGTAGGTATTGAAGTTAAGCTTTGCTTCCACTTGCATACTAGGGTGGGAGGGCAATGGTTACCAACGTGATGCCCCCAGGCACACATGTACCTACTAAGACCTTCCCCTGCACTCACATGGTCTTTTCCCCCCTCCCATTGAAGTTAGGCTTAAAAGAAGCCTGCTGTTGTAGCCAATAGAATAGACTGTGGTGTGTGCTTAGTTGCACCAGGGTGGGAGGGATGTGTGTCAAGCCCGTGACAGCATCTCTGGTTTGCAAATGTCCTCATGAGCCCAAAAGTGTTGGCGACTCTCTGCAGCAATAATTGTCCTGTAGCTACCAGGAGGAGACCTTTTGGGTTTTCCAGACCATACAGTTTAGTGGAAATAGTAATGCAGGAAGTCATGTAACAGACATATATGATTGCAGCAAAATTGTGTCATTCTGGATACTGTTTGTACAATAGCAGAATTTCTAGGAATACTGATTGGTTTGGACATGGTAACCACACACAGAAAAAAAGGTAACTGGGATTTTAAAAAATCCCTATGGTATCTTAAAGATGAATGCATTTATTGTAGCATAAGCAGGAAAGGGCCTTAGCTCAGTGGTTGAAAAACTGCTTTGCATTCAGAAGCTCCCAGGTTCAATCCCAAGCATCTCTAGGTAAGGATGGGAATGTCCTGTCTGAAACAGGGGAAAGCCATTGCACGTCAGTGTGGGTAATACTGAGCTAGATAGACCAATGGTCTGAATTGATATACAGCATCAATTTCTGTTCCTAAGCTTCCATGGACCAGAGTTCACTTCATCACATCCATTTGTGATAATTGGAATGGAGCTAGCAATTAGGAATTTGGATTGCAGGCAGTATACTCTGGCAGTACAGAGACTAGGAAATAAGAATTGGAGAGAGGAGGTGAAAGTGCAGAGTGTTCCTGTTTAGAGTTCCAGCCAGCCAGCCAGCCATGCCCTCTTCCAAGATACTCCATTCCATTCCCCCTCCCCTCTTTCCTCCCCAACCCTGTCAAACAGTTAGACAGCACTCTTTGGCCACTGGGCATGCTCAGCCCTCAGTGTCTGGAGATTCCCCTCGTGGAAAGGGGGTTCTAAAGTGTATCTGTAAACTAGGTTTCTTCTACGCTTGCTGGCACTTCCTTTATGTATATGGGTGGTGCTGTTTTGGTTACATAAGGGTCCACATTTGGGAATGAGTTCACTATTAATATCTGGAGGCTGGACAATGGGTTGTATCCCATGAAGTTCTACTCAGAGTAGACCTATTGAAATTAATGAACCTAAGTTCGTCATGTTCATTAATCTCAATGGATCTGCTCTGAGTATGGCTAGCATTAGATGCAGCCCAATGACATAGTAGCAATGAACTGAGATTGCACGTGGAAGACAGTTTGTGAGAATTGGAATGGAGCTTGAAAAGAGGAGAGGAAATAGGCAGGAGATTAAGCAAGGGCTGGCTACAGTAGGAAATGAAGCAAGTCAGCTGTTTGGGGCCTCACAGGTTATTCACTCCCTAGATCACAGTGTTGAACATAGCAAGGAGAATTAGTAGCTGTAAAGATTTTCCTCGAGATAGAAATTAATACAGAGGAAATAAGTTTTTTGAAATCCACTGCAAAAAGTAACAGAAGAGATCCCCTCTAAAAAAAATAACTTGTCATGTTACAAAACATTTTGCTAAAATCCTCAGTATCTGAATTCATTGCTCCCCTTATTAAGAAAGCTCTGTAAATTTCATTCCTTTTATCCAAACACCATTTTTCTGCATGTTTTGCCTACACCATAGAATATCTGGAATAAACACAATTCTTGCTAAGTGCAAGTTTAAATGTTCTTCTATAGGTTGTAACAGATTACTTTCATTTGTCTTCCCCTCTTGGAAAATTACAGGAGATGTTTTTATCCTTGTGTTCAGTTTGGATAACAGAGAATCCTTTGATGAGGTCAAGAGGCTCCAGCAGCAGATTCTTGAAGTCAAATCATGCCTGAAGAACAAGACCAAGGAAACAGGTGACCTACCCATGGTGATCTGTGGCAACAAGAACGATCATGGCGAACTCTACCGCCAGGTTCGCTCTGAGGAAGCTGAGAAACTAGTCTCCAGTGATGAGAACTGTGCCTACTTTGAAGTCTCAGCCAAGAAGAACACCAATGTGAATGAGATGTTCTATGTCCTTTTCAGCATGGCAAAGCTGCCCCATGAGATGAGTCCTGCTCTTCACAGGAAGATCTCAGTCCAGTATGGTGACACTTTCCACCAAAAATCCTTCAAGATACACAGGGTCAAAGAGGCAGATGCCTACGGCATGATATCCCCCTTTGCTCGCAGGCCCAGTGTTAACAGCGACCTCAAATACATCAAATCCAAAGTCCTCAGAGAAGGGCAAACAAGGGAAAGAGAGAAATGCACTATTCAATGAAGGAAGCTCCGCTGGGATGGAATCAATAGTGTTTATGCAGTGCCTTAAAAAGAATGGCTGATGGAAGAAAGTTCTTAATGGTTTTGTGAGGTCCAAGTGAGGATGGCAGATTACAGTCATGAGAATAGTGCTTGAAACCACTTTGTCAAAAGTACTGTACCATTTATGTAAAGAAGTATCTTAAAATGGTAGTACTGTAAATACTTGAAGCTGCCTGGTAGGTAACTGCCATATGCAGCACCTGTTCCTTCATCCTTTTTAAAAACTAGTTTTCTATTTGTCGTTCTCTTCTTTGGAAAAACTGGGTGTGTGAAGCAAGCTGAATCTCAGCTTTGCACAAGGGGTTAGTGCAGGGTGGGTCTGGTCTGCACAAGGTTACTGACTTCCCATCAACCAGTGAGCAACCTTTGCCGAGAAGATGAAAATCTGTGTTATCGTTTTCCTCCAGACTTCTTCACAAACAAGATTCATTATTCAGCTTCCTATCTTGGTTCAATGAACTGATGGTGACTCTCCCAAAACAATTGTATATATAAAGACATGCATGGATCTCATTTGTCCTTAAGTGGATTTGTCAGGTCAGAAGAATGTTTGAACATTTGGAAGTTGTGGGGGGAAATGCACTTTTTTTCTGGCAGTGGCAATTCTTCATCAATGCAAATATCACTTTGTATTATAGCTTTAACTTTGTTTTTGTTTCAAGTAAAAAACAGATGGCAGATTGTCTGTTTTAGATGAAATGTGAGTTAATCAGTAAGTATGCTCTGGAAATGCCACCTGTTTTCCAGTTACATAATGTGTACAGTAGTTGAAGTTGTTGTACTGTAGAAACCAGCACATCTGACACCTTCATGTGATTTTGCTTCATGTAGTTTTTGGTTCTTTGAAAGAAGTACCTATACTTGGGAAATTTTACTATACATGCTCCAGATCCCACCTGCCTGCCATTCCAATTACCCTTTATGATGTTTCTGTTTTAGACTCTGTTGCACACAACCATGGTAGATGTGCAAAGCTAGGTCTTGCAATCTATCCATTGGCCAGCACCACCTTTCTTACATTAGCAAAGCCAATGCATGTCTACTCAGAAGTATGTGCCATTGAGTTCAGTGTCACTTCCAGGCAGCAATGGATGAATCTGCCAATTTCACTTTCTCTCTGTTTCTCATTTTTCCAGTCTTCAGTTCTCCTTATCAGTTTGCAAACATCTTTTTACAAAAATAAGTCCTCATGAAAATTCACCAGCATTTTAGTGTTTGTTTCTCCTAATAAATATACAATTTTGTATGTACGTTTGCCTAATATACACATTTTTGAAAGCACTTTCCCTAATATAATACATTTTGTATGTTATTTTCACTAACATATGCATTTTATGCACATCTTCCCCTAATATGCACATTTTAATATATTATCCGGTTGCAGAAGTGTGAATCTTGAAGGATAACTGTGTTTTGGTTCACATATTGTTTAGGGAAGTGTGAATTAGACAGGTTTCTATTAAAATGTGGATTGAACTTCATGTATGCCCCATTCTTTCTCCCAGGTATGTATAGGATCCTATCCACACTTACCTGGGAGTAAAATGAGACTTACTTCTAAGAGTGTATAGGATTGTGTTGTAAGGTCCTGATTTAGTGCAGATTTATTTGGAAAAGGGAATGCAATTCTACACTTTCTTACATCAGAATAAAGTCAAATATAACAAATAGGATTTAGTTCACAGTACACAGACCATTAAAATCAGTGGGGATTATTCTAAGCAAGCATGATGAAGACTGACCTGCAACTCAACCCAGTCTAAATTTTCCTAGTGTTCACATGTCTGAGAAATTTCTTAAAACAGTATCTAGTTCACCTAATCAGAAAAAAAGCAAGGTGCAAAGTTTAGCTTAGGATGTGACTGTCTTCCAAGTCATATCTATTGGGGATGGGGACACCAGAGTACTGGCAACTAGGGTTTTCTTTTAGGATTGTAGAGCATCCCTTTTTTTATAAAAGAAAAAAGACAGCATAAAATCTGTAGTTTTCCTCCTATCACATCCATCTATTTATAGCAGGATTCTTATTGAGAAAAAGGAACATGTCCAAATGAGACCTGTCTGTCATTAAGCCCTATTTTAAAATCAGGAAACCAAAGTGGTTCTTGACATCTGTGGTATCTATGTGAAGAGGAGGTACATTGTACTCAGTACAGTCACATGATGACATGACACGTGCCCCAACACCTTTCACAGTGGCCACTTTCCCCCACCTTGGACCTGTGACAGCTCTCTGCTCATAATGGACCTGTTCATCTGTGCAGAGCATGTAACTCTACATGTCTCAGATGTGCTGAGGTTTGTGTCCATTCCCCATGAGTAGGGAGCTGCCACAGGTTTAAAAATAGGACACATAAGTATACATCTGCCTCATCTCTTCTTTATTCTGTCTTGTCCCCATCCAGACGTCCTCTGCCTGTCATTCTCTTCTTTCTTTCCATTTCATATTTTCTTACTCAATGTGCTGAGGCATCTATGTGCACTGAAAACACATTTTAAGGAAAAAAGATTACCTCGGGTAAAAAATTACATGGGTATGCATTGGGGTGTGTGTGTGTTGCATGCATGTGTAGGTGAGTGGGTGTGTGCAATATGTGTTTGTGCGTATGTATGTAGCTGAGGAAAGACTTCAGGCTTAGTAGTGTTGACACTGTGCACAATGTGAATCAATACATTGTACCAGCCCTTGAATATACTGCACCTCTGTGTTTTATTATACCTCATATTCTGTATATATGTAAATAGTTCTATGTGTGCTCTGGTTAACGTTGCAAGCCTTACTGACACTGAATGAGTATTCACTCTGTATTCTAGCTGGTAACAGAGGCTTAAGGATATTTTGTTGAAGTCCCTAACAGACAAAATGATCTCCCTCATTCTTCAACCCCACACACACACACCCTTATCTTGCAAATACTTAAACAGTATTGTTTAATTTCTATTGCCATGGCAACTCTCTATGTTATTTTCAGGTGTCTCATATATATGTATATATATATATATATATACACACATATATATACACACACACACATATATATATATATATATATATATATATATATATATATATATATATATATATATATATATACATTCATTATTTCCAAATAAACCTGATTTATTTATTAGCTGTGCCCCAGATGTTGTGTATTTTCTCTAAAGTATAATTAGGTTAGCTAAAATAATGGTGAGCGATGTCTCAAAAAATCAAGTTCTGATTTTTCAGGGAAAATTGAGTTCTGGTGGGGGAATGGAGGAAAAGTTGCAGCCTAAAATGGAAGGCTTCAAATAACCCAAAACTCCACACCCTCACTTGCCTTGCAAATGCAAATACAGTATTGTTTGATTCCTAGCACCATGACAACCAACTCTCCAACTCTCTATATTATTTGTGAGTGTGTAGGTAATTTGTAGGGGACCTATAAGGCCATCAAGTCTAACCCCCTGCTCAATACAGACATCCAACTTAAAGCAGATAAGAACATAAGAACATAAGAAGAGCCTGCTGGATCAGGCCAGTGGCCCATCTAGTCCAGCATCCTGTTCTCACAGTGGCCAACCAGGTGCCTGGGGGAAGCCCGCAAGCAGGACCCGAGTGCAAGAACACTCTCCCCTCCTGAGGCTTCCGGCAACTGGTTTTCAGAAGCATGCTGCATCTGACTAGGGTGGCAGAGCACAGCCATCATGGCTAGTAGCCTATGATAGCCCTGTCCTCCATGAATTTGTCTAATCTTCTTTTAAAGCCGTCCAAGCTGGTGGCCATTACTGCATCTTGTGGGAGCAAATTCCATAGTTTAACTATGCGCTGAGTAAAGAAGTACTTCCTTTTGTCTGTCCTGAATCTTCCAACATTCAGCTTCTTTGAATGTCCACGAGTTCTAGTATTATGAGAGAGGGAGAAGAACTTTTCTCTATCCACTTTCTCAAGGCCATGCATAATTTTATACACTTCTATCATGTCTCCTCTGACCCGCCTTTTCTCTAAACTAAAAAACCCCAAATGCTGCAACCTTTCCTCATAAGGGAGTCGCTCCATCCCCTTGATCATTCTGGTTGCCCTCTTCTGAACCTTTTCCAACTCTATAATATCCTTTTTGAGATGAGGCGACCAGAACTGTACACAGATCCAACAGGTGGCTGTCCAGCTGCCAAATAAATAAATAATCCTGGGAACTGTACTTTGTTAAGGATGCTTGGAGTTGTTACAATACCCTTACTCCCCACACAGAGCTACAATTCTCAGAGTAGTTTAAGTCAATCCCTCTTCCCAGGAAACTCTGAGAATTGTAGCTCTGTGAGAGGAACAGAGGTCTCCTAAACCTCTTGGCAACCTTAACACACTACAATTTCCAGAATACTTTGAAAAATGCAAAGACTATTGAAAGGGTATAATACTGCTTTAAATGTACTGTATAGTGTGGATATGTCCAGAATTTCTATAGATTTCTTCTATATTTGGAATGGGGAAGATATTAGAAGAATACCAGCTAAGCATTTTACACATTCATCACAGAGCTTAGAAAACTGGCTTATGGAAGTTCTGGAAAAACATGTAATCACTGCTGGGAATATACTGTAGGAAACCAAATTTGTTCAGAGTGCAAAAGCCCCTAAAACTACTATGAAAAGTTTGGCATGGTTATGGCACCTCTGTTTGTGCCATATCTGGAGATGGCAGGAAAGGAGAAAAGAGAGTCATCTTCTGGTTCTGGAGCTCAGGGGTGCTCAATATAATTCTGCAGGGAAGTTGTGTGCTGCTCCTTTATCATCAGCAATGACGTCAAATGGGTGTCTCTGACACTTCTGCAATTGCATTCCACATAGCATTCCAAATTGCAGTAGCCCTGCTAGCTGCAGAATGAATCACAATTTCCCACCAACAATCCAATACTGTTGGAATGCTGGGAAATGTGATGTCCCCAAAACAGAAGCACTTCCTTGAGGAAAGATGTTTTTTCCCATGCAACACAAAATGAGAGATGATTGCATGTCTTTCATGCAGGAAAGCAATCATCTAGAAAGATTCTCCCCAACTATTAAGGGATCCAGATACGTGTGATATATATTTCCCCTTGGTTTCCACTGAGAACATCTCTTAGCTGACAGTGATGACTATGTCGGCCATCCTTGTTTACAGCAGGTGATAAGCAAAATGACAGCTCTGCCCAAGCTATTTTATCTGTCGCTCCTTATAGTGTCTTTGGACATTGTCAACTGCTGGGAAATGCATGAGTTATTTGTACTTCCTGTCCCCCATTTAAGTCATTATTTTATTTATTTATTTAAAATATTTCTATCCTGCCCTTCTGCCCTAAAATAGGGCACCCAGGGTGGCTCACAATAAAATCATACACAAAAAAACACCAAAAAAATCAAAATAGATTTTAAAAAACATAAAATACAGTTAAGAAATCTAGGGGAGTGATATGAAAAGGGGACTAAAGAGCTAAAACCAGGAAAAAAGGGGGGATAAAATCAGTTTCAGACTATACCTTCAGTCCCTCCCAGCAGCCACCTGATATTCAAGCAGCAGGGCAGGATCCAGGAGTATTCCCAAACTGCCAACCTGCTCCTTCAAAGGGAGTGTGACCCCATCCAGAACAGGTTGTAGCCCTATCAGTGGCACAGCTTTCCCCTTGACCAGCAACACCTCCATCTTGACTGGATTAAGTTTCAGTTTGTTAGCACACATCCAGCCCTTCATAGCCTCCAGGCACTAGTTCAGGATGAGCACCCCCTCCCTGCAATCAAATGGCAGGGAGAGATAGAGTTGTGTGTCATCAGCATATTGATGACATTGTACTCCAAATCTCCAGATGACCTCTCCCAGCGATTTCATATAGATGTTGAAAAGCATGGGAGACAGAATGGAACCCTGTCAGCAGCCAGAGGGTCGAGCAGTAGTCTCCCAGCACCACTTTCTGGGACCTGTCCACCATAAAACAGTGCCTCCCAATCCTATCCTAGCTAGACGGCCAAGGAGGATACCATGGTCAATGGTATCAAAAGTCGCTGAGAAGTCCAGCAGCACCAATAGGGATCCACTCCCCCTCTCTGATGCTACGCACGCACATGCACGCACATCAACCAAGATGGCAGCAGAAGTGTTAGCCCCTTAGGGAAGCTTCCGCTGTCATTTTGGTTGATGGCAGGTATGCTCGCACAGCGTGCACAGTATTCACAGCAACAGGAGGGGTAGGTGGGGCATGAATGCAGGTTTGTTGAAGCCTGCACAGTTGGTATGGGGGGGGTGCCTGGGAGCTCACTCTCTGCAGTCTGTAGCAGGGTCCGGAGTCGATGCTGCTGCAGATCATGGAATGGGAATGCTACCCTCCCACCCTACAGAGAAGCCTTTCAGGGGCCCCTCTGGGCCACAGAGGCACTCGGACAGGGCCCGACCTGGCTGCCTTCTGGCACCGGCCCTGAAGCAGGGCAACCAAGGCAGTCTTTGTCCCATGACCAGGCCTGAAGCCTGATCGAAAAGGGTCTAGATAATCTGATTCATCCAGGAAAACATGGAGTTGAGCAGCCACTACTTCCTGTCACCTTGACCAAAAAGGGAGATTAGAGACTGGGTGGAAGTTGTTAAAATGAAATGATGGGGAATTTTTGGGATCTTTGGACTGGGGGTCCTTGAAGAAATTTGAAGACACAGGCTGGAAGCAAAAATGTAGTCCTTTATTCTTTACAAGCGTATGCAGGGTCAGCTTCCCAAAGAGTCTGGAGAGGACTGCACTGAAGCACAGTCTGCACGGCTCTTTTATACAGTACTAAGTACACATGTGACATTAGTTTACCAATCCCACAAGTTCCTTCCCACATAATGTAACAGTTCCTCCTCTTTGCAATCTTTCCAAACCAATTAGAAAACATTGGGTAATTCTACTCTTCTAGTTACATGAACATGTGTACAGGTAATTTGTCATTGTCTTAATATACTTCTTATTCCAATATTCTGTCTGTCTTACTAATATCACCATTTTTGCTGTCCCCCATGACTAATGCCTTTCCAGGCCAGTTGAAACCAGTTACTACCATACACTACATTCTACCATGGTGAGTGTGCCTTCATGCATACCTGGTACTTTCATTGTTCCCACTCGGACAGGCTGACCCAGGTACACCTGGAGATATTAGAACATGTTCCTTGAGCGGTACAACGATACCAGGTTGGGTTTGGCTCAACTAAGGTGACTGAAAGTTCATGAGCACCACAGTTCTATTAATTTGCTATAGGGGTTCTTATTCCTTATATTTTCTTAGAAATCCTATTCATAGCTTTTAAAATACATAGTTATAGAGAAAGGGTTATGATTACAGTGCTGGACTATGACTGGAGACCACACAGTTTAAGAAACCCTCTAGGTGATTCTGAGCCAGCCACTATCTCTCAGCCTCAGAGGAATGGAAAATGCAAACTACTTCAGAATACCTTTTTACCATGAAAACCCACATACAAACACACTGGGATATCTTAAAACTCAAAATTCCTACTTTGATAATGTTACAAAGTTTTTCCACTAGTCGGTGCCATTGCTCTACAGAATACTTATAACAAGAATAAAATATAATTGCCAACTAATAATTACTTTCCCAGGATCAAATGGTTTAAAATATCAATCACAGATTGCATGCTCATTTGCTTTTGAATAATATACTCTTAATTAAAATCAGTCACACACAGGCCTGTTTTGGCAAAAGCAGGAGTTCAAAGTGAGATGAATTTGACCATTGTCTGTTCTCCAGACCTCACTCACAGGCCTGATTTTAATGCTAGGTTCTCTGTGAGATGGGATTTTAGGGGTCTTCAAAAGGCCTATGGCTCCCCCTGCCTCGTTCCTTGTGATTCTCTTATATTTCATAAACATATACCTTCTAATATCTATGTTTATATGTATGGATATATAAAAATTCTCCATTATGTCCCCGCTTTGAAGTTAGAATAGCTTCACACAAAGTCTTATGCTATTTCTGTTTTATTCAGCCACATCCCATGAGTATTCCTTTTCCAGAGGAATAAACTTGTGTGGCACCGGTTCATAAGACTCTGGGTCAGGTTCATGAGGACTGTCAGGAACACTCTCTTTGAAGAGTAAGAGTTCCTGTACAATGCCCTTCTCATGATCAGCTTGCATGAATCTCTCCTGGATTTCATTCCCTGGCTGAACCAGCGGAACTGGTCAGTCAATAGACCCAGGGAATCTTCTCCTCCATGGCATCATGGCTGAGCCAGCATTTACATGCCCTACATGTCTCAAAGGCTTCGTGGCCCGCCAGCATATTTCGCTTGACTGAAAATTTGACTGGGCAATTTGAGGAAACAAGGGCTATAGGCAAAGTAGTCACTGGTTCTGAGTACTATTTAGCTTGCCTTCCAGACAACTCGTCAGATTCGTTGTCTGTTCTTCTCCCACCTTCTCAACAGGTAACACAATCCTAGAGGCTATTGAAAAGTCTAAAACTAGATAGAAAGTTAGAAATTAAAAGTTAGGTTGGCCCCCACCCCACTTTGAACGTCTTTCTTCCAAGTCTTTCCTTTGTCTCAGATTATAAAGATAATGTGGTGAATTTCTTCTTGGTCTCAGATTATAAGGATGAGGAGGTGGGTTTAGAAGATCAGAGTTCTGGAGGTTGCTAGCGTCTATACTCTGATACCCACTATCAATCACATCTTGCAACTGAGTTTCCACAGCAGGGTCAACCGGGCTCGGGGGGTGGTGATGGTACCTTTCTGTTGCTCGGGTTGATTCTTCTATGACTTGCATGTATCCACAAAACTCTTTCCTTTACACAGACAGCCATATTAGTTGTCATCAGGACTTGGGATGGGCCTTCTCATGTGAGCGGGAGGCAGCTCTTCCTTCTGTGGTCCTTCACGAACATGTAGTAACCTGGCTGGCTGGAATGGCAGGGCACAGCCGTAGGAACTGGGAGAGCATCCTGTACCTGAGAGAAGAAACTAACAGCAATTGTGGACAAATATATAACATTTTTAAGGAAGTCATCATAGTTCTCAGGGAGTAAATGGGGCTCAATCCCCAACAGCCAAGGTCTACCAAACAGCATTTGAAAAAGGGTCGACCCATGTTTTCTATCTGGCATGTTTGTGATGAGCATGAGCACCAGTGGTCAATTTGTGAGTATTGAAAAGGCCATAAGACCACTGGTGAGCGCTCTGGGAGGTGGTCTGTCCTTTTCTTGTAGAAAATTGTTGACAAGTAATGCAGGAGGATGCTATACGTACTGCCTCCTGGTGAAAGCCTGGGGCATGCCAATATCACAGGGTCTAATGAAGCCTTCTTTAACAGAAGTCTTAACACAGCCTCTTTCAACAATGTTGGCATTCACACCTGAAATAATTCTTACTTTTACAGGAAGCATGAATGGCTTGCAATTACGGCTACAATCTTTGTATGCTTCATCAACCAACACTTTAATTGCAGGTTAAAATTTGCTCCCTGGATAAATCAATGAGGCTTGCAACAAGCAAAGACTACAGGGCTCAATTAAATGTGTGAAATTTTAAAAAGGAGTGTTAGGCTGTGTACACACTTCCCCGTTTGTAGCACAAAAATGTAGTGTTTCTTCATACCAAATCGTTCATGCTCACCTTAACATGCTGCTTTCAATCTAGATTGATTGTAGATCTTGCTGTCCAGACAGGTGGGTATAGTTACTTGATGTGTTTTTGAAAATCCTTCCCTTGAGTAGATTACACATTTGGAAACCCTCCCCTTGCATTCTTGGCATATGCTTACCCACAGCATCACTGGGCAGATGTGGATATACCACCCCGCACTGCTGGGACTGCTTACATCTGTTGTCAAATGTATACACTGTGAGGTAATATAGAACAGTCATGGCTTCCCCCAAAGGATCATGGGAACTGTGATTTGTGAAGGGTGCTGTTTCCCTCACAGAGTTACAGTTCCCAGAGTTCCCTGGGAAGAGTGATTGACTGCTAAACCACTCTGGGAATTGAGCTCTGTGAGGGGAATAGGGGGTCTCCTAACACCTTTCAGCATCCTTAACAAACTACACTTCCCAGGATTCTTTGAGGGAAACTATGTTGCTTAAAGTGATACTATACGGCTTTAAATGTATAGTGCAGATGGAGTTTGGGGCTATGGGCACCCTAGTCGCTTCAAAAGCAACAAGAATGGTTTTTCTGGCTCATTTTGAAGCAACTCTGCCCTCGGCTGAGCACACCTCTCTTCCCCACTGCTGACTTCAGATCTTGAAGGACCGCCCACAGCAAAGTGTTGGGCTAATCACTGTCTCTGCTTGAACCTACAGCAATGTATCCCACTGGCCACACCTGGAGGGGAAATGGGTTGATCTACCAATCAGTTTTGGAATTTGTCTGAAGCTGAATTAAAAAAAAAATCTCAAGCTGATCCAACCAGGTTTTAGAGTAAAAAGGGGCAGAGTTTAACTAGCATTGTGCACCCCTGATATCAGAAAAGAGAGGTGGAGACGCACTGGAACTTGCACAACGGTGAGTGTGTCTACTGTGAGTTAAACTCTGTCTTCTACCTTTTTGCTGCACTGGTTGTTATCAAACAGCTGGAAGTAAGTCTTCTTGGATTAATGGTATTTCTTTCAGAATAAACACCTCCACCTAGCCATTTAAACATGGAAAGGATCAGGCAGTTAAGCGCTCTTAAGTGTGCACTTGTCCAATGGCTTTTCTAAGAATTTAAGTCTGCCTGTTTTAGGACCACATCCAAGGTTGTAAATTATGTCATTCATGCCTCAGCACTCTGATTTATTGTATATGTTTGAAACCAATGGTCATAGCAATTTAACAAGCACTTAGATCCTGACTAGCACTCTGAGACATGGCATGATGCCAAGAACAAGACTTAATTTGAGCCACATCTCAGGAGGGCTCAGCATTGGAATGTGTTCCTAGTACTAGTGCTCAGTCCTGGAATATCTGAGCATGTGCAGAGTGTGTTTGCATCAACATTCTATTAAGGATCATGCACACGTAACACAAAGAATTATGTCACAAAGGGGCAAGGTTTCTACATCAGATAGTGTAAAGTCCAGGAAAGCTAGTACTACAAGAGGGGGGGGATTCTCTCAATCCAGTTTATTCACTCCATTCATAATTATATATATTTCTATCAAGTCCCCTCTTAATCATATTTTTTCTAAGCTAAAAAGCTCCAGAACACTTCAGCCAAATGAAAGCCTCATTGGCTCCAACCCACTGATTATTTTGGTTGTCTGGAAAAATCACTTATAAATTGAAGGCAATAAGGGGACAATTGAAACAGGACCACTTTACAGGTGAATGGTTCCATTTGATTTCCTTCATAAATTCTGAAGACAATAGTAGGACTTCTCCCACACATTCCATCAGGCTTTGAAACTTATGAGCACTTGCTGGTAGCACATCTACCTGAGGATGGACAATGAATATAAAACATGTAATTTCTAATATATCTGTTATCGTTTTATGAATTACCAACCTAGCACAAGTTTCATATATAAGACATTCTCTTGTGCCCTGTAATGTTATTGATAATTGTTGTTTTTCCTCCTTTTTTATTTGTTCAGTCACTTACTTGTAATACTTGCTTTGTCCCATGATCATTTTGGGAGGGAGTTTTGTTGTTCTGTGATATTGTATTTCCATATTTCCTTTGCAATAAAGTTTTAAAATAAAAAACCCTCTGCTACACATGGAGATTGTCAAATCCCTGAGTATTCATCAGTTGCACAATAGCCCACGCAGAACAAACAAGGAAGCCGAACTTATAACAGAAATATTAGAGTATTGCCTTGGGTGCTGAACATCATGTTACTGAAATGTTAATATGAGTTTGAAGGCTGGGAATACAAGAAGTGCAGCAGAAATAATATTACGGAGTCACATGGACTTTTTCTTTACGAGGAGGTACTAAAAGAGCTAAATATGTACATGCTGCTTCCACAGTGTCTGAGAGCAGAAGAAACAATATAAAACGGCAGAAATATCTGAAGTGGATGAAAATGCCAAACAGGGAAGGGAGTCAGATACATATTAGGATGCCGTATATGGAATGACGGGATTACATAAAGTTAAAGATTTTTTTAAAAAAAATTGCAGGGTCAACTGAAATTTTCTTCCCAAAGAAGTTGTTCCAATTAAAATTAGATTAAAACAGGGGTAAGGAACCTGTGTGGTCCTCCAGATGTTATTGAACTCCAACTCCCATCAGCCCCATTTAGCGTGGCCAATGGCCAGGGAGGATGAGAGGTGTACTCCAGCAACATCTGGAGGGCCACAGGCTCCCCATGCCTGGATTAAAACATAAAACTGAATAAATTTTGAGCCCATAAATGAGCTGGCTTCTTTTTCTATTTCTAAAAAAAGATGTTGATAAATTAGATGGCTTTTTCACCCAAGATGTTCCTAACTTTAACTTTATTGGGTTGATCATATTGTAAACAAATTGTGAGCAGGGGTTGTTCTGATTTTGTTTTTATTGTAATATACTTAGTACACATTAAACTGTTCTTTCCACCCAGTCTTTGACCCTGGTCTCCACTAGGACTGGTAGGGCAGAAGGCAGGAAGCCCAACAGTAGGTGCAGCCAAAGCAAATAGCTGGTGGAGCTCGCACCAATGAAAGGCAGAGCCAACTAATTCTTATTTTGTCCCTATCTTCTTCCCTTCTGAGTTCTACAAAGGGCACACTGAGAGTAAGGAGGAAGCTGACAGGCAGTGCCACCCCTAGACTGGTTGTAAGTAAGGAGGCAGGCGGGTGGGGGTCGGCTGAGGAAAGATTAGGCTTGGTGGGGCAGCGCCCCATTTGCCCTGTTGGATCAGCCTCCACTGGCACCAACCACCACTGCATGGAAGAGTGTGTGTTCCTCACTTTCTTAGCTTTCTAATGATAGTTCTACCAGCAAAGCAGTTTGAACAAAAGAGCAGACAGACATATGGGGCATTACCACAAAAATGATTCTCCTCTGTAGCATGCATTCACTGCAGCTGATTGGCAATGGCAGGAGATTCAGGACAGACAAAGGGAAGTGCATAGTTAATTTATGGAATTAACTGCTGTTAAATGTAATAATCAGGGCAGGCGTAACACAGTAAGCAAGGTAAGCGTGGCAGGAGGGCGCAATGCTTGAGGGGCACCAGAGGCGCCCCTAAGCCTGGGAAAAAATTTAAATGCCTGGAAAAACGCTCTTCTCATGCGCCCTCCCTCACTTCTGCCTCTCCGCTTGCAGTCGCTCCAGCTCCAGCGCTGCCAGCCCCCTCCAGCAGCTCCTGACATCAGCTTTGCCTCCTCCGGGATCTGCCGAAGCAGATGGGGAGTGGAACACCAGAGGCGCCTCATCCCAGCCCTAGGAGCTTGTCCCCTCGGCGGCCGTCTGGTGCCTTGGGGTATGCGGGTCTCTCTGTCTCTCTCACTCAGCAGAGGCTGCTTGCCGGCTGGTTTGCGCTTTGAGCATATGCAGGAACGGAGGCGACATCAGGAGAGAAGGGATGGGGAAGGTTATGGGGGGGAGAGAAGAGACCTGTACCTTGGGGAGATCGGGGGTGGGGTACTGAGTTGGAAAAGGTTCAGATAAGGGCAACCAAAAAGATCAAGGGGATCGAGGGACTCCCCTATGAGGAAATGTTGCAGCATTGGGGGCTTTTTAGTTCAAAGAAAAGGTCAGTAAGAGGTGACATGATAGACGTGTATAAAATTATGCATGGCATAGAGAAGGGGAAGTTTTCCTGCCTCTCATAAAACTAGAACTTGTGGACATCCAAAGAAGCTGAATGTTAGAAGATTCAGGACCAGTAGCGTAGTGGCATATTCAGATGTGTGGGGTCTCTTCATGTTAGTCACAACCACACTCCTCCCCCCCCTTTTTTTTTGCTGCTGGGTTGAGAATGACATCCTTGTTAACACCTTCTCCCACAACAACAGAAGTCCCTAGGAGCCAATGAGCAAGAAAGAGTGTTAGCTACTGAGAAGAGTGTTCTCAGTGGCTGACTTACCTCCTTTCACTCTGATTGGCTCCAATCAGCAGTAAAGGGCAAAGAAGCATGTTAGAAGACTCTCCTCACTGGCTAACACATTCCCCTTTCATGTTGATTGGCTCGTAGGATGCTGGAGACACAGGAACCATGCTGGGAGCCTGCTCCCTCAAACGTAAGGGGTCTAAGACTCCCTGAGACCCTGGACAACTACACTTCTGTTTAGGACAGAAAAAAGAAAGCATTTCTACACACAGAGCATAGTTAAACTATGGCATTTGCTCCCACAGGAGGCAGTGATGGCCACCAACTTGGATGGCTTTAAAAGAGGATTAGACAAATACATGGAGGATAAGGCTACTTATGGCTGCTAGCCATGGTGGCTATGTTCTGCCTCCATGACCAGAGGCAGTATGCTTCTGAATAGAGTTGCTGGAAATAGCAGGAGGGGAGAGTGCTTTTGAACACGGGTCCTGCTTGCAGCGGCGTCACTAGCAGGAGTGCGGGGGGGTGCGGACCTCTGGTGCGCGCCCTCCCAGGGGCATGGATGAGGTGGCTGGGCTAGTGTGTGTGCATGCGCACGTGCGCACACTCAAGGCCAGCCACCCCATCCATGCCCCTGGGAGGGTGCGCGCCGGAGGGGCACCCAGCCAGATAAGGCCTGGGAACGCCGGCGCGCCACCCTCGCCCCGCCGACGCTGCTCCTGGTCTCACCCACCTGCCGGCCTCCAAGGAGTTGGAGCAGCCTTGCCGGGCAATGGCACGGGGCGGGGCGGCTCTGGGTGTCACCTCCCTCATGGTGACACCCGGGTGTGGGCCGCACCCTCCGCACCCTCCGCACCCTCCGCACCCTCCGCACCCCAGTAGTGATGCCCCTGCCTGCTTGTGGGCTTCCTATGGGTATCTGGTTGGCCACTGTGAAAACAGGATGCTGGACTAGATGGGCCACTGGCCTGACCCAACAGGGCTCAGTTCTTATGTTCTCTCTATGTGTGGCTTTGCTGACTTAAATTGCTCCCACCCACCTGAAGCTACTACAAGCAGCAGAAGGCAGATGGTGGTGGTAGACAAGTACCTGTAGTTTATTTGCCTCCCCGCCCCCATTAATAAGTTTAACAGAAAACCTGTCAACATAACCATCATCCAAGTCTATACTCCAACAGCATAACACAGAAGAAGAGGAATTGGAGAGATTTTACGCAGGAGTACAGGAAGAAATTGATCACACAACAAAACAAGATGTGCTGATAATCATGGGGGACTGGAAAGGAAAAGTAGGGAGCAGACAAGAACTAGAAATTGTGGGGAAATGGGAGATAGAAATGAGGCAGGAGAAACATTTATTGAGTTCTATGAAGCCAATAATTTGTTTCTTGCAAACACCTTTTTGATCAACCAAAAAGACGACCGTACATGTGGACAACCACCAAATGGTCAATATGGGAATCAAATTGGTTATATAATTGGGAGCAGAAGATGGAGAAGTTCCATACTTTCTGCAAAAACAAGACCAGGAGCAGACTGCGGTACAGATTATGAACTGGTCATATCAAACATCAGAGTAAAGCTAAAGAAGAACAACAAAGCAATCATAATGTCAAAATACCATTTAAAATACATCCCAGAAGAATATAAAGATCAAATAAAGAACAGATTTGAGGCTTTAAACTTAGTTGACAGAGAACCAGAAGAACTATGGAGTGAAGTCAGAGACATTATCAGGGAAGAATGCAAAAAGACAATACCTCTCGTTAAAAAGAGCGAAAGACCTCAATGGATGGCTGAAGAAACTCTTAAAATGGTTAAAGAGAGAAGGAAAGCAAAAGCAAAAGGAGATAGAAACATGGTTAGAACCCTAAATGCAACAATACAGCGACTAGTACATAGGGACAAAGAGTACTATTACAATAGTTACTGTATAGAAATAGAAGAGGACAACAAAAAGGGAAGAACAAGAGCCCTATTCCAAAAGATTAGAGAAATGAAAGGGAAATTTAAACCGAGAGTAGGGATGTTGAACAATCAACAGGGGAACACACTGACTGACCAAGATAAAATAAAAGGAAGATAGAAGCAATACACTGAAGAACTCTGTAAAAGAGATGCAAGGATGACAGATTCATTCATGGAGGAACCGTATGATGAAGAACCAGAAATTTTAGAATGTGAGTTGAAAGCTGCTCTTAAAATACTTGGAAGAAACAAATCACCAGGAATAGATGGCATACCAATAGAGTTGCTACAAGTTACTGAGACTGAATCTGTCCAAATTTTGACAAAAATTTGTCAACAAATATAGAAAACTAAACAATGGCCCACAGACTGGAAGCACTGAATATACATCCCAATTCCAAAGAAAGGGGGTCCCAGGGAATGCAGTAATTATTGAAGTATCGCCTTAATAGCCCATGCAAGTAAAGTAATGCTCCAGATTCTACAACAAAGGCTCTTACCATATATGGAGCGAGAAATGCCAGATGTCCAAGCTGGATTCAGAATGGGAAGAGGTACCAGAGATCATATTGGAAACATATATTGGAAAATGGAACAGACCAAAGAATTTCAGAAGAAAGTCACCCTGTGCTTTATAGATTACAGCAAAGCCTTTGACTGTGTAGATCACAAAAAACTATGGAATGCTTTAAAAGAAACGGGGGTGCCACAGCATCTGTTTGTCCTGATGCACAACCTATACTCTGGACAAGAGGCTACTGTAAGGACAGAATATGGAGAAGCCCATTGGTTCCCAATAGGAAAGGGTGTGAAAATGATGTGTGTTCCCAATTAAACATTACTGTACTAATTCATAAGTTCGCCAATGAATGAAATTCATAAGTTTGCAAACATGAAAGCATGTAAGGCTAAATTCATGTAACTATGTATCTTTTTGCTAAATAAAGGCAATACAAAAGGTCATTTTCTTTTTACTTTATTTTACTATTCACACAAAACATGTTCCTACTCCATAATGATTTTCTTATTTGTCCTTATTTGCCTTGTTACATTTTTTATAACATTTGAATTGAAAAATGAACCAAAAAAATTATAAAAGGTAAGGGTGCCAATTTATAATTTGCAGGGGGGTGCCAAACACGCCAGCACCGGCCCTGGTAATAATGGCCACTAGTTTAGATGGCTTTACAAAGGGATTAGACAATTCATGGAGGATAAAACTATCAATGACTTCTAGTAGGGATGGATGAATCTATCACTTTCCATTTCTCTCAGTTTCTCATTTTTCCAGTTTTAAATTCAGTTCTCCACATTTCCACAGTAATTTGCATTTTTTTAAATCTTCATGAAAATTTGCAGCTTTAGCACGAATTTCTCCTAATATACACCTTTTTGTATGCAATTTTAGCTAATATACATATTTTGCAAGCATTTTCTTCAATGTAATTCATGTTTGTATGTTATTTTCATGAATATATGCATGTTTATGCACAGTTTTCCCTTACGTATGCATTTTTGTACACATAGTTTAGCTGGAGAACTGCATCAGAAAGTTCAGAGAACCGCAAATTTTGAAGAATATTTGTATTTCGGTTCACATATTAGTTTGAGAATGAAAATTAGGTAGTTAGTAATTAAAATGCAAGTACAACTGAATTTGTCCCCCATACCTAGCTACTAGGCATGATGTCTATATGCTACTTCCAGTTTCAGAGGCCCTGTGGCTCTGAATGACTGGGTACTGAGGACACATGAAGGGAGAGGTCTATTGCCCTCATGTCATGCTTGTAGGTTTCTCATAGGCATCTGGTTGGTCACTGTTGGGAAACAGATTGCTAGACTAGATGGGTCTTTGGTCTAATCCAGCAGGGTTTTCTAACGTTCTAATGATGGAACACCAAAGAAACTCTCTGAAATAGCTTTTTATTTCACATCATCTTCCCAATTTTGCTCTTCTCCCAACATTGTTTTCTTTCTGCATGTGTTCTCTCCCCACCCCCCATTCCTTGCCTTGCTGCCATCTTCCTTTCCTCTCCTATTATCCAGTTTGAAAAAGTACTTCTCCATTTGACTTTTAGACTGAGGTTGCTGCTAGGTCACCTGCTTATTGACCATTCATCCAGATTTGTTTGCACAAAGTTTGTGGGGAGGTTAGATGACCTCGGCTATTTATTGAGCATTCATTCTGATTTGTTTGCAGGTAGGTTATAAGACATTGCACCAAGCAAATACTATGCCACACTTTCTGTGGAATTTCTTCGCATTTTCCTTATTACAAAAAGTCCTATTGGGGGAGAGATTTATTGCATCAATTTTAATTGCACAACTGGGATTTGCTGGGTTGTGATTGAATCCCACCCGAAGATAGCAACAGTCAAGATGCATCCTGAGAAATGAAAGACTGAAAGACTACCTCCAATTGACACCTGAAAGCATCTCAAGTGAAGCTTAGCAAGCCTTTGGCAGCAGCCAACCTCTTGGATTAATTATTTACTGAGCAAGGCTTAGATGTATACTTTGTTCATTACTCCAAAGCATCCTATGAATGATTTATGCAGATGTGTCTCAAACAATTGAAGCATCTCAAGCTGAATGAAATGACTCTGAGAACAGTTTGAAGAGATACAAAACCTGCCATTTTTGTAAAATAAAAAGAGGAACTACAGCAGGCTAGGATGAACCAGCAGAGGACAAAATTAGCTGCAGAAAAAGTGGAAATGTAGAAACAATAATGTTTGCTTAGAGAGAAGAGGAAGAAGCCAAAAAGGCATAAAGATGGAAAATGAAGGCTGCATAAAGATGTATACATAGCTTGCACAGTGAGTCTGCAGAGGAACCATTTGAGAGAGATGAACATTTTTCTAAGAGAACTGAGCTCAACAGCACTCAATTTTTCCTGCTTCCAGCTGAAGGTGACTGTGCACAGTGCTGGCTGGCCTATAGGGCAACCATGAAACCCCTCTCTCCCCAGGCAAGTGTCTCAGCAACAACAAAAACAAAGGGTGGATCTATGCTGTATTGTAAAGGAGCAATCCTAGCTCACGGCCAGGAGCAGTTTGGCTGAATACGGTGGCAGAGCCACCACCCCATCCAAAAGCCTGCCACACATGACAGCCAGGGCAGAAGATAGGAGGGGCAGTGAAAATGCCATTTCTCACTGCATCATCTCCAGGCTGGTACAGTACAGAGGCCTGAGTCAGATCCATCACCAGTAGCTTAGGATTCAGCAGATCCTTAGCCAGCCCAGACCAGCCTCCTCCCTAACTCCTTCTGAAACCAGAAACAACCCATTTAGGAGCTCATTGGCTCTGCTAGCTGGGGCTGATGGGAGTTGTAGTCCAAAACATCTGGCGGGCAATAGCTTGGGTAAAACTGATCTATGTTAATGGAGGACAGCCAAGGTGTGCTCGGTCCTTGCTTGCGCTTAGGTGTTGGACTCAGTTAATTGTACCTTCACAGATAAAATGAAGGTTTTTGAATGAAGGAGCTAGGGGCAAAAATGGCAAAGGAACACATGTCCTTGGCAACAAAAGGCAGGGGGTGACAGGCAGCAGAGTTTCTCTATGAATGCTAGCCGCTCCTTTAGGAAAGTATATCTGACAAATGGTGTGGAAGGTAAAGTAAGGACCACTCCAGACTATTTAATAATCCAGATTTGTCCTTTGAAACTACAATCATTATGGTCCCAACCTGAAAATACTGTTGCACACCATCCCAATCTCTGAGCGGTGAGATTTCCAGGGGTCCCTGCTCTCACCCAGGGTTTGGTTTCCTTGGAAAGGTCAGCAGAGACTGTGGTGTCTTTATGAAATATGGTTTATTTATTTACACACATTCCAACCTGAGCTTAGGATGGAGGGTTCAAGGCATCAGCAGTCCAATATCCAGCTTTTCCATCAGGGTTACAGGAGGTACCCCAAAGCCATGGTGCAGAGAGCCAGTCTCTCTGCCTGCCTCCAGTTTCCAGACTTTCTCAGACACAATTAACTACACAAGCGTCTCCTCAGTGTCAGGAGGGGGGAAGGCTCTCCTGAAGAATTTCAATGACAAAAGGATCTCCCTGGCCCATTCACTGGTTGATGGGCACCTGATAGACCCATTAACCCACCATATTTATTTATTTATTTATTTATATCCTGCCCTTCCTTCTAACAGGAGCCCAGGGCGGCAAACAGAAGCACTAAAAACACTTTAAAACATCATAAAAACAGACTTTAAAATACATTAAAACAAAACGTTAAAAACATTTTATAAAGCTTTAAAAACATATTTTTAAAAAAAAATAAGAAAAGAAACTCATCTGACAAGCAGAGCGAGTTTCTCACCCCCCAGGTGCAAGACTGCAAATCAGAGGCTGGAAGAGGACTCATAGGATTTATCCATCTCAATCCCCCAAACTCACAACAATACAGTATTCCATATAATGAGAGCAGCCAACATGATGGACTCATGGTGTGCTCCAGATGGTGTTGACCATGCTGGCTGGGGATGATGGGATTTGGAGTCCAACATCTGGAGGGCACCATGCTAGCTACCCCTGCCATATAATGTGGGAGCCTTGTTGCAGAGATTAATTTGTGTCCAACAGTGGTGGCTGGGCCCACTGAGACTGGTAGGGCAGATTGCAGGGCGCCCAAACAGCAGATAGAGCCATAGCCAATGATAGGCAGAGCCACCTAATTCTAGTTTTGCCCCTAGCCTTCTCCTCCTTGCTGAGTTCTACAAGGGCAACACTGAGACTAAGGAGGAGGAGGATGACAACCAGGGCCATCCCCTGCACTGGATGTAAGGAAGGCCAGCAGGCAGGAGGGGGCTGGCTGAGGACAGACTGAGATTGGTTAGGTGGCACCCCATTTGCCCTAATAAACAAGCCTTGATTGGTGTACAGAAATGTGTCTTTCCATACTTGAGACGGAGAGTACATAGAAGGAGGAGGAGGAGGAGATGATGATATCATGAAATGGTAGGGCATTACTTCAAGAGGAGGAGGGTAAGTGGGTGAGGTTTTTTTCCTGGTGTTTGTATTTGAATGATGCTACAGAGGACAGTTGATCAGAAAGAATGTAAGCAAAACATTCAGAATGTTTTAAATGTTCACAAAATAGTGTGGACAGTGGGGAGAGATGTGTCCTGCCATCACTAAGGATGTCACAGATGTTGTCCAATAGGCATCCATGAAATCTCATTCCACACAGCATTAGCCATCACAAATTGCTGTACTACTTAAAGAGCAGTTAAATTTCCCAAGAACAACTATTGCTGTCTGAAAGTGGCAGAAATGTAACCCGCTGCCACATGCTGCACTACTTATTTTATTTATGAATGAATTGCTTTTAAATACATAAATCGTTTTCCTACTTTCTGAGGAACTTGGCACTGCCAAGTCACAGTGCGACAGCAATATTTCAGAGGTGCATTCTTTACCTAGGAAATGGAACATCATAGATGAATGCAGCAGCAATCTTTGGAGTGCCCTGCCCAGTGCCCAGAACAAATATTCTTAATGTTCAACAGGCAAGCTCCAGGGAACAGATCTGCTGAGCTTCATCTCCCGCAGTTTTTAAAGAAACAGGAACTCTTTAAGCACAGTGTGAGGCTTTAGCAGGCTGCCTGAACATTTGTTAAACAAGTAAGCTTGAAAGTGCTTGCAATCCAAGGTTGAAACTATTCACATGCCCCAGATCCCATTTTAGAACACTTATGGGAATGGATTGTAAACATCTTAACACTCAAAAGCAGTTTGCAACACTGAGAAGCTTTAATTCACTCTGTACCATGGTTAGCCTGCTTCAGAATTCAAACACTAATAAAGAACATGCAGCAATTAAAACATAATAAGATGCCTGTTGATAAAGAGGAAGTGGGAAGAGACATGTGGCGGGGCGTGTGAGGAAGTTCACTCTTCCATTGGCTTGTACGTATAGAGTGCCAGAGCTATTCTGCTATCACATATGCAGAAGGACAGTTTGTTCTGATTCTGGTGGCTGCTTTCCCAACAAACAAACACAGAATTTTATTTTAAAGGAATAAAAGGGAAAACAAACCTTGAATAGAGTGAAGTGGCATGTGAAGCTTATGGAGATTTGCTGGAGGTGGAAGAGGGCTATGATTGATAGATTGAAACTATAGGGTTGGAAGTGATTTGAGACAGGGAGACAAGTTTCTTTTGTCCTAAGGTCATCTCTGGTCAAGCAACTTTTGCAGGTTTTTGAAATGATATTATTGTTGTTGTTATGTGCCTTCAAGTCGATTACGAGTTATGGCAACCCTATGAATCAGTGACCTCCAAGAGCATCTGTCATGAACCACCCTGTTCAGATCTTGTAAGTTCAGGTCTGTGGCTTCCTTTATGGAATCAATCCATCTCATTTGGCCTTCCTCTTGTTCTACTCCCTTCTGTTTTTCCCAACATTCTTGTCTTTTCTAGTGAATCATGCCTTCTCATTATGTATCCAAAGTACGATAACCTCAGTTTCATCATTTTAGCTTCTAGTGATAGTTCTGGTTTAATTGGTTCTAACACCCAATTATTTATCTTTTTTGCAGTTCATGGTATGCACAAAGCTCTCCTCCAACACCACATTTCAAATGAGTTGATTTTTCTCTTATCCGCTTTTTTCACTGTCCAACTTTCACATCCATTCATAGAGATTGGGAATACCATGGTCTGAATGATCCTGACTTTAGTGTTCAGTGATACATCTTTGCATCTGATAATGCTTTGCATTTGAATTTCAAATGCTTTCATTTGAAATGATATAAATCCCTGCAAAACCCAGAGACAAAAAAGTGGGAGACGATCAGTGATGGGAGAAATCCTTTTGGGTCAATTGGGCTCAGGTAATATGACCCATTTTCCAACTATCTTTGAGACTACGATAGGGCCTGGATACCTTCCACACCAACTCCTCAATTCATCCTCTATAAATGAATGCCTGCCATTTCCCACACCGCAGCTGCAGAGGTATTTTTTGAACTATTGATAACATATTACACACTCCCAACTTCCCATGAGTGCCCAAGGGCAATGCTGCTTAACAGGGTCTGGCTTTCTTTTGGAGATCACTGGAGAATTATGATGACATTTTCATAATACTTATGTTTACTTACATATATTCACTAATAGGCAAAAAAAAACCTCTTGCAGTTTAAGAATGTACTTATAGCCCACAGATATTTCTATCAAACTTTAAAAGCAGGGAAATTGGGCAGCTATAGTGAATGCACCAAGGGGGCAGGAGACCTGACCTCCTCTCTGAGGTATTGTACTGCCCTACAAATTTGTCAAAATGCAAACACAATTTGGGTTGGTCTTTCACAGTCCAATCCACTTCCTGTGTAGCTTGGAAGAATTTGGTAACATGTGCCTCTGAGCATATGGTGAGTGGTGGCAACATCTGCAATCAGCCCAAATAACAGAAACAAGACATGTGCTGTGCTGATCTTGTTTTAGCAGGGAGGAAACAACAATATTAAGACACTTGATATCATTCAGATAGTCACTTTAAATATGTTTGATATAGTTTGCAATTTTAGTGAAATTTCCTACGGTAAATTATTTTCTTTTGCTTCTGTTTCGTGCATATGTGAATACAGCAACACTTTGCATAATTTACACTAAAATGGAAATGGACTGCCTTCAAGTTGATTCTGACTTATGGCAACCCTATGAATAGAGTTTTCATGGTAGGTGGTAGTCAGAGGGGGTTTACCATTGCCTTCCTCTGAGGCTGAGAGGCAGTGACTGGCCCAAGATCATCCAGTGAGCTTCATGGCTGTGTGGGGATTCAAACCCTGGTCTCCCAGGACGTAGTCCAACACCTTAATCACTACACTACACTGGGTCTCTAAAAAATACTCAAAAAACAACTGTGGAATGATGGCACTGTCTATTCTGCAGAATAGTCTCCAGTGGACATCCAGAGTATCTCAATTTGCACAAGATAAAACAGTGAGAGGTGAAAGAAATTCTCGCAAATTTCAAAGTGTGCTCTATGTTTTTAATTGACCATACCCACCATACCTTAAGTGGAGTGGTTTAAGCATAGCAGGCTCAACACATGCATCTTGGGTAGGCCTAGTTGTTTTTTCCAACAGCTAGAATCATTGCTTAAGTAGCAACATATTGTAATCAGGCAAATTTTACATCAAACTGCAATTTCACATTCAACTGTTAATACACCCAAAATAGAAATAGAATATTACCTCCTGTTTGAAACACAAAAGGCTGTCTTCACCATCATATGACACTGACCAATCAAAAAGCTTTGAAATTAATAAAAATAAATATGACATAGATTTCTAGGATGGATAATGAGTGAAATATAATTTTTGAGGTTAGATTCTCTGTAGAAACAGTAGTAATGCAGAAAAGAAGCAAAGTAAGGAGAACACCAACAAACATACAAAAAATATAATTCTCCATCTTTGGAGATGCAGTCTTTGGAGATGATGTTTTAGAGTGTTTTAGTGTTTTTGTTTGCCGCCCTGAGCTACTAAGGCGGTATAAATTTAAGGGTCAGATATAAATTTAAATGATGATGATGATGATGATGATGTCTGCTGCATTCTCTTTAAAAAGAAAAGATGAAGCAGATCATTTGTACCGTCCCCCAACTGAAGTAATTCAAGATCCTACACGTTTCTCCCTTCTTTCCTGCAGTGGGTTTCCATTTGTTTGCTGTTGATTAAACACGGGTGAATTAATTTAACCCACTAAGGGGCAAAAGGCCATTCACTCTCTTGGAGCCATTCTTTCTGAGATTTTTTTGTCCCCACCAGTCTCTCTGCATGGAATGAGTCATTTTTTGTTGTGGTGGATGCTACAAAAGAGGCTTCATTTCCTTCACTGTTTGTCAAGGTCCCTTCTCAGCCACAAGTGAGATTTGTTAAGCCCTGCACTGTTCGTATTCTCCCTCCCACATGGCTGATTAGTGTCACTCAAGCCTTAAGTGGAGGCAGGCTGCGCAAACAATAAGCATTCTAGAAAAGGAGGAAAGGAACACCAAACCTGTACATTACAACCTGAGAAATACCTTGTAGGTGGAAAAGAAAGAGAGCGGAGGCGTGGAGAACATTTTTCCACAAAGAGTCTGTCATTCCTATTGTGGTTTGGGAGGGAAAAAATACCTACTTTACGAAACACAGAAAGGGGGAAAAATGGCTGAACATGTGGGTCGAGGGATTAAATACGGCAGTCACTGTGTCCGAAGGATTGCCTATTAGGCTACATAGTTTGATAAGAAATCAAGTGCTAAAAATGCATCTTGCCCACACTTGCCCAAACAGCTTGCGCAACACAAAAGTGTTGGGCTAACATGGGCATTAGTTAAACAGAAGTGCTGTTTCCACAGTCTTACACTGACAAGAAGGAAATAACTAGGGGATGAATCAAGCAGGGGCATTGTGGTATATTCTATCTGGAAATGGGCCATCACAGATCAAACACCACCAGTGGAAGGCCAGTATTTCACATCATCTCAAACACAATGCTTTGTAGCAGAGGCAGGTCACAGAACCAGCTACCAGGAATCAAGGGTAGAGAAATCAAGTTATTTTTGTGCATGTGTGAGCCTGTCCTACACAAACTTTGGGTTTGTTCCTTTCTCTTCAGTGTGGAAAAAGGGCCAACCCTACCATTGTGGAGAGTGTCAGTTGCCTCAGGCAGCTGAATTTGGAGTGCTGCAAAAGGGCAACAGAATTGTTAATTATTTGATTTATTAGTGTTGTATTTTTTAGTTGCAGGGGAAAGTGCTTGCAAAATTCTATGTCCCAGGTATTAAAATAATGAGAACTGGGGGTGGGAGGGCTTGGTGTTCTACCTCAAGCAGCAAAAGGGCTGATCCTGTTTCAGTCCATTCCTCTAATAAGTTCTAAACACTACATTAAATGCATCCTTTCCCATGTCCTCAACCCTGCTCAGTTTCCAAATGTTGGAAAAACAGTGGGTGGTATGAATTGTCTCCATTCCAAGGCATCATGTTCTGTGGTGATATGAAAGTGTTCCTGTTGGTGTTTGGTCTGTCATGATTGTTTCATATATGTAAGTCTGGGGTTGCCAACATGGCACTCCTGGGTGCAGTGGCGCCCTTGAGGACTTTCCTGTTTAACAAATGCCCCATTTGGTCATGGTAAATACAGCAAGTACAATATCAAGGAAATCAACCATTTTTATTTCCATTTATGCATATTAAAGTCATGCACTAAACAATTTCATCATCTTCTGTGGACAACGTTTATGTGGTAGCAAGAGTTTGCTCATTAAAGCAGATGGGATGTATCTAGTGTTAGTCGTACTCAGAGTAGACCCATGGAAATTAATAAACATGACTAACTAATGTCCATTACTTCCAGTGAATCTGCTCTGAGTAGGATACAATTCATATATAAGATTTGCACAAAACTGATGTATGAAAAATAAACATAAGCATTACATTTCATGCACGCACACATACACACACACACTTCTGGCCAAGGCAGGATGGGGAGAGAGTACTATTGAACAGAGGGATTTGGAGAGTGAGTGTTTTTCTTTTTCTTTTCTCTTCTCTGCCTCTTCCTGTTAATATCCTAAAGGGCCATTTTATTTTTAATACAGATCTTTTGCACATGAATAATTTTGTGAAACAGAGCTGTATTGAAAAGAAAAATATACATAAGTACTGCAAATGTGCAATATTTTATGGAAACAGGCAAGCTTGGGCTGATGGAAACGAGGGGCACATGGAAGTAGGGGGTGTGGAGATAGATAGCACCCGGTGAAACTTCACCATGCACATAAAGAACCACCCACAAAAATGTGATGTCACCATTAGGGATGGGTAAATCTGTCCATTTTGATTTATCTCTGTTTCTCATTTTTCCAATCTTAAATTTAGTTCTTCACATTTCCACATCAGTCTGCAATTTTTAAAATGTGCTCATCAGCATTTTAGTGCAAATTTCTCCTAATACAACACATATTTCCTCTTTCAACAAGCCTTTTAAGTCGAGACCTTATCCCAGTCTGCATCAGTGTTGGAATTGTTTTTAAAGATGTTTTAAAGCTTTTTAAAAAAATAATTTTAAAGGTGTTTTGTTTTAATGTTTTTAAAGATGTTTTGGTTTAATATAGTTTAATGTCTGTTTTTATGATGTTTTAGAGCATTTTTGTTTGCCGTCCTGGGCTTCTACTGAAAGGAAGAGCAGGATATTATTATTATTAATAATAATAGTATGCAGTTTTGCCTAATATACACATTTTTCCAAAGCAATTTCCCTTAATATAATGCATTTTGTATGTTATTTTCATGAATATATGCATTTAATGCACAATTTACCTCAGTATATGCATTTTTGTACACTTGTCAAGAAGTGTGAGTTCTGATGGATGGCTGCTGTGTTTCGGTTCACATATTGTTTCAGAAAGTGCACATTAGGTAGGTTGAGGGTCACCTTTAAATGTAGACTGAATCAAATTTGTCCCCCATCCTTAGACACAATGCACACAGTCAGACGAGCAACTTTATGTTGGATTTTCCCCTTATCACAGGTGTGTGGAATCTTTGGCCCTCCAGATGTTGCTGAAATATGACTCCTATCAGCCCCAGCCAGCATGGCCAATGGCCAGGGATGATGGGAGCTGTTGTTCAGCAACATCTGGAGAACCAAAGATTCCCCACACCTGCCTTATCAGATTATGCATGGACTGGGAAAATCCACATTCAAGTTGGCAGTTGGGTGAGGAGGACATCATGAAGATGCCAGGAAAAACATTCAGGCATGAATTATTATTATTATTATTATTATTATTATTATTATTATTATCATCATCATCATCATCATTATCATCATTATCATATTAGAATTAGAATTAGAATCATTAGAATTAGAATTTATTACCTGTCGTTCACCCAAAGGTCCCAGGACAGTTTACAGCAATTTTAACATAATTTAAAACAGTTAAAAACAATCTAAACAACATCACAGAAAATAGGGTGGGTCCTAAAAATATGTAGCTCAGGTGTTGAACGCCAGGGTGAAGAGATGCAGCTTCAGCATTTGCCAACAGTTGTACAATGAAGTTGTCAGACACACCTTGGTGGGGAAGGAGTTCGACAGCTTAGGGACTGCCACAGAGAATGCCCTCTCCCGGGCCACCACCATCTGAACTTCCAAGGGTGGTGGAATTGCCAAAAGGGCCCCCTCTGTTGATCTCAACACCAGAGAGGGTTTGTAGGGAAGGAGGTGGTCTTCCAAATATTCAGAGAAACCTAAGTTGTTTAGGACTTTAAACAATAACATGAGTTCCTTGAACTGGGCCCAACGAACTGACCACCAATGCAGCTGTTTTAAAACAGGAGTTATATGAGTTTTAAAAGGAACTCCAGCATCTGGCTGCTGCATTTTGGACCTGTTGAAATTTCTGAGTTGTCTTCAAGGGCAGCCCCATGTAGAGCATTCTGAAATAATCCAGTCTGGAAGTTACCAGAACATGGAGTACTGTGGCCAGGTCTTCTCTGTCCAAAAGGGGCTGAAGCTGGCAAAGCAGCCAGAGCTGGAAAAAGGCACTCCTGGCCACTGAGACCACCTGAACCTCCAGTGACAGTGTTGGATCAAGGAGTATCCTCAAGGTGTGCACCTGCTCCTTCAAGGAAAGAGCAACCACATCCCGAACAGGCTGTCTTCCCACCTTCTGGACATGAGAACCCTGGACACGTAACACCTCTCTCTTTTTAGGATTCAGCCTCAATTTATTGGCCCACATCCAGTCCATCACTGCCTCTAAGCACCGGTTCAACACCTCAACCACCTCTCCTGATTCAGATGGAACAGAGAGGTAGAGCTGGGTGTCATCTGCATATTGATGGCACCTCCCTCCAAATATCTTGATGACAGATCCCAGTGACTTCATATAGATGTTAAATAGCATAACAAGAAGGAACACTGAGAACATATTGTCAAAAGATCTTCCAAAACTTGGAGATGGCCTTGTTTGGAATATGCCCACAAAAGAAGAGGCAAGCCATTTCACTTGAAGCATTTAAACTGGTGTTGAAAAGTGATGGGATCCTCTTGTTGTTGCCAATCTAATCCAGTTTCGATGAACTGCAGGTCATTTCATCCCATGTTTGCTCATTTCCGCCATCTTCTTCATTTATCCAGTGCAATTCACACGCAACCCCAGCAAGGGTGGAAGGAGATTTAAAGGGTTAAAACCAAAGAGATTAAAAGCCAAGCCTAAAGAGTCTCCTCAACTTTTCTAGGCTTGTCAATTAATAGCTGTAGTATTAACCCTTAAAATGCCATCCACCAGGACTGTCAGCTGCCAGCAATAACATAGCCAGGCAGCTCTGGGGAGAAAAGGAGGAGGAGGTGCACCCCACCACAGTGGTACAGCTCCATCATGGCTTATGACTGACCTGAGGATGGAGAAGCAGGAGGAGGAAGAGGAGGTCCCTCCCCCAGCTGGAAGGAAATAGTAGTACAGCAGTCACAGCAGCAGTTTCTTTAAGCCAGGCTAGATTGCAGAAAAGGATTAAGAAGAGGAGATTTCCTATTGCAGGGCAAGAGGCAGTGGCTCAGCAGCAGCAATGCAGGGCTCCGAAGCCATGGCGGGAGCGCCCCAATGTGTTAGCAGATCTGCAGGCAGAGGTTTGGCTGGGCTCAGTGGGCCCAGGCAGGGCAGGGAATTGTGCCCAACAATGTGGGGTGGCAGCTGCAGGCAGGGCTTGTGCGCTGCATGATCAAGCAAATACGGTGTTGGAGGAAATCTGTTGAGTTCACAGCAAGCATACTCGCTCCACACAGAGTGTGAGCATGCAAATTATTGAAAAATCCAGTAAGAAAACTGAAGTAAGCAGAATTCTCACTCATCCCTAGCCTGATAATATTTTGAAAACAATTCAGCAATGAATGGGGAGAAATGGTCCCCTATGATTCTGAATATTCATGGCCAGTGATACAACCAGAATGCAGAAACCAATAAGAAATCCTACTTACATTTTTAAAAATGTGATTATTTTATCTATCACTTCAGCTCCCTCTCTAGCTAAGACCGTAAGTCTGTAACTAACACAATAACTCTCTTATGCAATAACTCCCTAAATATCTCTCTAACTTGCTCTGTAACTCTCTCCCTCTCTTTCTATTTCTCATTAAAGACCTGCTCTTACTAAAGACCTCTGGTAAGTCATGCAAAAGGAGGACTTGTCACAATGGAGGGCATGTCACCATTGCTTAGCAACCTTGCTCAACAAAGGGCATTATTCCTCTTAATATTTTTTTAATAGCTTTCAATGGATTAAGCTGCTGTTGTTTTTATCTAGATTCCTTATACAGTGGATTCCAGTGCAGTATCAAATCATTAAAATACAATATAGGAAACCAACAGAATAACATTCAGACAAAAATAAGACTGAGTGAAAACAAAAATACAAAGCTATTAAAACAGAACAGAGGCCTCACAATCCCTAGGGAAATAAAAAAAATGTAACCTGGTGCCAGCAAGATTGTAGTGTAGTTGTAGCTGGCAGACCTATTACATATTCCCCAAATGTTTTACAGTGTGAGCATTTTCTGCTTTTTCGGTTACTGAAATATCGGCGTCAAAATATCTCAAATTGCCTAGAAATCACAGAGTGGCATCATCTGCTTCTGACATCTGCACTTAAAGGAGATACATAAACAACAAAAATATGTTTAGCACACCTCCTGCTGGGAATCAGGAGATTGCTGAACCTGAAATAGACAAATAGGAGCCCCCAGAAGAATCTTCCATACCACCAGGGCCTGTAAGGCCAGAGTCAAAACTCTCCTCCTGAGCCTGAGGGACCAAATGCCTCCTATAGTACTTCATTGGTCCAGCAGCACAGGAACAACAGTTGGCCCTCGAATGTCGGAGGAGTACCTATCTTCAGGCCAGAGGGTTGGCACTTTAAGAAACTAAGCTCCACAAGGGGGAAAAGCCTGGGGAGAGGTGGTCTAGGGGCAGAGGCTTTAAAAAGCTCAATTTGCTTTTGACCCATTGTTGGAGCTAGCAGGGCTGGCGGCACCCATGGCCCAGGTGGGGCACTGGCTGTGGGCCCACAGCCTAACAGGGGCCCATTGTCCAAGCCGGCCCAACACTACCGCCCATGCTGCCACTGCCACCCTCAACCTCCCCATCAGGAAAAAAACATTTCCTGCCTGCCCAACACACAGCTTGCTTTCTAAGTTTCTAGATTTCTTTACCATCCTCCTTTCTACTCATGGGAGCTGAGTAACTCCCACTGAGCTGACGATTTGGAAGCTGCTTATTTCTCTGTTGTGCACATGCCTTCTAAAAGCAGAGTGCACGTTCTCTCTGCGTGGAGCTGGATTGATTGCTCACTGCGAGGCTACCAATCTTCCCTTACTTCCAGCCCTGCTTGGAAGGAAGCCCTTTGATCTGCAGCTGGGAGCGGGAGGCTTTGCACTTTCTTGCAATTTGCATAAGTAAGTAGTAAGCATCACGCAAGTAAAGAAGGAACCCCACAAAGCCCCATTATGCAGTAAACTAAGAAGAACTTATAGAAAAGAGGAGGCAGAGACAAACCACACTCGGCACAATGTTTCACTGTGACATATTGTCTTGCTTTTACACAAGGTTGTTTGTTTGCCATGTTGGCACTTTACAATAAATAAAAATATTTACCAAAAAAACCTCACCAATTTGTGAGTGAGGTAATGATTACAGATGTCTTCACTGCTTTTGGTCAAAGTTTTTTGAACCCAAGTCTGTCGTATGTTTTTGTCCCTGCCCCCCTGCTCAAAAAAGCTATACTAGAAAGACCAGATGTCCTTTTCAAAATGTTTTCCCTATTCTTGAGTTCTGGTAGTGCTTTCTTTCAAATGGGAAGGATTTGTGGATAATAGGAGACTGCCTTTTACCACATCCAGCCATTGGCATACCTAACCCAGTGCTGTCCACTCCTCAGGTTTGCTTTTAAATTTGGTCATAAATGACCTGGAGTTAGAAGTGAACACTGAGGTGACCAAGTTTACTGCTGATAACACTCAGTTGTTCAGGGTGGTTAAAACTAAAAGGGGTCACAAAGAACTCTAAAAGCATCTCTCAAAACTGGGTGAAGGAGCATTACAATGGCAAATCTGGTTCAATGTAAGCAAGTGTAAAGCAATGTACATTGGGACAAAAATCCTACTTTCACCTATACACAAATGGTAGTTATTACCCGCCCCTCTTTAAAAATAAATAGATTTAAACCCCATCCGATCTGCCTGCTCGCAGCCAGTGGTGGCTTTTACCCCAAGACCTTTCCCCTCTCCCTCCCTGAAGAGAGAGCAAAGTCCAACTGAATCTTTTCCTCTTCTTCCCTCCTCCCTTACCCACCCCCCTCAAAAAGCTAATCTAGAAACTCCGTATTTTCCCTATTCTTGAATGTTGGTATTCCAAATGAGAAGGATTTTCAGAGGGCTAATCTAGCTCATCATTGTCTAGGCTGACTGGCAGTGCGTCCAGAGTTTCAGACAGGAAATATTCCCAGCCCTACCTGGACTTGCCAGGGGTTGAACAAGGGATCTTTTGCTTGCTGATATGCACATTTCCTATTTACATCTAATTAGGGCTCAAGTTCTGTATATGGCAGTGTAATCCTATGTATATGTCTACTCAGATGGAAGTCCCTATGAATCTGTTGTATTTATTTATTTATGTTATTTATATCACACCCTCCCAGAGCAGCCCAGGATGGCTGGTAAGTGTGCATTGGATTGCAGATTATCTCTTAAACTGACAAAACAATTAAAAAGACACCTAATGGAATAGTAAAGTTTGTGTTGTTTTTCTTTGACAATAAGTAGTTGTCACATTGATCAAAATTTGTTTTAGTTTAAAGGGGAGGAGCCAAGATGGGGGTGTGGTTTAAGAATGAAAGAATGGGGCCAAAGAGCCCTCTGGTATCCTGTGCACAGGGGCCCCAAGAAACCTGGAGGCGGCCCTGGGAGCCAGTTGCTCACTTGGAGTTCTCTGGGGTTCCACGGTACCTTGCATCAGACCAGAACACCCCATCAATGACTCTATGAATGAAACTACATCACACTATAGTGTTGTTCCCAGGAACACCATCTGAAGTGGTGGCAAGACTGTTGGGGACAGGGGTAAAAGACAGAAAGGGAGAAAAACCTCTGTCCCCTTGTGTTTAAAGTTAAGACTCATGCCCCCTCTAAAAAATCATTCAAATCCAAATAGTAATTGAACATTTGGGAGTGTTTTTACTCCATCCCTCTGAAATGTATGAAAATCACTGCCCACCACTTAAACCCTTCTTGCCAGAAGCGAGTACGCTACATTAAATGTTCCCACTCCAGGCTCCCTAAGCAGGTGAGAAGGAATGATCCTGTCACTTCAGCTGGACCTGGGAACACCCTCATTTAGCTAAGATTTCTATCTTAATTTCCAGTCAGAGAAATCTTTTTGCTTGCGCGGTATGCTCCAAGCAAGTGTAGTTGATGCGTAACGTATCATGTTTAATGACATCACTAGGACCCACACCCAATCTCAGTTTTTGTGATGCTTCTGACCTGGCAACCCTACCAGCATGGATACTTCAGCCCAGCACCAGGGGTGCAATCATCCAAGGTCTCAGGGGATCTTAGACCCTTTACTTCTTTGGGAGCAGGGTCCCAGCAGGGTCCCTACGTCTCTAGCATCCTATGACCCAATTAGCATGACAGGGGAGTGTGTTAGCCACTGAAAGAGTCTCCTAACATGCTTCCTTGTCCTTTCTTGCTGATTGGAGCCAATCGGAGTGAAAGAAGGTGAGTTAGCTACTGAGAAGACTCTTCTCAGTAGCTAATACTCTCCTCTTTCATGTTTATTTGCTCCTAGGGGTGTCTGTTGTCATGGGAGAAGGCATTAACAAGGATCTCAGTCTCAACCCAGCACCAAAAAAGGGGGGCGTGGCTGTGGCTATCATGAAAGGACCCTGCACTTCTGAATTTGCCAGTATACTACTGCCCAGCACTACTGTCATTAATCTCATTGTCTGAAATCAGCACAACGTTGCTGTTGCAAAGTCTGCATAATGTTATAGATGCACAATAGCGGTCGAGAAAATGCAAAATTAAAAAGTCCACTGAGGCAGTCTGTATATAATAATAAAGTGTTTTTGCAACTATTGGTCAGCAAACTGTTTTCCACTGGTATGCAGCTGCTCAATCTCAAGCTGCTGTGCAAAAAGCTCCATTCTCTTCTCCTACCAGCAGCCAAAAGATCCTTGACCTCCTCGGCTGTAGAAGTATGAGCCTGCCACCCACTGCCAGTTGGATTGACTCTTCCAGCAAAGCAGCCCTCCCTGCTCAGTAGGGAGGGGCTGGCTAGAAAGAAAGATTATAAAAGAAGGTAACAGAGTCCTTTATGCCCAGAGAAGCATAGCTTCTTAGGACCAGGTAGGGTAGTGTGTGTGAGAATATTTTTTTCCAATTGAGCTTTCATTAGCAATACACTTGATTCATTCGGTGCAATATTGCTTAGTGCTTACAACATAATGACTGCCACATTGTTTGTATTTATCATTTATATTACATTTTTAATTTAAGCTCGCTATCAATAGTGTTCTGTGTATGCCATGATTCCACATAAGTGCAGAATACAGTATTGGTTGCAGAATGTAGATTCTGAGAATTTCCACTTTCTGTGTTTAAAAAAAGAAGTTTCTAGCCTTTATGGTTGCTAAGATACACTTGAAAGGGTGTAGATGATGCGTTATGTGAAATCCTGGAAGCCAGGGCAATCATTGAATAAGTTTTCCATGCAACAGGGGTTGGGTTTCAGTGACCTGCATGGTTGTCCCTCCCCACGACAAGAATAAATTATGCACAATAGTATGAATTGTGAAATAAATTATGTAAAACAAGAGACATTATGCAAACCTGATTGAATTACCTGGTTTGTACAGGTCATATAATTCGGGGGCAGAATCTAGTTCTCTTGCATATTCAGAATCTTGACTATTGTTCCCATTTTATAAGTAGGAAGGGCAGAAAGTAGTGATTTGCCCAAGATCATGTGATGGTTCCACAAGCAGAGATGTAGGCTTAAATGGAAGTCTCTCACATCCAACTATTCTATTTTTTTTTAATTTAACAAAATTTATATACCACTTAATTGTTGTAAGTGGTTTACACAAAACATTTAAATTATCAATAAAAACAGTTAAAAACAAGTAATTGAAAATATTTTTAAACAATTAAAACAGCAATAGGCTAAAAAGAGATTAAAACACATCAACATCTATGTGTCTGGATAGGCTTGCCTAAACAAAAATATTTTAAGCAGACACCAAAAGGAATACAGCAAAGGCGCCTGCCTGGTGTCAATATTCTACCTTCTTGAAAACTAAGGAGAACTAAGCCTGGTGACTTTTAAAGGCTATTAGATCTTCATTAACACTCACTAAGGATAGAACTATGAGGCAAACTCAGGACTCCCAATCCTGAGCTGCCCTCATAACACTAAGAAAACTAGGAACATTTCCAAGGAACAATTAGCAATGCTTAAAGTCCCCTACACACCCATCCATTCATTCTCCCTTTCAAATGCCAAGAGGGTTACCTCCTTTGCAACCACTCAGCAAGTTAAGCCTGTCTGGTGGGGGGGAAAGCAACCAGGAGAGGCATTTACATTGAAGAATTAGGGGGCATGGAAAGGTTAAGCAGCAGCACCCCACCTGCTGGTTCTTAGCACACACATACACAGACACACAAATGCCCCCTGCCCAAAACCCATATTCATGGCAAACATGGTGTTGAGAATACATATTTGTTGCTGTGCCAAATGCCACTTTTCTTCCAAGCAGAATTCAAAGTCTTGATTTATTTAAATCCTTACATGGCTTGGGTCCTGGATACCTGATGGCCTGCCTCTTCCCATACCAGGCTGCCTGCTCCCTACAATCTCATGGAGGGCTTCTTCTCTATGTCCCAGCAGTGGTGTAGGTGTGATTGGCTGGGACAAAAGAAACAGGCTTTCTCAATCACTGCACCCAGATTATGGAATAAGGTTCTCTTGGCTCCACCCTTGGTCATTTCCCATCATTTCATGAAAATGTTCCTTCCCCCCACCGCCACCGCCAACATCCCCCATGCCAGGCAGAGATGAGGTGAAACTAGGGCTTTTGATCTGCTGAGCCTGTTTTTATATTGTTTGCTTTTTATATTGCTGATTTGTTATGGGTTATGGTGTTTTGAAGTAATGTAAATACATTAGGAAAGTGGGACATAGGTCTCTAAGTAAATAAATTTAATGAAATGTAGTTTGTCAAGCTAAAACGTAGTGCAGCTCTAAAGAAAGGGTTGATTTTAGGAAGGTCTTGAACCTTGTTGTCTCTTTCGTAGATGATTATGCCACATAGTTATCTGAAAATGAAATTATGTCAGCTTTCAAACTAAAACCACAAATATGAAGTATGTAACATACAGATATGTTCTAGTCTAGATGCTGTTGTGCCCACTTAAGGGAAAATATGTTCCCAAACCATTGCAGCTCATCAACAGAAACATTTGTTTTAGCTGTTTGTTTCATAAAAAACATAAATCACTTTTTCAGTCGTTTATTTTTAATCAACTGTCTTTCCCCCTTACGTCTCCACCATCCAGAACAGGCTGTACATCTTAGATCACCAGATCCTCTATGTTGTCTAGACTCTAGATCAGGGATAGTCAACAAGGTGCCCTGCAGGTGTTGTTGGACTCCAACTCCAATCAGCCCTAATCAGCATGGTCAGTTGTCAGGGATGATGGGAGCTTTAGTTCAACATCTGGATGGTGCCACCTTGGCTACTCCTGCTCTAGATTAATATATCATTTATTTTTTGAGCCTCAACCAACACAAGACTGATGCCAGACTGGTTCAGGACAAGGTATAACTATAATTAATAAAAAATACTTAAACTGATTCCTTGAGATCATAAATTGGAAATGAAATATTTGTTGCTTAATTTCTTGTTCAATTTCTCATTCTGTGTGCAAGTTCCATCTGATAGCTTTGGAAAGAGTGGCATATAGATACCAATTGAGATAATTGGGCGCACCCCACAGCTGACATTATTAACTTTATTTTTGGATGATCAAAGGGGCTTGTTGCACAAAAAACTAATTACTTTTTTTGTGTGTGTGGCAGCAAGACAAGTGATTGCCCAACACTGGAAGCAGCTAGATAACCTTAATTTGCATACCAGGAGACAAAAACTTTGGATGGTGGTATTAATGGAAAAATTGACAAAACAGGTGTGAGCTTTAAATGGAACACAGAAAGATTATGATTTGATTAAAATGTGGTGTTGTTTATTGCGTATGCGAACTCTCGGAGACAGGCAACCCCCAGTGGCCCATATGCAGCTGTAGTGAGGGGTGCTTGGTTGAAGATTTGGTGTTTTAAATTTCTTTTTCTCTGTCAATATCCCATGATACCCTGTGAAAGAATGTTTTGATCAGCTGGGATGGGAAAGGGGGACTGTATTGTTGCTTACCTTTCTGTAACAAAAATCAGTAAAAGATACCAATGTGAGGTTCCCATGCCATTCAGAAATATAGGGAATCTGTCCAGTGCTTAATCTCTATATTAATTACCTTTGGAAGGAAGGATGGGATATACATTTAATAAATAAATATAGGGGAAAAAGAGGCTGGTTGCTTGCCTGTGTGATCTAGAAACCCTCCATTCTTGTAGAGTATAACTAACTCAATATCAATTATTCAATTGTGATCAAAATACAGCCTGTACCTGCTCAGGAGCACTTTTTATTTTTTTATCTATTAAAATTTATATACTACTTGATTGTAAAAAAAACTCTAAGTGGTTACAAAATACATTAAAATTATCGATAAAACAGTTAAAAACAATTAAAACATTTTAAAACAAATTAAAAACAGCAACAGACAAAAAATGTAAAACAACAGCATCCATGCATCTGGATAGGCTCGCATAAGCAAAACAGTTTTAAGCAGGTACCAAAAAGAATAATGTCAATAGGCATGGAGTTCCAAAGACTTGGTGTTGTCATACTAAAATAATTATTTCTTACAAGTGCAGAACGGATGTTATATGGCACCTGTAACAGTCCCTGTTCTGCAGATCAAGTGCTGGAGTGGGCACATATGGGGTAAGGTGGTACCCCAAATGATAATGCATACAACCAGTTCTCTACAAACAGCTGGTCCCAAGCTGTTAAAGGCTTTATATACCAATAGTAACATCTTGAACTTGGCCCTGTAGCAAACTGGCAACCACTGCTGATCCCTGATTCATCACTTGATACTTTTGCGTGCACCCCAATTGCCTGAGCAGTGAGAGGTTTCAGGGGTTCCAATACATGTCCTGAGTTGGTTTCCTTTGAATGAGGTCACTGAAAACTTACTGGCATTTCATGATGTATGGTTTATTAGCATGCATATGCAAGATGAACTCCAACAAGTGTCCCTAAATTCATTGTTTCTCCATCAAATTCCTAGGGGGACAGTGCTAGCTCCCAAAATTTGTTAGCTTCCAGAGTCTAAAACTCAGTCTCCCTCTCTGAGTCTGGCAGGTTTGGAGCTACATAGTCTTCTCCATAGCCAGGTGAAGACATACTCTCTTTTGCCAACTGGCTCTTCTTACCTTCCAAAACTATCTCCAGCTACTTACATTCTGTGGCAATATATTGCTGCTACTTTACATGAAAAAGGAGATACTGAACAGACCTGGCCAGGACTATTTACCTAACAAAAGAAACTGGGCTGACCATTTTAGTAGTCCTCTTCTGCAGACCTCAGCTGTAAAGTCAGAGTTGGATGAGACCTTGACTGTCATTTAGATTCAATCCTGACTTTGAAAATTGGATTGAGACCTGACTTTTGAACTGTTGTAATGTTGTGTTACCATGGCATGACATTCATCATGTAAGTTTAGAAATTAGAAATTAAGAAAACAGTATCCTGGGAAACTCTAGCTTTCCCCACACTCCCATGATCCAACATTATGCGGTTCAGCATACAAGATGGCTGGTGGAGGACAGACAAAGGTTTATCTTTCATAGATTGACATAATACCTTGAGCTAACCCTCTCTGAAACTTTAAGTGCTCCTGTTCAGCAAGAATTCTAGCCTGATTGTGCCACAACCCACTAGATATATAGTGATGATTGTAGAGAACTGGTTGTATGTATTATCATTCAGACTGTAAGTTACATAGCTTTTTTTTTAATGCAGACATAACAAGCAAGAATGCGCCCAACTTAAATTTCAGTCTTGTACAAGGTATTGCCTGAAAGCCAATCAACACCTTCTAAATGTTTTAGTCAGCCTTGGATATATTATAATTGCAGTTCTGTAAAAGGCACAGAACAAGTGAGGGACAGGTGGATCTTTGTTGTAGGGCCATTGAGAGTTGTAAATATGGGAGTGCCTAGAAGGCTTTTGGATTTATTTTGCTTTACACTGTATGTGTTTGGAGTCAGGAAAAAATTGGACACAAATATGGTTGCTCAGTTAGCTGGAGGGTTTTTTGATCTTTAATGTATAGCTTGCTGAACGCATAGATCATTTAACTCAGGGGGGCAGAAATTCAGACCAAGAGCCCAAATGTGGTCCCCCAGACTTCTCTCTGTGGCCCTTAGGACTCTCTGCAGACCACATCCCTCACCAGCCCTACTTCATTTTCTCCTTGAATGTTTTTGCCTGTCTGAAACATGTCCTTGAATTCTGATAAAGCCTCTTGGTTGTCTTGATGGAGGACTGAGATGCAGATATACCATATGTATAGAAACTAGCCTACTGTACAAAGATAAAATTTACATTTGTGGCTCCACCCACTTTTGCCTCTGGCCCTTCCCCTTACTGACATGTGGCCCCTAGAAGATTCCCCAGATGGAAATAAGGACCTTGGTCCAAAAAAAGCTCCCCAACCTGGGTTTAACTCAATCTTCTTGCAGGCTTCTAGAATGACCAGATACAACAGTGTACTCAAATCTTGTGCTTTTAAAAGTAGAAGAGGCATAATGTGATGCATGCAGCACGTCATGGTGTAGTGCACACAAGTGAGAAAAATCTGCACCTGCTGAAATTCCTTTTACTTTCTTTTTTCACACATCTGATGGTGTGTTTTAACAGGTGGAAGGTTCATCTTAAGGGCTGGAAGCCGGCGCTACTCCTTTTATCTTTATGGTCATTCCAACTCAATGATTGATGAGGACTGTAAAATGGCAAGTTCATGAAGCAAGGTCAAAATAGACTTGAATGTGATGCTGCTGGAAAGGTAATGATGTTGAATGTGGATCTGTGTGCTACATGAGGTTTGCTCATTTGTTAAGAGTTATGTGCTGCATCTCCACTGGCATGTTCAAGGCAACAGAAAAAGAAGGTTTTACACAGTTCAGTGCAAAATCTTAGCAAATGTAAAACGCATCATATGGAAGGTAAATTTTTGATGGAAATTTGGAGAGCTGGAATTGGCTACTCCAGTGGCTATTGTCAGTTAAATATATTTCCACAGCATCAGAAATTATGGGGGGGGGGGGCAGAGGGGAATGGATGGCTAGTTTTAAGGTTGGGAGTTTTTATAGACAGACTGACAACTAGGAAAAAAGACTGTGCCAAGAATATAATAAAGGCTGGAAATTACTCCATCTGGAAATTAGTATATAGTAGCACAGCACGAAATGGAATAAGAGAGCATCATAAACTTTCTATACAGATGTAGCAAAGAAAGGAGAATGCTTTGTTTAGCATCATTTGCAGCAGAGGGAGGGAAATGAATCCCTGCTGGAAATGGCAAATCAGATCAGCCACATGAGATCTCAGAAGAACCTAAGAAAAGTCTGGCTGAATCAGGCAGAGGCCTGTCTAGTCCAACATCCTGTTCTCACAGTGGTGAGCCAGATAGGAAGCATAAAAGCAGGGTCTGGCTTCAAGGTTTATTTGGCTCCATCAAAGGATGCATAAGGATCATACTTACCCCCCCCCTTATTGGCTGAGGGAGAGTGGTTTCCAGCTGCTGACAGCTACAGCGGGTGATGATGAAGACTGTTCTGCTACCATGGTAGTAAACTACGGCTTGATGGTGAGTAACCTGTAAAACCTATAGCTCGTTTACAAATCCTGCCCAAAACAACATCATTGCCTTAATGCTGGGCAGAGCTGTTTATGAGACTGTAAATAGTGCATCATTTCTCATATGCCTGGCAGCAATGCCCTGCTTTCTCTGACTTAGCCAGAGGCAACACAGTTAAATATGGAACACACAACTGAAACTCATGTTCAGTACTGGGTAGCCGTCTTGGTTGCTTGGACTCAGGTTCCTGCTGTTTTTAGTAGGACATTAACTTAATCAGCAAACTTGGTCGGCATGAAGCCTCAGGCAACCTGTCAGGTAGTATATGCTCTTTGTATCCCTCATGTATGCCACTTAGAAATGGGTGTATTAAGTAGTATATCAATTATTAAAACAAAGTAAGTACGGCATGGGGAACTCGTGGCCCTCTGGATGTTAAATTACAAACACAAAGGCATTCAAGAAGGCTATAGATTAAGGACAGGGAACAGGCAACCCATATGAAACTAGTTGAATTGGTTTCCAGTCCATTTTGAAGTACAATTTAAAGTGCTGGTTTTTACTTGTAAAGTCCTAAATAGCTTGGGACTAAGTTACTTGAGGAGCGCCTGTTTCATGGATGAGAAACTTGTTGGCATCCAGATGTTGTTGAACTACAATGCCCATCGTCCCTGACCATTTTGAATGCTGACTGGGTTTGATGGGAGGCCCATTCCCTTGAGAAACTGCTCATATGTTAAGATCAGCATCTGAGTCCTGCTTTGGGTCCTGCCACCTCCTGAAATGAGGCAAGTTATGGCACTGTTGTGGCACCTCATTTCTGAAAATTCTTCGTATGTGAGGTTTTCCTGGTGCCATCTTTGTTTCCTTTATGACATCTAGTGAGAACCTTTATTTGTGATGTGATATTGTGATTTTATATTGGCATTTGATTGTTTTAGTCTGCTGTGTACTGTTTTAATTGTGGCTTTATGTTTACTGTTTTAAAGTTGTTTCCTATTTTATTACAAGCCATTCTTACAGCATAAATGTTCTAATATATATAACATACCCCAAGGCTCAACTTAATTCTCATGATTTTCTCATCCACCAACAGCCCAGCATAACTGCTGTTTTTCAAAGACCACCACCAATGAAGGAGATTTGGCTAAAATGAGGATGAGGTGGGGGTGCAGCTTATGGATTTCATTAAGCCTCTTTCTCATAATTCCATCGCTGCTTTTCCTATAAGCAGAAACAGGTATACCTATGGTGGGCTGTGTATTTAGAAATCATCATCTCAGTAAATCATACAAAATCCTGCAGCCAATTTTTATAGCAAATGGCTGGGGGCAGTGGACAGTTCCAGATTACCTATTCATTTACAAGCAGGCACAAGCGGAGGGGTGGGGAGGATTAAAAGCAAGTCCTAGAATTGATTGCCTGAGGTTTTTGTGGGGTATGGAGCAGGGTCCTAGTTCTAAGTGCATTCTACCAAGCTATTTAATGTTGACATGTTTTAAAGGTATGCCTTCCTTGATATTCCAGAACATTAAAACCCTCCAGGACATAATAAACATCCTTTATTTCAGAACATTGACTCAGGCTGTTAAAGTTTACAGCCTTCTGTTAAACAAATCTTTTCGACACATTCCTTAACGTTTTGAAATATTGCTCTGGACAGCCTAGATAGAAAGCACAATGATACCATCTTGTGGTCAGTTGCCTTAATTCCTAATTTGCAACGGTAGAAGGTGCTACTTGAAGCATGCGGATATACATAATTTGAGATGTAGAAGGCAATCACTCTGTTAAGTTTAGACATACAAAGTACTTCTGTTCCTGATCAAGCGTAGGAGAAACTGAATTTGTGTGTTTAAAGTAGACATCCACTGTGCTGATTGGCTGGAAACTGGTGATAACACTAGTCCATCTCCCTGCATCTCTGAAAAGATTTTTTCAGTATTTTAAAAAATTGCTCTTTTTTTTAAAAAGCGGGTTAAAGTACAGGTTTTTAAAGAAAAAATTAAATGCAGAAAGTCCTCCTGAAGCATGGGGAAAATGGAAAGACAGATTAGCGGAGCAGCATTCAATTTGTTGGCCAGTACGTCTTTGGAACACATTGTGAATAGGGATGGAGGAGAAATTCAATTTAGTTTGCATTTGAAGTTGAATCTATTGAATTCACACTTTCCAAAACATTATGAGAACTAAAACACAGCCATCCTTTATTTGCACGTATCTGAATTTTGCAATGCAGTTCTCCAACCAAACAATGTTTACAAAAATGCATATAGGAAGGGAACGTGCATAAAAATGAATATATGAGTGAGAATAACATAACATACATTATATATTTGAAAGAATTACTTTCAAAAATGTGTTCACTAATCAAAACTGGACACAAAAATGTGCTTATTAAGAGAATTTTGTGCTAAAATGAAGAATTTTCATGAGGGTTTTTTTTAAAAAAAATCACAAATTTCTGCAGAAATTTGAAGAACTAAATTTAAGACTGGAAAAATGAGAAACTGAGAGAACCAAAGCTGACAGATCCTTCCATCCCTAATTGTGATGGAGGAAATGGAAATGGACTGCCTTCAAGTCGATCCCGACTTATGGCTACCCTATGAACAGGGTTTTCATGGTAAGCGGTATTCAGAGGGGGTTTACCATTGCCTCCTTCTGAGGCTAGTCTTCCAAAGCAGGCTAGGGCCTGCTCAGCTTGCCACAGCTCCACAAGCCAGCCCCTTCCTTGTCCACAACTGCCAGCTGGGGGGCAACTGGGCACCTTGGGACTATTTTCCATTTTCCATGATCAAATAAAACTCAAGGCAGCTTACAAATAAATATATAAATCACAACAAAAATAAAAAATATTGCTGAAGGTTTTCTAGTTAATCGGAAATAAGATGGCGTGAGTAAAAGCGGGAGCTCTTTTCTGACTGCTGTTCACCGATGGGCGACACATGTTATGTAACACAAACAGTCTCCACTAACGCAAAGGCACAAATGTGAATACTTTCCACACATGGAATCTCTAGAGACTAATTATTTTTTCTTCCCTTTAGGTTAAGCAGAGGTTCTTCATCGTCCTCAGATGTTAAGGTAATTGTTCTTAGAAAGAAGTGTGGGAATCAGTCTGTACCTTATTTTGACATTGCAGGGGGGGGTTTCAGTCTAACCACAAAGCAGCTGTGCCCATATGGAGAGACAGGTCATTTGTAGAAAGCAGCCATAATAATACTTTGCAGTTATGTAACCTAACCAGCGCCAGCCCTGCCATTAGGCAGGTGATCTTGGGTGCCATGAAAGGGGCAGCAAATGTTTAGTTATTTAAAGTATTGACTGTAATTTATTTTATTGGCAAGCAGGGAAGAGGTACTTGTGTGGTTTTCTCCCTTAGGTGCCAAAATAATTCAAACTGGCCTTGGGTACTACAAGGGATGTGAAAAAGATGTTATTTCTGGTTTCTCTAAGTTTCTCATTTAAATTAACTGAATCTTATTTATTTATTTATTTATTTATTTATTGAATTTATTAGTCGCCCATCTGACTGGCCGTCCAGCCGCTCTGGGCGACGTACAACATAGGCATATAATACCTAGACACTGAAAATCTAAAAACAATGAAGATAAAATCTAGCCCACCCCAAAAGCCTGCCTGAAGAGCCATGTCTTCAAGGCTTGGCGGAAACTCATCATAGAGGGGGCATGGGAGGGAGTTCCACAGGGTGGGGGCCACCATTGAAAAAGCCCTCTCTCTAGCCCTCACCAGTTTGGCTCTTTTGACTGATGGGATGGAGAGAAGGTCTTTTGAGGCTGATCTTGTTGGGTGGCATAGCTGATGATACTGGAGGCGCTCCTTTAGATAGACTGGGCCGAAACTGTACAGAGTTTTAAAGGTCAAAACCAACACCTTGAATTGGGCCCGGTAAGCAACTGGTAACCAGTGCATCTTAAGTTCAATTCTCCACATTTCCACATCAGTTTGTGTGGGTTTTTTTTAAAAAAAAGGTCCTCATGAAAATTTATCAGCATTTAATACAAATTTCTCCTAATATTTTTTGCAAATCAGTTTCTCATACTATGGTGCTTTCATATGTTATTTTCATATATGCATTTTTGTGCACAGTAAATCAGTATTATTAAACCCATATGGGTGGGTGGGGTCGATCCTAAGATAGAATGGCTTCCCAAAGGCCACCTAATGAAAGCCAGGCTGCTGAAGGTAAATTTAAACCAGGGAGATCCATGAATCATAGCTTAGGCTCTTATTTGTTTAAGAATCCTATTGGATTTTGTTGTTTTGTGAGCTTCTCGGAGAACTCATGGTATGGGGCAGCTATATGAATTCATTTAATAATATATGTAAATACAAAGCCACTACTCTATTATAACTTTGGTCTTACCATAATAAGGTGCCCTAACTGTGTTTCTTAGGGAAGTAAAATAATTTGTGACAGGGGTGCTCACCCATCCTTGGGGCTCAGCTTAAGCTATCCTTGGGGCTCAGCTTAAGCCATCCTAACCATGATGAAGCAACATTGAGCAGATGGTTCACTTAGAAGATTCCAAAAGGGGTGCCTGTAATGTCCCTGTATGTAGATATTACTGTAAATATGGTAAGTGCAGGTTTTGTAGGGTAAATGTGGTAAGTAGAGTGAGTGAGAGGGGGGAGTACATGGGCTAGAATGCTGGAGAATGCTGGATGATGATTGGCTGAGCGTTTGAGTGGCTGAAGGTATAAATGAGAGGATAACAGTTGAGAGGGGGTTGGTTGTTGAGGGTCGGTTGGTTGTGGGTTGGAGTTGGTTGTGGGTTGGATTGTATTAGGCTGGTATTAAGGCAGATTATATATGACTGGAAACATAAAGAGTAACACTATATGAAACCATACACTTGTTAAATATACCTAAAGTAATCTTGTTATTTGTAATCTGGTGTTTATAAATAAATATTTTATTGGTTTACCAAAAGCCTGATCCTTGGCTGGGGTTTACACAGAACAGAAGGGAGGGCAGGGTAATTACCAAGGTGGAGAAACAGTATCAAATGGTGGCAGCGGTGAAGAGATAGTGTATCATCAAATATCCAGGGCAACCCAGGGCTGTATGCTTTATAGACAAAGATACAGGGGGGTTGTAGCCTGCAGATGCATCCAGACACAAAGTAACAATAAGCCAGAAGGAGACTAAGGCAAAGTCCCCAGGCAATATTGTGAAATAGGGAGTGGCTGGTGGTGCTGCCTAGCAGTGAGATCTTGCGAGATCTGTGCTGGAGCCAGTGAGAGAACAAATAAAAACCAGGATCCTGACTGGAGGGATCTGACAGGTGGTAGCAGCAGGAAGGATCCTGACAGTGCCATCTTGTATTTAGTACAGGAGTGGGGAACTTGTAGCCCTCTTTATGTTATTGGACTCCAACGTCCATTAGCACATCCAGCATGGCTAATCAGGGCTGGGAGTTGTAGTTTAGCAACATCTGGAGGGCCACAAGTTCCCCCACCCCTGCCTCAGTGGATGGGGAGGTGGGTGCAAAGTGTTTATGCCTAGAGTTACCATTTCCCCCCTGCCCCTTGCAGGACTCCTCTGACAAGAGGCAGAAATTCAACGGATGTGGTTTTTTCCCCAATTAAGGAAATGCTGCAATTCCCCCATTTGAATTTTCTGCCCATCCTGCTGCTGTCAAGATACAGGCGCCCTGTCAGAAACAAGGTGGCCATTCTAGTTATGCCTTCTTGATTGTTCAGGAGCCACCTAGCTGGCAATGTATGTGCTTTCCCTCCATCTCTCTTGCTAGCTGCACAGCAGGGCTCTTAACAAAAGAGGAGCGGCTGCTTCTGCTTCTACCACCGACCTCTACAGTAACCTGACTGTAAAGATTTGAGTGCCTGGCTAGAGAGTGTGAGCCCCTTAATATGACTGCCCTCTGCAGTCTTTAAAGCTACTGTTTTCATTTAACCAACCAAGGTTACATGAGACTTTTTGAAAAATCAAAACTTCCATAGCAAAGTGGCTACTTTCTTTTCTCTGCAAATTCACACACACACACACACACACACAAACGCACACACACACACACACACAGAGGCTCCCCACCCCCTAGCCCATTTTTTTCACATTCTCATTTGGGGACAAACTGCAGCTTTCAGTATAAGGCTGCTGTTAAATCAGAGCTTCGCCCTAGCAGTCATGCTACCTGGATTTAGACACGATACCTTAGAAGGAGAGATTGATTTAGACTGTGGGATAGCAGCATCCGTTGTCTTCTTAAATGCCTGCTGGGCTTTTCAGAAAAGAGCCTAAATAAAGGGGAACCAGAAGGGTGAAGCAGAAAACATACAGAAGAGCCTTTCTCGGGCTCTTTGCTTTGACCAGCTGTAGCACAGCCAGAAAATAACCCACATCCTCAAAATGAGGTGGGGGTAAGGGATGGAGAGAGAGAGAGCGCCAAAATGAGCTCCAGCTTTATAACAACAGCTTAGGGCCTTTTCTTGGTTTTTTTCTTTGCTCATAACTATTCTCATATTCATAAGAAGTCTATTCTCTGCTCAGCTGTCACTACTGCAAATATCTAGGTAAGCCCTGCCACAAGCTGTCATGAGTCAAGCAAGACAATACACAAGAGATGCACAAACCAGTTTCCCCATTTTTTCTTTCGTTCGTTCTGCTGCAGGAGGCTGCACGTTTCAGCCTATAAATTGCTGAGGGAGAGGCTGCTTACCCTTTACCCCTTTTTTCCTACTCAAAACTACTGTCCCAGAGTGATTGGTCTTCCCTTGGGGGGAAATATTCAGGGGGCCCATATATCTTTTCCCTGGCAGGCAAGTAAGCAACTGCGGGGCAGGAATATCAGGCAGAAAAAATGGCAGGGAGGGTAAGGGTTAAGCATCATTTTGCTGCTCCCAGTTGCCACCCCAGTAAATAAACAAAACTGAGAGGAGCTCCTGCATATTATTGTATTTGCTGCTGACTTTTTTAATTGGTGTCTTCCTGTTTGTAAGGTGCCTTGATAATTTTGTAGAAGGAAGACAGTATCTGTCATAACAGCCAAATCACATGACTACGTCTTTATTTTACGGGCCTTGCTTGAGATACAGAAATGTAGCAGGACCAGCTTTTTTCTGGAGGAAGTTAACCTTGTTTACTTTGTGTATTCAAAGTACAAGACAAGGTCAAAATGAAAAGTGGTAACACTGGTGACCAAAATGGCATGTTCCATGGGACTGAGTGGATGTGGGCCAAACTCAGTCCATGGAGAAACTGTGGGTTTATTCATTCCACATCTAGCTCTGTTCAAGCAGAATAGTAAAGGTGGATTAAGTTGTAGTTGCAAACTGAACAGATGGTGGTGCAACAACACAGCTACTTCTCTTTATGTTAAATCCTGCCTGGACCCGTCCAGTTCATCCGTTCACTGCTAGGGCTGCTCCCTTTCTTGTCGCAGAATTCTTGTGCTTTTTGCTCAGCATTCTTCACCTGTGGGCCTCCAGATGTTAGGAGCATATGAAGCTACTTTATACTGAGTCAGAGCAATAGTCCGCCTAGCTCAATGTCATCTGCACTGACAGGCAGCAGCTCTCCAGGGATTCAGACAGAAGCTTTCCCCAACTCTACCTGGAGACACCAAGGACTGAACCTGGGATCTTCTACATACAAGGCAGATGCTCTACCACTGAGCTATGGGACTCCCATCAGCCCCAGTCAATTTAGCCAATGGTCAGGGATAATGGGAGTTGTAGTCCAACAGCATCTGGGAACACAAGGTGGAAGAATGCTGCTTTAGCTGCTGCATAAGAGCCAATTGTGCAAACATTCTGAGACCTTGATGACTGCTGTGCTTTTCCTAGGGGAAAGCAGCTATGGGGACATATTTGTAATGGAGAAACATCAGGAGCGGGAGAAAGCTTAAATGTTCCTTGCCAGCAAGTTTCCCCCTGCAATTCCTCCCAAATCTACCTCCTTCTCTCACACACACATTCAGACACTTCTGCCGATTTGCAGATGCATCTTTTGCCTTGCAACATGTTTGCGGAAGTCTAAAGGAGGAAAACAGAATCCAGTGAAAGAGATAAGCAGCACTCCTTCCTCCCCTCAACCACTTTTTTGGCTCTAAATCACTCATCTTATGAAACTTTTTTTCAGGGAAGCAAAGGGGAAAACTTTTCATTTGGAGAAAGTGATTTGATTTCAAACCATTTTCTCCAAACTGACTTCAAAGGAGGCTACTGTAACTCCCATTTGGAGGTTGCGGCACGACCCTTTGAAGGCACACTCCCAGCACCCATCAGCTGATTGGCACTGATTTCACATCTTCAAAGGAGGTTGCTGTAACCACCAATCAGCTGATCAGTGATTACAGCAGCCTCCTTTTAATTTTGATGAGTGTCAATCACCTGATCTTTGTGATGTCAGGTGACTGGCAGATGAGTGATCCCACCCCCCTTCCCAAGTTGGCCCATGGGGGTGGGGGAATTAGGGATCCAGCCCATTGGTTGTATCCCATTCCCCACCCATGCTGTAGGGTGTTTGACAAAAAAATGTATTTGCATATACCATACTTTGGTCATAAGGCAAGGACAGGGGACCTGTGGCCCTCCAGATGTTCCATCCTTCTTGACCATTGGCCATGCTGGCTGGGGCTGAAGGGAACTGGAGTCCAACAACATCTGGAGTCTGCAGGCTCCCCATCTCTGCTCTTGGAGAGAGAGCTAGTAATGAAAATTACCACCCATCCACTCTCTTTTCTTCTAAACTTGACTGTGTAGGAACTGAAAAAGAAAAAAACCTCATGCCTTTTTTGTCAATATAACCTGGCACTGTTGGGTTTTTTTAGGGTTTGGCAGTTTTGAGAGAGTAGTACATTTAACTGGGATAATAATACATCAATCAAATACCACAGACAAAGTGGCATCCAGATGCTTATTTTAACTGTAACCTGAGAACAAAAACCAGCTCAGAATTTTTTTTTAAAAAACTAACCAACCTAAAAGAAGAGGAGCCCTTTATTATTAACTTTAATGATAATGAAATATAAAGGCAGCCCAAGGGCAGTCCAAAAGAAATTTTGAATTGGAGAGCGCACATTTTAAGGTATTTAATTGGTCAATTGGAATTGACTAACTCTTTAATCACAGGTTAAAATCTTACTTCCCCACTGGAGGCTAAGACTCAGGGATCTCTACAGGCCATACAAGCCTGTCAGCCTCTTCTTCCTTCCTTTCTGTAGCAAAAATGTTGGGAAAGATGATACTCACCCACCCCAAATTTGGATTCAAAGCCAACCACTCACAAAGACAACCCACTGTGTTTGGTTGAAGTACATGTCTGTGCCTCTTTTAAACTTCCACAATACTGACGGGCTTTGAATTTGTTAGGCCCTTTTAGCTCTGTTCTCTGCTCTCTGCTCTCTATTATCATATTTGATGTACAGAAAAAGTTTAAAATGGCTTCTCCATACAAAAAGTGACGAAATGTCCTACTTTGATGAAGGGGGAGATATAAATGTGCCTAAAAAATAGATAAATATAAATAAATAAAGGTTTGTTTTGTTTGTGACTTTTTCACTCTGATAACCTCTTCCTCTCCTTTGTCTGAGATCATAGTAGAAAAGGCTGTTTAGTGAAGGTTTTAAAGCATACAAAAATATTTAAAAGGATCCAATGACTTAATTACATAATTAAAATCCAGTCTAATTAAAAAATATTTCCTTGGCTGAGAGCTTGTCTGTCTCTGTTTTTCTGTCCTCCAGAAATTTCAGCTTGATGTCACCCATTGAAGATTTTATTTTTTAGGATGCGTTTGAACAAAACTGTCAGACCCAAGCTTCATATGAATAGACTAAAGACCTGGTGAGTGTTCTCTTTTACTCAGCAGTGATGTATTTTGTTCTGATGACTTTGTTTGCTTGATATAGATATTTTATACCACCATTCAATCATATTCCCAGAGTGGTTTACCAGAAAGACTAAATTAAGGATGCAACCCTATACCCACTTTCTTGTGAGCAAGCCCCATTGAACTCGGGGAGGACTTCTAAGTAGACACATACAGGATTGCACTTCAAACCGTAAATGCAAACATAACAACAGGGGTTTTTTTTCCCCTGAAAGATGGGCTAGACCCTAAAAGTCGAGATATTTAACAAGACATCTATCAAGGAAACTATTGTGTGGGGTGGAGGGCAGCGTTGATTTGAGGTATAAACAGGTAAGCAGGCTACAGTGGAGGAAAGACAGTATCCCAAAAGATGGTATATGGCAGGGGTGGAGAACTTGCCCTCCCCCCAATATTGCTGGATTGCGACTCTCATCATCCTTGATCATTGGCCATACTGGATAGGGCTGATGGGAGCTTGAGTCCCAAAGGTTCCCCATCCCTGGTATGTTGAGTAAGAAGATTAGATTAATTCATGGAGCATAAGGCTATCAATGGCTACAAGTCATGTTGGCTGTAGATGGTTGCCAAGATCAGAGATGACATGCCTCTGAATATCAGTTGCTTGGGATCACAGATGCTGCACTCATGTCCTTGATTGTGGTCTTTGCAGAGGTATCAGGGTTGGCCACTGTATGAAACAATTGCCTGACTAGATAGGCTTTTATTTATTTATTTTATTCAGCTTATATCCCGCCCGACTAGCAAACAGCTCTCTTGGCGGCAAACATAGAAACATATACAATAATAGAATTACAAGATCAATATAACAAATATAAAAGTACATCATCTAAAATACCAATTACAACATTTACATAAATAACTTAGATTAAAATGCCTCAGAGAAGAGAAAGGTTTTAACCTGGCGCCGAAAAGATAATAGTGTCGGCGCCAGGCGTACCTCCTCGGGGAGACTATTCCACAATTCGGGGGCCACCACTGAGAAAGCCCTAGATCTTGTTACTACCCTCCGGGCCTCCCTATGGGTCGGGACCCGGAGGAGGGCCTTCGTAGTAGACCGTAGTGTACGAGCCGGTTCATAACGGGAGAGGCGTTCCTGCAGGTATCGTGGTCCCGCGCCGTATAAGGCTTTATAGGTTAATACCAACACTTTGAATCTGGCCCGGTAGCATATTGGAAGCCAGTGCAGGCGAGCCAGAACAGGTGTTATATGCTCAGACCGCTTAGTTCTTGTTAGCAGTCTGGCCGCCGTATTTTGCACTAGCTGTAGCTTCCGAACCATCTTCAGAGGTAGCCCTACGTAGAGCGCGTTGCAGTAGTCCAAACGTGAGGTTACCAGAGCATGAACCACTGATGTAAGGTCCTCCTTACTCAGATAGGGACGTAGCTGGGCTACCAACCGAAGTTGGTAAAATGCATTCCTAACCACCGAGGCTACATGGGCCTCGAGTGATAGGGAAGAGTCTAAAACGACTCCCAGACTACGAACCTGATCCTTTAGGTGGAGTGTAACCCCGTCCAGGACAGGGTATGTATCCACCATCTGACCAGAGAAACCATCCACCAGCAGCATCTCAGTCTTATCCGGATTGAGTCTCAGTTTGTTAGTTCTCATCCAGTCCATTGTCGCGTCCAGACAATGGTTCAGCACATCGACCGCCTCACCTGAAGAAGATGAAAAGGAGAAGTAGAGCTGTGTGTCATCAGCGTACTGATGACAACGCACTCCAAAACTCCGGATGACTGCACCCAACGGCTTCATATAGATATTAAAGCGCATGGGAGACAAGACCGAACCCTGTGGGACCCCATATTGGAGAACCCACGGGGTCGAGCAATGTTCCCAAGTATTATCTTCTGGAGACGGCCCGCCAAGTAGGAGCGGAACCACTGCCAAGCAGTGCCTCCAACACCCAACTCCGCAAGTCTCTCCAGAAGGATACCATGGTCGATGGTATCAAAAGCCGCTGAGAGATCAAGGAGAATCAACAGAGTTACACTCCCTCTGTCTCTCTCCCGATATAGGTCATCACACAGGGCGACCAAGGCCGTCTCAGTGCCAAAACCAGGTCTGAAACCCAACTGAAATGGATCTAGATGGGATCTAAATGGGATCATCTAAATGGGATGATCCAGTAGTGCTCTCCATATGTTCTTAGGGGAAACATTTGGGCATTTTCTAGCATTATGGAAAAGCCAGAGAGAAGAGGAAAGGCCAATGACTTGCATTTCTGCTCTAACAGAACTCACTCTTCTCCCCTGCATAGCTCCATCAGGCACAATACACTGGATGCTGCCCTTTGATGAGGTTCATTGAAGATGAAATGACTCAGGATGTGTGCAAGAAAGGCATAATAGTGGGCTGTTTGTTCCCAGTGGATCGAGTTCCTGAGAATTACATAAGGCTTCCAAAAAAACCAAAAAAACCTGTGGGCGAAGAGGTTCTCTTGATGCAATTAGCATTGAATTCCACAAGACACTGCTGAGACAAATAGCTGAAAAGCACATTTCCAAGAGATTACATGTCACTTATTCTAAACGCTGTTGTAATTAAAAATTCAGGGGTGGAATTCGGTGCATCCAAATATATATCCTGAAAAACATGCACTACAATATTGCACCCTCTCATATATCACTGCATGTTGCTAAGCATCCCTACCACAAAGCATGGTCAGGTGGACAGTTGAAGAGGTAGGTTCTGGGGGTAGGATTAAAGACTGCAGAATAGGAGAGGAGACAAATCTGACCCACTGGACCCAATCTGTCAATCCCCATGGAAATGAGGTTGCACACCTTGAATTATTGTTGGTGATGCTTGCACAAGGGAACTTCCTGGCGAATCATGTCTCATGCAAAATAGATGGGATGGTCGTGCCACTATTTGCATTTTCTGCAGCAGGCACCAAAAGGCTTTAGGATAGCCTTGGCACCACAAGACGGCGTGTGAAACTACCAAGGTTTAATTGGGTATCAAAAGGATTCATCCCTGATTTTAACACCAAGGCTGAGACCCACACTAGATGGGGCAGAGCCCTCGAGTTATGTTTTAACACAAAGCTTCTTGAATCATGTAGAACAGGTGTGGAAACGTTGGACCTGGGGGCCAAACGCATCTGTATCTGGCCCTGGGGACTCTTCCCAGGCCACACCCTCTCCCCAGTCACACTCTTTTTCCACAGGTCACACCCCTCCCCACCCTTGCTTTGCATCCTCCTTGAGTGTTTTTGCCTTGCTGAAAAGTGTGCTTTCAACTCTGATCATGCCTCTTGCTTGCCTTGATGGAAAAGGGTGTGTGTGTGTGTGTAAAAACCAGACTATCACAGAAAGGTAAAATTTACATTCATTGCTCCACCCACTTTGCCTCTGGCTCCACCCACCAGCAGCATATGGCCCCTGGAAGGTTGCCAAGAAGGGAATGTGGCCCTCAGGCTGAAAAAGGTTCCCCATCCCTGATGTAGGAGCTGTGGGATGGATCCAGTTTTAAAAGCAACAGAGGCACAAGGGGTGAGTGGAGCTCAACGTTCATCCTCTCATGAATGACCTCCCTATAGCTCCTCCCCCAAAGCACTTTTGTCTCAGCCATGGGGCATTTCCAGTATGAGATCCCCATCTCAGAGAAAAGCACCAGCAGAGAGAGGCTGCAGGGAGATAAGCCATGGTCAGGGCGAGCCAGCATGGTGCTAGGGTTAGACTACTGCTGCATTCAGACTGGGGAGAGCCAGGTTCAAATCTCTACTCAGGCAAGAAGCATTTTAGGTGATTCACTACTTCTCAACCAAACCTACTTCACAGGGTTATTGTGAGGATAAACTAGGAAAAGCAAGCATCATATACACTGCCATGAGCACCTTGGGGAAAAGGTGGTTTACACATGTAATAAATAAAAAAAGGGAAGAGGTTTTGCACTCATCAGCTATGTGCCCATTTTGCTGTTTTCACCACTGCCATTAGATGTGACTGAAAGTCAGTGTAGTGTAGTGGTTAGTGTTGGACTTGGACCTGGGAGACCGGGGTTTAAATCCCCACTTGACCGTGAAGCTCACTGGGTGACCTTGGGCCAGCCACTGTCTCTCAGCCTAATCTATCTCACAGGGCTGTTGTGAACAGAAAATTAGGAGGAGGAGAACTATGTTTATACGCCACCTTGAGCACCTTGGAGGAAAGGTGGGATATAAACATACATAAATAAATAAATTAGGGCATCTCTGTTTTTAAGCACATGGGACTACTGCCGTCATGCCTAGTTTGGCTCTGAGGTGTGTGATGCAATAGTAAGATCGTGCACAGTGCTTTTCATTCACCACTGGGTAGCCACAGCCTCAGAATTAAGGAGAAGAGCTTCCAAGGCAGACAGCAAGGCTTCCTTACAGGATTGGGCCTAGCCATCTCCCTTTTTTAGAAATTTGCCAGCGTAAGAAGATCTGGCACAGTGCAAGAAACGTTCTTGTTCATTTGAAGGCCCAATCCGCACAATAAAAGTGCCTCATGGCTAACTCCCACACTGCTCCCTTGACATCTGTAGGAAGGAACTCTGTGGATCAAGAGAACAATCTGGCTCCTTCCAATAGCAGTGGTGGCCTTTTGGGGACCAGCAATGCTTCTGAGGAAAAGGAATCAATGAATTTGCCCAGTTCACATTATTCCTTTGCCACAGCAGCATGGGCTCACAGCAGGGGGATGTGACATGCACACCACTTCAGCAATATAGGAATCAGCCCAAAGTCTTTTCTTCTTGCATTTTTATATTGATGTCTTTTCTTACCATTCCATCACATCTATTATTATTATTATTACCTTGTCATTATTAAATGTTTATCCTACACTTTGCCGAAGGGCCTCATGGCAGAATAGATGTTTCTCCTCCCCCCTTTTATTCATACAACAACCCTGTAAGGTAGATAGGGATGGAGAAGAAATTCAATTAAGTCTACATTTAAAGACAAACCTACCAAATTTGCACTTTCCAAAACAATATGCAAACTGAAACACAGCCATCCTTTGGAAGTTGCACTTCCCTGAATTTTGCAATGCAGTCCTCCAACCAAGTGAGGTGTACAGAAATGCACAGACTAGGGTAAAGTGTACATAAAAATGCATATATTCGTGAAAATAACATACAAAATGCATGACATATGGGGAAATTGCTTTGCAAAAAGGTGTTTATTAGGCACAATTACAAAAAATGTGTCTGTTACAAAAATGTATACATTAGGAGAAATTTGCACTAAAATGCTGATGACTGTTCATGAGAACTTTTTTTTTTTTTTTTTAATGCAAACTGATGTGGAGAACTGAAGATTGTAAACTGAGAAATGGAGAGAAACTGAAATTTGACAGATTTGCCTAGAGGTAAGTTAGGCTTAGTGAGCCTGTCTACTTCAAGGTCATCCAGTGAGCTTTGTGGATAAGTGAGGATATGAACCTGGGTCTTCTTGTCCAACAGTTTAACTGCTGTACCACACTCAGACTGTCATCTTCTTGTAATACACCTCTTGACATTGTTTTATCTCTCTCTCTCTCTCTCTCTCTCTCTCTATATATATATATATATATACCCAATGCAGGCAGGAAATGAGAACAAACAGAACTTCTCTAATATATCAGCCATTCTCAAGATAACCCGAGAGCTAACAAAGAGCTGGAGAGACGGGGCAGCTCTCACGTAGGCAACAGGCAGGGCTTGATGCTTCATGGATTTGGGCCCAGTGATTTTCCACTCCTGTAAGAATGCAGCTGACCTAATTTAAACTGCTGAGGGAGCACCCAAGCTCAGTTCAATTCAAAGGCAATGACAGGTGGACAGTGTTGAGGTTTATAAAAATAATGAACTGGGTGTAGGGTAGGGTTGAGGGAGAAATTTAATCTAGTTCATATTTAAAGGCAAACTCACCTAATTCTCAGTTCCTGAAACAGTATACCTATCAAAACGCAGCAATCCTTTGAAATTCACACTTCTCTGAATTTTTCAGTGCAGTTCTTCTCCCAAGTATGGTGTAGAAAGATGCATATGCTTGGGTAAAATGTGCATAAAAATGCATATATTAGTAAAAATAATGTACATAAATGCAACATGCTAGGGGAAACTGCTTTGCAAAAATGGGTCTATTAGGCAAAATATAATACATATATTAGGAGAAATTTACATTAAAATGCTGTTTTTTTCATGCAGATTTTTTTTAAAGCAAACTGATGTGGAAATGTGGGAACGGAAGTTCAGATTGGAAAAATTAGAAATTGAGAGAAACTGAAATTGACAGATCACCCGTCATTAATGTAGAGCAGCCTTTCCCAACCAGTGTGCCTCCAGATGTTGTTGGACCACAACTCCCATCAGCCTCAGCCAGCATTGCCAATGGTCAGGAAATATGGGAATTGTGGTCCAACAACATCTGGAGGCACACTGGTTGGGAAAGGCTGATATAGAGTGTGACTTAAGAGAGTATTCTCTCACATACCTACAATACCTCAGTTGTTCACGCTCTGGTAACTTCTAGATTGGACTACTGTAATGCGCTCTATGTAGGGCTGCCCTTGAAGACTGTTCGGAAACTCCAGCTAGTGCAAAATGCGGCAGCCAGGTTGTTGACGAGGACCTATCGGTATGCGCATATAACACCTGTCCTGGCCCGCTTGCACTGGCTACCCATCTGTTTCCAAGCTAGATTCAAGGTGCTGGTTTTGACCTATAAAGCCTTATACAGTGTGGGACCGCAATACCTTGTGGAACGCCTCTCCCGCTATGAACCTACCCATTCACTTCGTTCAGTATCTAAGGCCCTCCTCCGGGTACCAACTCATCAGGAAGCCCGGAGGAATGTTGTTAGATCTAGGGCCTTTTCTGTGGTGGCCCCTGAACTCTGGAACAGCTTACCTGAGGAGATACGCCTGGCGCCTATGGTACTTTCTTTTAGGCGCCAGGTTAAGACCTGGCTATACTCCCAGGCATTTTAATGTTTTTACGTTTAATTTTTTGTTAGTTAATTTTCTGCTATGTGTTATTGATTTTATTATATTATTGTATTTTAATCCAGTTTTGTACACTGCCCAGAGAGCTACTAGCTATGGGCGGTCTAGAAATGAAACGAAATAAATAAATAAATAAATATAACTGAGGGAAATTGAGTGGCTGTTAGGGTCAAGAAAAAAATCAAGTATTTCTTTGACCAAGACATAAGTAATTTATAGAACTCAACATGTGATGGTGTTTTTTTAAAAAAACCCTGATGCTTAGATATTCAAAAACCATTCTGCTCATCACCCACCGAACTAAAAGAAAACTCACTCAAGCTAGCACATAGATAGTACATGATTATACATACTAAGCAAAATAATGCAAAGTAGGGTTGCCAGGCTCAGGGCCTGAGAATGATTCTGTATCTTTAAGAGAAGAGAAAATTCAGCCAAGTGCAGGTTTTCTTGCAACACTGTAATGGGAAAAACCATGAGGTGGAATTCTCCCTTCCCCCTGCACAGCTTTTAAAGATACAGAATACCCCTTGGTTGCCAGGCCCAGCCTCCAAGAGGTCTTCTGTATCTTTAAAAGTTGTGCAGGGAGAAGGGAGAATTTCACCTTGTGGTTTTTCCCATTACAGTGTTGGCTGCACTTGGCTGAATGTTCTCTTCTCTTAAAGATACAGAATCATTCTCAGGCCCTGAGCCTGGCAACCCTAATCCAAAGCAATAACGCTTGGAGAGGATACAGGGATCAAGGCACATACTTCCACATGTGGTGGAGTATCCCACCATTAGAGAATTGTGGAAGAAAATATTTAACAAAATTGAACTGATAACAGACCAGAAACTATTTCTAGAACCTCTCAGGGCTCTCTTCTCCATTTTTACAGAGACAAAAGGCCCAATCTTCTTTAAAGACCTATTGATCTCCTTCTTTGTGGCGGCCCAAATAGTAATAGCTTGCAATTGGGGGGGGGGGGAACCTGCAACTTGACAGAGGTATGCACAAATCTAAACAATGACCCTAATGGAAAAGCTCACAAAACTATCAAAACAGCAGAAAGTCCCCTTCAAGAAAGATACATTTCATGAAAAATGGGCCACCTTCATTGGCATCATTACAACCAAAGAGCATGAATGGAAACGCCCGTCGACAAATGCTTCACTGTAGAGAGACATGTTAGACTGGGCTCCTGCTGGGAGGAAGGGAGGAATATAAATCAAATAATAAACATTCAATAAATCACAGCATCCCAACACTCAATCAGCAACTGATTAAACTTAAATGCGCACAACCCGTAATACAAGCCATAACAACCACAACAACCTTAGTAGGCAAACTTAGACACATCTGATAGAAACCATACATTCCTAACTCTACCTCAATCTGTACTCCTTGCAAGGAACCATTCCCCATCCCCCATCCTCACCCCACACACTAACCAAGATCACAACAGATGTATTAAGAATGTGATAATATGTTCTAACTATATAATATTTTTGTAAGCCATCATACTCTCACGCATGGAAGTGGGGCATGGTGGTAGGACGGCAGGCAAGCGAAGCGAGGGAGTGCGATAAGCAAGGATGGTGGGATGGTGGTTGGCAACTGCGGAGGGGTAGGTGAGGGAGCATGAGGGAGCAGGCAGGCAAGAGTGAGGGGGCAGGTGGGTAGGTGAGCGAGTAAGCACGAGCAAGCAAGGGAGGTGGGCAGGTGAGTGAACACAGGGGTGGATGGGGGGCAGGTGAGCAAGTGAGCAGGCAGCAGCAACAATCCTGGAGGCCGGTAATCAGTTGAGGTGAGGTGGAGGCAACAGCCTGAGCAGACGGAGCTGATAAGCTGCCTAAACGGGGTGGCAGCAAGTGCCTGGGAGACTGGTTTAGGAGTTGTCTGGGGGTGGGGGGCAGTTTTGGGACTTGCCTGTTTGTGTATGTTTGGGAGTCCCTGTGCATGTGTTTGGGTGTGCCTGGTGTGTCTGTATATGTGTGTTTGGGAGTCCCATTGAGATTAGGAGTTCAGGGGGATTAGGAGTCCCAGCAGGGTCCGTGTGTGTGTGTGAATGTGTGTTTAGCAGTCTGTGGGGGGTTGGCACGTGAAGCGCACAGGGACAAAGCCCCGAGTGTTGTATAAGAAGTTGCAAGAGTGTAACCATACAACTTATATCCCTCTTCCTTATTGTACAACAAAGACGTTCAATAAAATTTGGAAAGAAGATAATAGGGCTATTAATGGCTGTTAGAAATGAGAGGAAATAAGACCCCACCTGCACTATACATTTAAATCAGTATCACACTTTAAATGCTCACAGTTTCTCCAAAGAAGCATGGGAACTATACTTTGATAAGGGTGCTAAAAGTTGTTAGGAGGCCCATATTCCCCTCACAGAGCTACATTTTTCATAGTGGTTTGACAATCAATCCCTTTTCTCAAGGAACTCTGAAAATAGTACCTCTGTGAGGGAGTCCCCTAACAACTTTCAACACCCTTAACAAACTACACTTCCTAGGAGCCTATAACTATTAAATTGGTATAAAAGTGCTTTAAATATGTGGTGCGGATGTGGCCACAGTTGGTATCAAAAGGAGAGCATGTGTATTTTCCCCATGTAATATGGATTTAACCTTCTCTGGGACAAATCTGATGTAAAATAAACCTGCACAAATTTCCATTTGTTTGTGATAAGAAGAACATAAGAAGAGTCCAAGTGGATTAGATCGAAGGCCTACCTAGCTCAGCATTCTCTTCTCCACAGTGGCCAGCCAGATGCTTCTGGGAAGCCAGCAAGCAGGACATGAGCACAATAGCCCTCTCTTGCAGCTGTTCCCTAGTGACTGTTATTCAGAAACATGCTGCCTCTAATAGTGGAGGTGATATATAGCCTTCATAACTAGTTGTCATTGATAGCCTTGTCCTCTATAAATTTAATCTAATCCCCCTTTAAAGCCCTCTAAATTGGTGGCTGTCACCACATCCTACGGTGGTGAATTCCACAGGTCAACCATGTGCTGTGCTGTCTGAAGACATATTTCTTTTTGTCTGGCCTGAATCTCCCACCATTCCGATTCCCTGGATAACCCCAGGCCCTAATTTTTAAAAAGAGGGACAAAAAATCCCCTCTATTTATTTATTTATTTATTGCATTTATATACCGCCCCATAGCTGAAGCTCCCTGAGCGGTTTACAACAATCAAAAACATTTATCCATCCAGTTTCTTCACACCATGTATAATTGTCTAAACCTCTAGCATGTTCCCCTCCCTCACTTGCTTTTTTTTTTTAAGGTAAAAAGCCTCACATGTTATAACCTTGCTTTGTAGGGCAGTTGTTCCAGCTCCTTGATCACTGATGGTGTGATTGCCCTTTTCTCCTCAGATTGTATATATGCACCATCTAGAGTAAACAGGGTTTGCAGGCTTCTGTATCACTTCAAATACCTGTTTGACCAGAAATGTACAGCAAACACAATCCAAGCCAGCCCTGCCATGAGGCAGTGGTGGAATTAGGTCAACATAGGCACTGGACTTAATGATCTAATGCAGAGGGGAGGCTTTTGAGATAGTGAAGTATTTGCTTCAATTACCTGAAATGGTTTTACAGGGCCACCTCTTTATATAGTAATGCCATGTATTATTTCACAATGGTTAAGCTAGCCCTGCTGCATTTGGGGTCCCTCTGCTCCTTCTGCTGAGTGGAGCCCTGGACTTCTGCTCCCAAATCCTGCTGTGATGGCACTATTGCTATAAGGCAAAGCAAGGCAGGCCTCCTCAGTGTTTGGACAACATTGTTGTTGTTATGTGCCTTCAAGTCGATTACGACTTATGGTGACCCTATGACTCAGCGACCTCCAAGAGCATCTGCCTGTTCAGATCTTGTAAGTTCAGGTCTGTGGCTTCCTTTATGGTATCAATTCATCTCCTGTTTGGCCTTCCTCTTTTTCTACTCCCTTCTGTTTTTCCCAGCATTATTGTCTTTTCTAGTGAATTATGTCTTCTCATGATGTGTCCAAAGTATGATAACCTCAGTTTCATCATTTAGCTTCTAGTGATAGTTCTAGTTTAATTTGTTCTAACACTCAATTATTTGTCTTTTTGCAGTCCATGGTATGCGCAAAGCTCTCCTCCAACACCACATTTCAAATGAGTTGATTTTTCTTTTATCCGCTTTTTTCACTGTCCAACTTTCACATCCATACATAGAGATTGGGAATACCATGGTCTGAATGATCCTGACTTTAGTGTTCAGTGATACATCTTTGCATTTGAGGACCTTTTCTAGTTCTCTCATAGCTGCCCTCCCACTCCTAGCCTTCTTCTGATTTCTTGACTATTGTCTCCATTTTGGTTAATGACTGTGCCAAGGTATTGATAACCCTTAACAAGTTCAATGTCCTCCTTGTCAACTTTAAAGTTACATAAATCTTCTGTTGTCGTTACTGTAGTGTTGTTGACGTTCAGCTGTAGTCCTGCTTTTGTACTTTCCTTTTTAACTTTCAACAGCATTAGTTTCAAATCATTACTGGTTTCTTCAACACCCTCTCACCACATTAAGGTGTGTATCCTAGAGGGGGTGGACAACATTAAAAGGTGCTAAATAGGGTGGCCACATATCCTTTTTTACATGAGAAAGTCCTCTATAACAGGGGTCCAGAACCATTTCCAGCTGGTGAGCCGGGTGCTTCAGTCCTCCATCACTCATAGGGCCTTTTGACAGGTGGGCAGGGCCATCTCCTGACATCACCATGACATCAAATGAAGCATTTTCCTTTGCCTGCACGGTTTGAAATCAAACCGTGCAGGCAAAGGCCTAATACTTTGCAAGTGCTGCTGATCAATTGATAATTGGCCCTTGCAAAGCCCTTTGCCTTTTCAGGCACCAGTGATCACAATGGCCCATACAAAGGCACAGGGCTTTTCAAGCACCAACAGTCAGCTGATAGCTGGGATCTGCAAACCCTGCTTTAAGCAGGGAGCTGCTTCTTTACCTGCCCAAACCTGACATTATATATACCTGCCCCATCACATCATGTTGCGTAGAGCAGGTGGGCATGGCTTAGCCTAAATAGCCTCACATGGGGAGGCCTGGCAGGCCTAACTAGACCCATGGGCCGAAGGTTCTCCACAGCTGCTCTACTTGAATGGCTGTCAAAGAGGACAATCCTCTTTCTGAAAAGCTGTCTAGTCCAAGTCCAGTTTAAGGATAAAGCGTAAAGATAAAGAGGAAGGGAGAACATGGACCTTGAAGTTGCCCATCAACAATCCAGTCACAGGCTTCCCCACTATGGTGAAAATGTCTATTTACATTAGAGCAGGTTTGTAGTCTTCGGGTGTTCCTGGATCTATCTTTGTCACTAGAGGGCCAGGTGATCTCAGTGGCTAGGAGTGCCTTTTACCAGCTTTGGCCATTTCTGGATTGGGATAGCCTGACCACTGTTATCTATGCACTCCAGGTTGGATTAATGTGATGTGCTCTGTGTGGGGCTGCCGTTGATGTTGGTCCAGAAGCTGAAGCTGGTGCAAAATGCAGCAGTGCAACTGCTCACTGGGACAGGATATCACCAGCATGTTACCCTGCTGTTGAAAGAATTGTACTAGCTGCCCATTCGCTGCCGGGCCAAGTTCAAAGTGCTGATTTTAGTGTACAAAGCCTTATACAGCTTTGAAAATAATCTCGCTCCTTATTTACCCAGTTGATCACTGTACTCTGCAGGTGAAGGCCTCTTGCAGATATCATCCTATCAGGAGGTCCGTTCCACACAACATAAGAAGCGGAACTTTAGGGTTGTGGCACCGACATTTGGAATTCCCTCCCCTTAAATATTAGACAGGCATCATCTCTGTTATATTTTCAATGCTGACTGAAGGCCTTCCTCTTTCAATAAGCCTTTTAAGTAGAGACCTTATCTCAGTCTGTGTCTATTTTGGAATTCCTTTTTAAAGAATTTTTAAACAATGTTTTGTTTTTGAGGTTTTAATATATGTTTAGTGTTTTGTCCTTTGTTTTTTGCCCTGGGCTCCTTCTGGGAGGAAGGGTGGGGTAGAAGATTAATAAATAAATAACTAAATAGATCTCAATTTGCAGCTATACATATAAATGAGCAGATGCAAATTTTATGCAGATGTGTACCACCTGAATTGAGAGAGTTGTTTCCTGAGACGGTGGAGCTCCTGGTCCATGATCAATGGCAGCTTCAGGTCACTGGGCTCCGTGACCTGACACTGGTATGGATCACAAAGTGGGAGCTCCACCCTCCCATCCCAAGGAGGGGCCCCTCAGGGCCCCTCAGCCAGTGCCTAATTTGGCTGCTTGCATTTACTAGTGGCCTGCTTATACACATCTGCGTCTCATGAAATAAAGGGTGCTTTTCTTGTACAAACAAGCTAATTCACTGACATGCTTCTGAGAGGGTTCTCTTCAACTCCAGTGGCACAGAGTAATGTGAGAGCTGCCCTTTAAGTCTTGTTTAGAGACCATGAAGGTGGTTTCCAGTTCCACTTGACATTTCAAGTCTTGGGAGTCGCACAAAACTTTGCTGATGCATTTCAAGTCTACAATCCACGAATGTGAGGCCAGGCTTTTTAACCATTGGTGATGGTGTGTGCATGAGAGTTGAACAAGCTCTTTGTCTAAGCTAGTGGCATTTTCTGCCTTTTTCATGTGTCTGTAGTTGCAAAAACCAACTGATGTGTGGAAGAGAACATGATCATTTCCACTGTTTCCTTTGTGACCTTGTAGTAATCTCAAATCTGGCTTGATGCCCATCCATGACTCTGTGTTAGAACTATTGCAGTATGTGAAGCTGATCTCCAGATGGCCTGGAGCCATACTTTGAGGTATGTCTGGCTCCTCAAACTAGCTTATTGGAATGTGTCTTGAAGAAGAGATACAACGAACAACTTTATTGCTAGGGACACATTTGTTTGTTTATGAAACCATATTTTAACCACCTTTTATCAGTTAATATGAAGGTGCTGTACAAAATAAGATCAAAATGGCCATATTACAACCTTAACATACAACAATAATATATAACAAACCATAAAATGCAATCAAAATAAAACAGGAAGTAAAAACACAATAGGCCTGACTAAACAACTAAAATGCCTGGGCAAACAAAAATATTTTGACCTGGCACCAAAAGGATAGCAAAGTCGATGCTGTCCTATTTCTATGAGGAAGGTGTTTCACAGGTGGAGTGTCATATCATAGAAGGCTTCCTCATTGTCACAAAATGTGCAGAAGGTGCTTTAAGAACCTCCCCAACAGATCTCAAGCAAGCTGGTATAGGGAGATATGCTCCATCAGGTATTTGAGTACTGTGAGTACTTTTTGAGTACTATGATCCCATTTGGCCAAAGCCATTAATGTTCAGGAGGCCACAGTCTGCATTCATTGAAGCTTCTGGGTCATCTTCAAGGGCAGCCCCATGTGCAATATATTACTGCAATCCAGTCAGGAGCTTACCAGATCTTGAACCACCATGACCATGCTATCCCTTTTCAGGAACAATGGGGCTGGCACTAGACTTCAGTGGACCCTCAACACAGTCTGACCAATGCCCCTCCACCACAAATCCCCCTGCCCAAATTCCCCCATCACCACCCAAATTCCCCCCAGATGCTGAAGCCCGTGCCCCCATCCTGCTCTTTGTGGCAGCAGCAATGCTGTCATTCTCTTCAGCCTTATAGCCAGGACAGGGCATATGGGTGCACCGTCTCTCTCCCAGGATCTTTTTGGAAAATTGTCTTTTTAATTTGTGACATGATAGACAGTGACAGCCTCTATAGGTCCCATTTAATTCAATGGGACATACTCACAGATGAGTGTGGTAAAGGATAAGCCACACTTCTGTACCCACTTACCTGTGATTAAGTCCCATTGAAATAAATTGCACTAACTTCTGAGGAGACACATATAAAATCATGCTGTTAATCTCCAAGATCTTCTACGCCATTGGACTTCAACCTTTGGTCCTCAGACAGACTACAACTCCCATCATCTCTGACCATTGAGCATGCTGTCTGGAGATGATGGGAGCTGTAGTCCAACAACATCTTGGGACCCAACAGGCCTGTAGCTGGGGGGGGGGAATGAGAGCATCTCCCCTAGAGCTGTGTTTCGCCCCCCTCAGTTTTGAGAAATTGTCTTCTTTGTAATTTGTGACATGACAGACAATGTCAACCTCTATTTAAAGAATTATAGCTTGTTTTAAGAACAGGAGCAATTTAAGAATAGGACCCCTTGAAAAATTCAGTGAATAAGGCAAGGTGAGTGCACAACAAAAGCTTCATCTGGTCTGCTCACTCAAGACTTTCCCTAAGGGTGAATTTTTCATGCTCACAATCACCCTATAATTAGTTAAGTGTAATTAAAAAAACAGCCTGTACTGTAGCATGACTCTTGGAGAGTTAAATATTAGAACTTTGTATTATGGGCTATAATTAGATTCCACCTCCTGAATGTTTCTTTGTTCTGCTTTTTAGTTTTAGTTTCAGTTGTGTTCTTTACCCAGTCAGCAATAAAGAAGCATGTTTGCTTGCCTGCAGTGAGAAGTAAGAGTGTTTATTCTGTAGTTATTATGATGAGTAGAGCAAGATTGTGTGTTTATTGCTAAAGAGTGAAATAAAGAGATAACTTAAAGTGATCTGAAAATGTATCTAACCTAAGATACCTTTTACTCTTTTAAAGCACTCACTATCTGCACAATCACAGTGTCTGTTTTTTTCTTTTTATTGAGTACTTGATGGCAAACAGCCTAGAGGAATAGAAACACTGCTGTGCACACTACACTTAGCTGACTTGCCACCTAGGCTGTAACTCGGGCCTAATTTTTGATTTTCCTAATGTGTGCACCTCAGCATGAGGCCTTTTCAGGGTTTCTTGGCAGAAAAATCAATCCAACCACCAGAAAAAAAATCAATTGTTTTACACAATTAGTTTCCACCTGCTTAGCTAGTCCTTTATATAGCAGCCAGTTAAAAAGGTTTGGTATCCCATTGTTCACTGTGTCCTTAACATCCTTTTTTCTTATAAAACAAAAAAATATGCCAGTCATTAATTCTTGATGTTCATACTAAATTTTCTGTTAAGGTGACCTTCACACAGCCTATTATGCAAGTTAATACACTCTCTGCATGGAGGAGGAGTGAGGAGAAGGTCACTGACTTTCCCTTCCCCTGGCCTGGCCCTCACATCCTCTCCACCAGTGAGTGGGGCGGGGGATTGTCTGGTGCTGTGCACCTCCCCCTGAAAATGTCCCACCTAGAATATGGCTACCTCACCAAACAAGAAAGGCTGGCTACAGGGCTGTCCGTTCTCCCTCTTACTTAAAAAGAAAATCTTATTTTGCCATTTCCATAGTGAAGGCAGTGCTGATGGCTTTTCTACTATCTCTGGGTTCTGAGAAAGGGCCAAAGAAGGATCCTTCAGAGCCAGGAATTCTCACAATGGCAAACCAGATGCCTGTAGGAAGCCCACAAGCAGGATATGAGTGCAACAGTACTCTCCCGATTTGTGATTCCCAGCAACTGGCATTCAGAGGCATACTGCCTACAACAATGGAGGCAGAACATAGTTTAAACTGATATTTCCTGCAAGGAGAAGATACAGATTGTGTGATCCAAGCAGGACCCCAGTGTACCAATGCAAGGCTTGAGATTCATCTTCTAGCACGTTGGAGTGATTTCCAGTCCTCTATGTGAGATGCCAGAGGTCTCAAACCAAGGACTTGCAAACAGACACAAGTGCCTTAGTCTTTGTCTGGAACCTCTTTAGTCTTTGCCATTCAAACCATCCTGCATGTTCATGTACACATTTCCTTTCAACAGAGTAAGGAATTCTAAATAGGCATGGCCTGGGGAAATGGCTGCAGTAGTGACATAGAATCATAGAACTGCAAGAGAATTTAAAGGTCATCTAGTCCAACTCCCTGCCAGCTGCAGGAAATTTACTGCTACAACATCCCTAGGAGGTGGCCTCCAAGCCTTTAAATGTAAATGTACTGCCTTCAAGTCGATTCCGACTTATGGTGACCCTATGAATAGGGTTTTCGTGGCTGAGAGGCAGTGACTGGCCCAAGATCACTCAGTGATCTTCATGGCTATGTGGGGATTCGAACCCTGGTCTCCCAGGTCATAGTTCAACACCTTGACCACTACGCCACACTGGCGAATAGACCAAAAACATAGGATCTAATAAGCTCCTGTGCATGCTTACTTGGCAAGAAGTCCCAATGCATCCAATGGAGGTTACTCCAAAGTAAGAGTGTTCAGGATTTCAACATGTCATTTGATGGGAAAATTTGCAGCATGCTCTGACTGCAGATAATTGGATTCTCACAAGCATCCAGATAAAGAAACTATTGCTTTGGCCCTCACCTTGTTTGAGTACTTAAGGGATGTAAGGGATACATTTCTCCCTGTATTTGTCACATGCAGTACTGTTTCTGTTCCACTGCAGTCCATCTTCCACCAAAAAACTATGTTATTTGTTTCAGTGTCTGCTGTGAGGAAATTACGTAACTTACCTACGTTACCTAAGTTACATTGTCATTATGTTATTTCACCCCATTCATTTCAGTGCAAAAGAAAACGCCATGCAAAGGGAGGAAGAGTCATCAATTACATATTGTTTGTGGACTAAAAGCAATACCAACAGCAAATACCGATCATATTTGCTGGATTCATTTCCATCCCAGACATGGATAAATAAGCGAACATAGGCAATTTCTACTCCCGTTTTTGTTTTCTTCTGAATTCACCGACATCCGAAACTTAGACTAATGATAAATCCAGCCCCAAGTGTATGGAGGAGGAGCAGGGGGGTTGCATAACAAGCCACTGACATCCACATTATGCAGCATGGACTAATGTAGAATATTCTTATTATAGTTGTCCATACATGGCTGCTTCTGTCTCATTCAGACTGACAACAGCAACTGCTGTAGGTGCAGAATTTAGCTCACTCACAAACCTAGATCTGCATTCACAAGGAGCAGTTGCCCTTTCCTACAGAGAGCAGTATTATGTTGAGCCATCAGGGTTGAGTCTTTATTTAAGGCTCAGCTTTTCCAGTAATTGCTGCAAGTCTCAGACAGCATATACAGCACAGCAAGGAGGCAAAAGTCTGCCATCTGTCCCCTTGGCCTAGAAAATAGTTGGAATGCAAAAAAGAAAGTGATGATTTTACTGAACCAACTCAGTGATGAAATATGCAAGCATCTGAGTTGCAGAGAACTGAGCCACCAAAATGAAAACATTCTTATATCTGATAAGACCATAAGAGCAGGCCAATGGACCATCTAATCCATTATCCTGTTCTCACAGTGTCCAACCAGATGCCCATGGGAAGCTTGCAATGGTGGTGGGCCCATTCAGATGGCCCGCCCTCAGAGACTGATGAAACCTGATGTGTTCTTGAATACTCTGGGGGATTTTCCAGCAGTGAAGGCTGATGATCCTGTCGAAGCCCTGGTCTCGCTATGGAATGGCAAGAGGAAACAGGCAGTTGTTACGATCACTCCTGAGCGTCCTCTCCAGCATTGTGGAGCCTGAGTATCTCCTTGGTATTCTGGCCGGCTTCAGATTATGAAGCAAGCCGGACAAAGACTAGAGCGCAAGTGGCGCAAGTCTTACTTTGAAGCCAACCAAACACTGGTTAGTGCACACAATCATACTAAACATGTGGCTGTGTGGGCTGCAAAGGCAGCTTACTTCGCAGCTTGAATTGCATCCTCTAGTAGCCAGCCAGCAGGGATTATTCTGAATGGTTCTAAGGTTACTGACTCCCACTGTGGGGGAGGGGCCTCTGGAGCATTTGAGGACTTACTGTATCCAACTGGCTACACACCTTGAGGATAAAGTCGCTCAGCTTGGAAGTGACCTTGACTCTCCTGTTGTTGCAGTTTCAGATGAATTACCCAATGCTGGAGTCTGGGATGTGTTGTGGGATCAGTTTCAGCTTATGCAGTCAAGTGATGTTCTGGCAGCTACACATCCAACCACATGACCTCTTCACCCCTGCCCCTCCTGGCTTATTAAGACTAGCAGAGGGGGTTTGACTGGTTGGTTCCAGAGTATGGTTAACACTTTGTTGCATGAGGGGGTGGTCCCTACAGTCCTGAAAGAGGCGGTGGTGAGGCCACTCCTAAAGAAACCAGCCCTGGACCCCTTGGATTGGAATCATTATCAACCAGTCACAAATACCCCCTTTGGGGGGAAGTGGTGGGGCAGCTGCAGGCATTCTTGGATGACACGGATCAGCCAGAGCCATTCCATTCGGGATTCAGGCCTAGCCATGGGACTGAGTCAGCGTTGGTTGCCCTGATGGATGAATTGGAGAGAGAGGGGGACAAGGAGAGTGTGGCCTTGCTCCTGCTTCTTAATCTCTCTGCAGCTTTTGATACCACTGACCACAGTATCCTCCTGGACTGGCTCCATGAAATGAGAATAGGGAGCACTGTGTTACGGTGATTCCAGTCCTACCTACAGGACTGAGTCCAGAGAGTAGCATTGAGTGATTTATTTATTTTTTGGCCGCCTGGCAGTTGCACTATGGGTTGCCACAGGGTGGCAAGTTATCCCCAGTGCTATTTCATATTTATATGAAGCTGCTGGGAACAGTCATTAGGAGTTTTGGGGCAAGAATACTGATAACACTCAGCTCTATTTCTCCATAACATCTGAATCAGGAGAGGCTGTATGGGCCTTAGACCAGTGCTTGGACATAGTAGTGGGATGGATGAAGTAAAACAGGCAGAGCTTGAATCCTGGCAAGATGGAGACACTGTGGTGAGTGGTTCCCATGCCCGAGTATTTGGTCAATTGCCTACCCTGGATGGGTTGCACTCCCCCTGAAGGAGCAGGTAAGCAGTCTAGGGGTGCTTATGGATCCAGCTGTGTCACTGGAGGCCCAGGTGGTCTCAATGGCTTGAAACGCCTTTTATCAGCTGTACCTGATGAGACAACTGCGACCATTCCTGGACCGGGTGAGCTTGGCCACAGTAGATCAAGCATTGGTGACTGCAAGACTAGAGTAGTGTAATGTACTGTATGTGGGGCTTTCTTTTCACTTGACTGCAGAATGCTGCAGCTAGATTGCTGACGGGAGTGAGACCATGTCAACATATAACACCTCTGCTCACAGATCTGTTCTGGTTGCCAATTTGTTCCCGGGCCAAGTTCAAGGTGTTACTATTAGTATATAAAGTCCTCAACAGCTTGGGACCAGTTTGCTTGTGAGACTGCCTTACCCCCCCCCATATGTGCTCACTCGAGCACTTCGTTCTGCAGACAGGCACTGTTACAGGTGCCCCATAATACTTGATCCACACTTGTAAGAAATTGTTCTTTTGGTGTGGCAGCACCTACACTTTGGAACTCCCTGCCCATTGACATCAGTCAGTCACCTTCGCTGTATTCCTTTCGGTGCCTGCTTGAACCTTTTCTGTTTAGGAAAGCCCTTCCAGGTACATAGATGTTGATCTGTTTTAATCTTTTTAGTTAGTAGCTGCTTTGTTTTCAATATTATTTTAATTACTTGTTTTTAACTGTTTTATTGATCATTTTAATGTTTTTGCAAACTGCTTAGAGGTCTTCACATTCAAGCAGTATATAAATTTTGTTAAATAAATAAATAAATAAGACCTGTGTGTGAGAGCACTCTGCCCTCCTGCTGTCTCCAGCAACTGGCATTTGGAAGCATACTGTCTCTGAAAGTGGAAGCAGAACTTAGCCATCATGGCTAGTAGCCACTGATAGCCTTATCCTCCATGACTTTGTCTAATCCTCTTTTAAAATATCCAAGTTGGTGGCCATCCTTGCCTCGTTTGGGAGTGAATTCCATAGTTTAACTATGCACTGTGGGGACAACTACTTCCTTTTCCTTTCTCCACCTCCAGTTCTCTTGGTTGTCGAGAAGCAGCTGGGATTTTTTTTGGCCAAGTCTGTTAATAACATAAGAATAATTGTGCTAGATCAGGCCAGAGGCCCATCTAGTCCAGCATCCTCTTCTCACAGTGGACTCCTAGGCCAGGTCTCTATGTAATATTCAGTTAGTTGGTTGGTTGGTTATTTATCCCACTTAACCAAAAATAAAGCTCCCAGAGTAGCTTATTTATTTATTTTTATTTATATTTCCATTTACAATATCCATATACATAAACACAGTACAAAAGCCAGAGTAGGCCACAAGGAACCCAAGTGCAAAAGATTCAAACACTGGAATTCCTTGCATGGGCCTCAGGAAGAATATTGTTGTGCGCCACTCCCAATCTCCCAGCGGTGAGATTTCGGGGGTCCCTGCGCCTCTCCAGGGTTTGGTTTCCTTTGGGAAGAAGGTCAGCGGAGACTGCAATGTCTTTATGAAATATGGTTTATTTATTTACACACATTCCAACCTGAGCTTAAGGATGGAGGGGTTCAATGCAGCAGCAGTCCAATATCCAGCGTTTCCATCTGGGTACAGGGGCATCCTATAGCCATGGTGCAGAGGGATAGCCTCTCTGCATGCCTGCAGCCCAAGCCATTCTCTAGAACACACTAAAACTAAAGTTAGAAAGAATTATTATAATTTATTCACTAATAGACAAAAAACTTTGTGGTTTAAGAACGTACCTATAGCCCACAGCTATTTCTATCAAACTTTTAAAAGCAGGAAAATTGGGCAACTATAGTGACTGCACCAGGGGAGCAGGAGACCTGACCTCCTCTCTGAGACATTGTACTGCCCTACAAATTTGCCAAAATGCAAACACAATTTGGGTTGGTCTTTCACAGTCCAATTCACTTCCTGTGTAGCTTGGAAGAATTTGGTAAGTAGAGAGAAGTAGGAAGGGTGGAGAGGGGAGCAGGAGGAGGGGAAGGGGGGAGGAGGGGATTGGAGGGGGAGGGGAGGTGTGAAGGAAGGGGGAGGGAAGGGGCAAAAGGGAGGTGATGGGAGGAAGGAGCAGGGCAAGGGCAGGTTTGACCATTTGCATGCTTATTGAGTTCAATGGGATTTACTCCTGTGCAATCATGCTTGAAAATGAAATGGACTGCCTTCAAGTTGAGTCCAATCCTATGAATAGGGTTTTCATGGTGAGGGGCATTCAGAGGTGGTTTCCCATTGCCTTCCTCTGAGGCTGAGAGGCAGTGACTGGTCCAAGGTCACCCAGTGAGCTTCATGGCTGTCTGGGGATTAAACCCTGTTCTCCTAGGTTGTAGTCCTGGGATAGGTAAAACTGACCATGGGGGAGGGCAGGGCAGGGCAGGGGGAGGGGAAGGAGGGGATTGGAAGGGGATGGAAGCAGGGAAGGGAGGGTTGAAGGGGATGGGAGAGGAGAAGGGAGGGTGAAGAGGGGAGGGGCAAGAGGGAGGGGATAGGAGGGGGAAGAGGGGAGGGCAGGTTTGATTATTTGCATGCTTTTTGAGTTCAGTGGGATTTACTCCTGTGCAATCAGGACAGGTGAAACCAGAGCTTGGAAAAGTTACTTTTTTGAACTACAACTCCCATCAGCCCAATCCAGTGGCCATGCTGGCTGGGGCTGATGGGAGTTGTAGTTTTAAAAAGTAACTTTTCCAAGCTCTGGGAAACTGACCTGGGGGAGGGGCAGGGAGGGAAGGGGGTGGGAGGAAGGGGAGGAGATTGGATGGGTGGCACTGGACAGAGGGGAAGCCCCTTTCCTTTCCAAAAGGAAAACATTGTGAACAGTATCATTCTTTTTCAGGGCTTCCACCACCTTTTTATTCTACAGCAGACACAAGTAGCCTCCCACCCAAATTCAAACCAAAGCTGTCCCTGGCCACATCCACATCAGAACTTTATTTCACTTTAGGCAGTCATGGCTTCTCCCAAAGAATCCTGGGAAGTGTACTTAGTGAAGGGTGCTGAGAGTTGCTAGATGCTGCCCTGTTCCTCTCACAGACCTTCAATCCCCTCACAGAGCTTCACAGAGTCGCTGACTGTTAAACCACTCTGACCACTGGAGCTCTGTCAGGGGAATAGGAGTCTCCTCTTAGCACCCTTCACAAACTACACTTCCCAGGATTCTTTGGGGGAAGCCATGACTGTCTTACATGAAATCAAAGCCTGGTGTGAGTGTGGCCCCCTGATTAGGCAAGCCCAGCAGCTGGGAGTCTGGCTTTTAGAACGCTGACAGTTGGTTCTTACTGAGCATGCCTGGCCTTATCACTGAGTTCAATGCTGAATTTCTTAAATTAATTAAAAATCAGCCAGATATTTTTTTAACTTTTAAACTGCAGAAAATGAAGGTCAGACTATGGGGCCAGGTCTGTAACAGGATTACAGGTCCTCTGTGAACATGGCTGATTTTTAATGAATTTCAACAGATTATGAGAACTCTGACAGAAAAAGTACAAAAGGGGTCTGGGTTTTCCCCCTGTCTATTTACACTTTGATCTCTCAATTCTCTCTGACTGTTTTGTGTATCACCATGAAAATGTAGAGAGTTGTTAAGCAAGTGTTTCTCAGTTCAGTACTGTAAGTTTTGTAAAGTTTTGTTTTGAAATGTGCTTATGGGAAGAATCAAAATGGCATGCGGGTTATTTTCTATTTACCATTGCGGAATGCGAAAAATCCATGTTGACTATAGTATACAGCCACTCTCATAGCTGTATAATTTCAACAGAGGACTGTATTCTGTAAAGGTGGGCACATGGCCACCCTAGAAAAGAGACTGGGGGGAGGAGGAGGGGGGAAATGAAACCCGGTCACTAGTTCTTAGTTACAGAGTTCTTGTAATGACATTGAAACAGTTCAAGGACAGAAAGAGACAAAAGTTGCTTGTGTTTCAGCAGAGCCAGTGGAGATGCCCTGCCATCCCACCTCTCCCTCTGCAATTGCCTGATGGAATGTGGCAGGAGTCCCCCAAACTTCCTTGGGCTCAGGGGCAAATTTGGAATCACCACAACTTATCAATTTCATGTAAGCAATATCCCCCAAACAAGCAAAACACCTACACACACCCCAAAACAAATAAAATTGAGACAAAACAGACACACACACACCTCTCCTAGATGACAGTTAAAGGCACAGGAGCCTCAACCACTCAGCCTCTATGCACATCTTTGCCTGTGCATCCCTTGCTTACAAATCCAGTTGTCCTTTTGTTTATCAATGGAGCAATTGAAGGTGTGAACTAGATGTGATGAGTAGAACTGTGAATAGGATATCTCAGTGGTGTTACTAGGAATACGTTTATGGGCAAGCTCTGCGTCTAGTTTTAAGTGCCCCAAGAGTTTATGGGTGGGTAATAAATTTAGAGGAAATTGAATACAGGGGGTGATCTGGGCTACTAGATATTAATTTAGAGAAATGAATGCATCTGTTGACTTTATAAAGAGGTTATTTGGGGGTATAAGTTGGGAGACTGAATTGAGTTGGAGCAGAATCTGTTGGGAAATTAATTAGAGGTAAATTATTTAACAAGGAACTGATCCAGGATGGGGTGCAGGACTGGCCTTATCCTGATGTATCATGATGCATTTGTTTGGGGCAGTAGTTTCCAGAGTGGATTCTTATTACCATTTTCCTGCCTGCAAATTCTTTGGCTTTTTAATTTTTTTAAAAGAGCTTTTGCCCAGGGGGGTATTATTTTGATTTTTTTATATATAAGATGCATGTTCAAAAATGTTGAGGATCATTTGGCCCAAGGGGTTGTTTAGAATGCTTTTAAGTTTAGACTGTCCCTGACAAATTCATGGGAGATAAGGCTATGCTCTACCTCTGCTGTCAAAAGTAGTGTGCCCCTGAATACCAGTTGCTAGGAATCGCAAGTGGGGAGAGGGCTATTGTGCTTATGTCATGCTTATGGACGTCCTTTAGGCATCTGGTTGTCTGGATCCAGCAGGGCTCTTCTTATGACAGCCTGGTCCCAATTTCTGGGACATTGTTCTTGGGTTACTTTCCAGGCTTCTCACCCATCCTTTCTTTAAAAAAGAAACAAACACAGACATCAAGGAAATAGGGTTTATTCAATAAAAACACACCACTTGCCATTTAGCTTATCATTGGCTGTGATATAAAGAACAAACTAAACAATTGGGAACTAATTATGGAAAGCAATTGGGATTTTTTTTACCGGTTGCTGGGTTGATTTTTCTCTACAGAAACCCTGAAAAGGTCTCATGCTAAGCTGCACATATTGGGGAAATCAGAAATTAGGCCTGAGTTACAGCCTAAGTGTCCAACCAGCAGCCAGCTAACTGTAGTATACATAGCAATATTTCTATTCTTTTAGGACTATTTTCATCCTTTGCCATCAAGTAATCAAGAAAAAGGATTAAAAATAGTTACTATGATTGTGAGTATAGTGAGTGCTTTAAAAGAGTAAAGGGTACCCATCTTTTCAGATCACATTAAGTTATCTCTTTATTTCACCCTTTAGCAATAAGCACTCAATCCTGCTCTACTCATTATAATAATTGCAGAATAAATAAACTCTTACTTCTTACTGCGGGAAAACAAACATGTTTCTTTATTGCTGGCTAGGTAGACAGCACAACTGAAAATTAAAATGAAAAGCAGAGCAAAAGAAAGTCCAAGGGGGAAAAATCTAACTCTAGTCCATAATACAAAGTTCTAATGTGCATCCCTGCCATGAGCCAAGATGGTGGCAGAAGCTTCAGCCCCTTAGGGAAACCTCGGCCGCCATCTTGGTTAAGAGCAGCGCTGCACATGCAACCGCACAACAGCCAAGAAAGGTAGGTTGCAGCAAGGGAATGGCGGAGGCTCCGGAGCTATCGGCATGCAATCCGCAGCAGCGATTCTGCTGCGAATCACGGAAGGGGACTGGAGGGGCCTCTCAGGGGCCCTGGGCCAGGGCCCCACCTGGCCGCCCTTTGGAGCCGGCCCTGCTTAAATTGCTCCTGTTCTTAACAGAGCCTGAAAAAGTTACTTTTTTGAACTACAACTCCCATCAGCCCCAGCCAGCATGGCCACTGGATTGGGCTGATGGGAGTTGTAGTTCAAAAAAGTAACTTTTCCAAGCTCTGGTTCTTAAGCAATAAGTCTTTAAATGGCAGTTGTCATTGTCACAAAAAGACAATTTACCAAACAAATCTGAGGGGAGGGAATACAACTCTATGGGGGGTGCCCCCATTTGTCTCCTCCCCACCTACAGACTTGTTAGTTCCCCTACAACTCCCATCATTCCCAGACAGCATGGTCAATGGTCAGGGATGTTGGGAGTTGTAGTCTAAGGACTGAAGGTTGAAGACCAATGGCATAGAAGACCTTGGAGATTAACAGCATGATCTTATACATTTCTACTCAGAAGTTATTTCAATGGGACTTACCCCCAGGTAAGTGGCTATGGAAGAGCAATTTATCCTGTACTCCACTCATCTGGGAGTAAGCCCCATTGAATTAAATGAGACTTACCCCTGAACAGACGTGCATAAGATTATACTGTAAGAAGGTCTCCACCTTTTCAGAATCAATGCACTGTTGTCACTGAAAATTTGCCCCACCCTAGGGCTGCAACATGTAGATGCTATGGGTAGTCAATTAAAACACTTTTGATCAGTTAAAGTGTGCCAGATTTTTAAAAAGTTTTTAATACAACTTGCTATAAAATAACACAAGCAGCTGGTGCCATCTTAGAGAAGACATTGTGTATCTTCTCACAAGCAAGAAGAAATGCTTCTTGTAAATTTTTGCCTGATTTTATTTTATTTAAAAATAATTTTTTTTGCCTTCAAAATTATTGCTTTTATCCATGTCCAAGTATACTGCTTACCCATCCACTAACCAGTTGATTGAAATTCATATGAATAATCAGCTAAGATATCTTGAATCAGGTGACAGCTTGAACTGTTCCTCGGTGCCCAATTGTTCTTAATTTTTAAGTTCTAATTTGTCTCAGTCAGAGATAAGCACTTTTCATCTGCCCTGAATCACCTGATTACCATCTTGGTGTTCAATAGTGTAGACATGGCAGAGAACTGGTGTTCTAGCACCACTGATATAACAACCTTCACTGAGCACTATGACATCATGTGATATGATGGCATCATTAGGATCCATGTGCATGGCAGGAATGTGGGCAGCACCAGCAGAATCAGGACCTTTCAGGTAAGTCTTGTGAGGAACATCACACACCCCAATCCTGGTTTACCAAAATGGACAAATCTGATGATTAATACCTGGGTATATCCACAGTTTACTATATCAAAACTTATGAAAAAGAATTGTCATTTGAAAATGTGAGTCCTCTCTGAAAGTACCTTCAGATGGACACCCAAATTCTGAGCCATCCCACCCACATTTTTCTAGCCACTTTGCAACTTCTTATACAGTTTACACTAGCCTCTGATCATTCTAGCAATCAGTTCAGTTCTAGCCAGGAATTCCCTTCCCCAGGGCTTGTCAAATTTTAACCTAGTAATGTTACCCATTGCGTTAGCCACTCACATACCTCTCCCATCTGTTGCCAGAAGGAACTGGAATCCTGTTTGGTACAGTAGGCAAGGAAGGTGAGTGGGAGGGTGGGCCACTGATGTATCCCTGTGGGAGAAAATCCTGCTTGTCTTGCTGCCCAGGAATTATGAAAGCAACAAGAGGTACTGTATCTAGAACAGGAACTGGCAACTCTGCCTTCTACCCACCATCTGAATGATCTTCCAACATTTTTTCATAGCCATTACTAACTACAATATGATCGCTCCTATTATGACATCAGACTGAAGATAATATCTCAGCTAATTTTTCATGAAGAAAGGCAGCCATCTCTGTCTCGGTTATATATAATCTTTATTCTACTAAGCAAAAAATTACAATGATTTATGATGAAGATTAAAGGCAACCTCAGTTGACAGTCCAAGCTACATGTTATGGTGACAGACCTTCTGACTAAGGATGAGTGAATGTGTCAATTTTGGTTTATCTCAATTTCTCATTTTTCCAATCTTAAGTACAGTTCTCCAGATTTCCAGATCAGTTTGCAAACAACAACAAAAATCATTTTACATTTTAGCATAAATTTCTCCTAAGATACACGTGCTTCTATGCAATGTTGCCTAATACACACATTTTTACAAAACAAATTTAATGCATTTTTGTATGTTATTTTCACTAACATATGCATTTTTATGTACATTTTACCCTAGTATATGCATTTTTATACACGTTACTTGACTGGAAAACTGCACTGCAAAATTCAGAGAACTTCAAATTTTGAAGGATGGCTATGTTTCAGTTCACATATTGTTTCAGAATATGTGGATTTAGTAGTTTCACCTTTAAATGAGAACTGAGGCAAATTTCTCCCCCAACCCTGCCTCTGACCGATTCATATATAACACGGGTATGATTTAAAGCTGTGGTTCTCAAACCTTGTTTTTCCCCATGGATCACCTGAAAACTGCTGATGACCTTGATGAACTGCTTAATGTTTTTTTCTGCCTGTTGTAGCAATTGTAATGCACTGTGCTAGATACTTACGAATCTTAACTGCAATTTTATTGCTTTTATTTCTTATATTGTATTTTACTGTATTACAATTTCCATTCATTGAATTCAAATTGTGAAATGATAAAATGCAATATAAGAAATAAAAGAAGCAATAAAAATACAATTAAAAATCACTATTTTATGTGGACATGCAGCGGACCACAGTCTGGGAACCCCTGATTTAAAGAGCCAATGGGCAGAGGATGTTGAACCTCTCACCCCCTCCCTGTCTATTCACCTGTACTTTTTGCCCAGCCAGGCTCATTAGAGTTTGACATCAGAACCTGGTTGGAGGAGAAAAGGACTTTGGGGGACAGACCACTGGAATAAGAGTGGCAGGCAGGAGAGGCTTCAGCACTTCATTCTTGCCTGCCTCCCGGGTCCATTAAACTGTACCTCTGCCTTCAGCTTTACATGTGAATGGGGGAGCTGCCTTTAAAGACATGGGCCTTCTGACATCAAGTGTAGCTTGAGCCTTATACAATGTGCCTTTTTCAACCTGGTGCCAAGCTAATTTTCTGTGATGAAATGAGAATCTTCTTCTAGACTGACCACACACCTAAAACACACTGTTCTTTCTCTCTCTCTCTCGATGGCAGGAATGAGGAACCAGCGGCTTTCCAGATATTGTTGGACTCCAACTCCCACTGCCAAAGATGGATAGTGCAGTCCAACAACAGCTGGAGGGCTGCACATGTTCCCCATCCCTGCTGAAAGGAGACATTGCCTTCCGGGGTCACTCCTAGCCCTGGAATCCAAGCTGCTTGTATTTGCTGGCCATGTCATTCCGGAACACCTCCAAGGCCTTCCTCATCGCCGCTTGGGCATCAGCCCCAAAGTCTGCAGGATGTTTTTCGGCAATGACACCAACAATTATTTCAGAAATGAACTGTATAGAAAGGAGGAGAGAGAAGAGACATATAAAGCTAGAAACATTCAAGGAAAGTGCATGTTAAATCTCAAGACAGGGAAGGTGATATTCAATACTGTGAGAGGCAGACTTCAGGCTTGTCAGATCTTTGTTTTTGTAATCGAACTCCAAGATTTACCAACTGGAACCAAAGTGCAAAAAGCGATATAGTTAAAATTAAGGAACGGGATGCCTCTGAGCTAAGGCTGGGCAAATGCGTTAGTTTCAGTTTCTCTCCTTTTCTCATTTTTCCAGTTATAAGTTGGGTTCTCTATATTTCCACATCAGTTTGCAATTTTTTTAAAAAAGTGCTCATTAAAATTCATCAACATTTTAGATCGAGTTTCTCCCGCTATGCATATGTTTGTATGCAATTGTAGCTAATATACATAGTTTTGCAAAGTAATTTCCCCTAATTATCCCAGTGTGCAGGACACAGAATAATGCACTCAAGTTGCAGGAAGCCAGATTTCAACATCAGGAAAAACTTCCTAACTGTTACAGCGGTACACCAATGGAACCAATTACCTAGGGAGGTGGTGGGCTCTCCAACACTGGAGGCCTTCAAGAGGCAGCTGGATAGCCACCTGTCGGGTGTGCCTTAATTTGGATTCCTGCAACTGAGCAGGGGGTTGGACTTGATGGCCTTATAGGCCCCTTCCAACTCTATGATTCTATAATGCTTTTTTGAATGTTATTTTCACATATATATGCACTGATATGCACACTTTACCTTAATATATATTGTACACATTACTTGACTGTAAGACTGCACTGCAAAATTTGCAAAAGTGCAATTTTGAAGGATGGCTGTGTTTTACTTCACATATACTTTTGAAAAGTGAATTCGGTAAGTTCACCTTCAAATGTGAACTGAGTCTAATTTCTCCTCCATCCCTACTCTGAGCACATGCTGAGCCTAGGAATCTGCTTTAGTACCAGAACCAATCTCACAGTTCTTTCACGTGAAAATCCATTCCTGATTAGCTTTGTTTTAGCAGCCTAATACAAGGTGGAAGAAGGTGTTTTGTTGCTGCTGTCATTAAACAATTGAGAATTAGACACTCTTGCTGATCTACTGCAAATCACCCAAAGGTCTAACAGTAAAGTCCAGTTTATCTTCTGCTCACCCGAGTTAGCCCTAGTGAGGTCAAGAAAGGGCCAGCTGTAAAAGCATAAAAATCTGCATTCCTCCCCCTTTTTTAGCAGCCTTAGTGAAGTGCATTAACATCAAAAACAGGACGGATTCAATTTATTTATGTTAACTATTTCTACCCCACATTGCAATCAGATTATCTCCAAGGTGCCTTGCAACACGTTAAAACAATGCAGAAAATGACCCAGCAGGCTTTGCTCATTTTTGTCATTGGCCAGAGTGCCCAATGCCCTGCTACTGCTGTTCCAGAACAAGTAGCAGTTAGAGCAAAGGTGTGCTTTTTTCCTTTGCAGGGAGAGTGGGAAGGAAGCAGCTGCTCATTCTTGGGCCAGTGGCTGAAAGCAGACCGGTCTTCCTCTAGCTGTGTGCTCTTCCTTGGAGAAAAAAGTACAACTCCATTGGCTGGCAGCAGTGTCCTTCCCCTCACTTCTGCAAGTCCCAGAATGACTAAGGTACAATGTCAAATATATCTGTACTTAATGACTGGCAGCAGGGCCAGCCCTATCATTAGGCAGAGTGACATGGCTACCTCAAGCAGCAGATGCTGGGGAGTGGAGAGCAGCAGTGAGGTGTTGGAGGACAGAGGTATGTATGTCACACGGTTTGCCCTGTTCCCTGTAAACTAGCCTGCTGCACTCAGGTGTGGGGAATGATACTGTCCCGTCATCAGTGATGGAAGTAAGATTCATCTGCTGATCCAGCTGATTTCTGTATGTGGAATGTGCTTGGTGGGCACCTTGTTTATTATTGAATTATTTTTAAAAACTTATAAACCACCCACCATTCAAAAATATCATGGTGGTGTACACAAAAAAGAGTAAATGTGCACTTAAAACAATAAGAAAGCAATTGTTAAATCCGTCTGTAACAATAACACAAACAATATCTACCAACAATACCCTGAAAAGGCTGGTTGAATAAAAAAGAACAAATCAATGATAGCATCCTCATTTCTAGGGGAAGTGTGTTCCAAAATGTGAGTGGTACCACCCTAGAAGCTCTAACCCAGTTGCTCATTAAGTAGACTTCCGGGGCATGCAGCACCCACAAGTGGTCTCAACTGAAGACCTAAAGGTTCAAGCAGAATGATATGGGAAAAGGGGGTCTCTCAGGTAGGCAGCGATTGTTCTTCAGTAGCAAAATGCCTCAGGCTGCCCATGCCTGGCAGTCCAAATGTGTGAATTGACCCTATTGTGTCTGAGGTGAAGATCTAGAAAAATTCTATCCAGCCCTTAAGCAGAAATATTATGGTAAGGAACTTTGGGGTATACTGGAGTTTGGAGGTGACCATATTAAATCAACATATAAACTCCCTGCAAACCTTGTGCAAACAGATCAGGATGAATGCCCAACAAACAGGTTGTCTGGAAGCAACCTAAGAGAATACATGGTAGAAGTGCATCAAACTGTATGTGGTATAGAGAAATAGGGTGGACACGTGTCCTTACAGGGCTCTACAGTCCACCCTCTTTAAAGATAAAGAACCATAACCAAGTGAGCAGGGGCATCTGGACACACACAGGGCATCTGGTCACAGTCTTCCCCAACGTGGTGAGATGTATTGTATTTCCATTGAAAGTATAGTAGTTATTTCTAAATTTGCATGTATTATGCACATATGTCCCCTTTGGTTCTCTTTTTGGTGAAGCATAAGAGGCCACCCTATAAAGAAAATGTGGTATTCATCACTAGCCCTACTCGGAGTAAACCCCTTGAAGTTAATGAACATGACTAGCATAGGTTCGTTACGTTCAGTGGTCTACTTTGAGTAGGACTTAGTTGGCTACAACCCAAAGTATATTTTTTCTTCTCTTATAACACTAGCTCTTGCTGTCACTCAGTGAAATTGGCTGGCAGTACATTCAGGGCAGACATGCGAAAGTGCTTGTTCAAGCTACCGCATAATGTTCTTAGAAAATTCACAGCCACTAGGTGTAGGGATGGCTACTGGCTTAGATGGCTTTAAAGGGGGTTAGACTAGTGGTGGGGAACTGGATCTGGACAATGGGCTGGATTCCCTATCACCCTCACCCCTTACAGGCCAATTCTGACAGGTGGGCAGGGCTGTGCGCAGCACCAGGCAAGCCCCAACAATCAGCTGATTCTTGGGGCTTGCAAAGTGCAATGCATGGAGCTTTGCACAGGGCTTTGCAGGTGCCAAAGCTTGCAAACCCCCCTTTAGCCTAGCAGCAGCTTTACCTGCCCACACCTGATAGCAGGAGGCTGTGGCTAGGCCAAAATGGTCTAGCAGGCTAAATGGAGAAAGCTGCTGGGCCTAATTAGGCCCTCAAGCAGAAGGTTCACTGGTTTAGACAAATCCAGGGAGGATGCAGATCAACCAACAGCTATTAGCCATGACAGCCAAACAGATCCTCCAGTCTCAGAAGCAGTATACCACTGAATACAGTTGCTGGCAAGCAACAGCAGTGAGGGGCTCCTAGATTGCCCCCCTAGTATATAGGTCCATTTAATTTATTTATAGTAATAGTCATTCTGTGTAAAGAAATATCGGGTAGCATGGCAGGGCAAAGGCACTTACCTGACCTCCCAGCACGTGAGTTGCTGCTGCTTATGGGGAGGGGGAGGGGGAGGGGCAAGGCAGTGGTGAAATTGGCACAGAGCAAACGCTCCAGCAGAGCCAATCTGACCCTCATGCCAGTGGGTTTGCTCTGCACTTCCCTCCCCGCCGGCTGCCTCACCTTTTTCTCTCAGTAAGCAGTAGCCAGGAGGCCAGATAAACATCTCCCCACCACCACACTGTCAGCTGCTCTTGTAGAGCTAGTGATTTAGCTAGAAAATAGGCACTCCTAAGGAATAGTCACATGAATTCAGAAACACAGGATGAGGGGAGAGGTTGTCCCTCTTTAAATGATGGCCTCTAAAGAAATCTACTCCAACCGCCTGCCAATTCAGGAAATTAGATGGCAATCCAGCCTCTACTTAAAACCTCTCCCTAACGACAGAGACTCCACCACCTTCTCAGTCAGTCGGTTCCTCTAACTGTATCATCAGGAAGTTCTTCCTCATCAGTAATGTAGTGACAAATTCAGAATGCAGGGTCCCTTCATGACAGCCACAGCCACACACCCTTCCCTCTTTTTTTCTTTTGCTGTTGGGTTTGAGAATGAGATTCTTGTTAATGTTTCCCCCCACAACAGATGTCCATAGGAGCCAATCAGCATGAAAGGGGAGAGTGTGACTTACTGAAAAGTGTCTGCTCTGTGACCGACTCACCTCCTTTCACTCTGATTGGCTCCAATCAGCAGGAAAGGACAAGGAAGCAAGTTCGAATAGTCTTCTCAGTAGCTAACATACTCCACTTTCATGCTGATTGGCTCGTAGGACGCTGGAGCCATAAGGACTCTGCTGGCACTGTGGGCCCAAAAAGGTAAGGGGTGTAAGAACACCCCTTCCTGAGACCCCAGACAACTACATCCATGTTCATCATATTTAGACTAAACCCTTTATTATTTGCAGTTTGAACTCATCAATTCAGGTATTGCTTCCAGGAGCAACAGAAAACAAATCTGCTCCATCACCTGTGTGACAGCCCTTCCAATAGATGAGGTAGCACATCTGCAGTCTGTTCTACGTCACCCTTTTATTATACCCGGGCCTTTCATATACATTTCAAAGATTCAGCAAATACACTGAGAGCAGAAAAGAATGCAGACCTCATGTCTTCTACATGCATCCTGGTCCCTCAAGTGCACTGTTCCATTACCCCACACAGAGACACACACTGCTATGCAGACATAAACACATACACACTCGCCTCAAGGTACTTGACTGGAATTTTATGCGTGGTGGCATGGGTCTGAGCCAGTGGTGCCAGTTCAGCTTCATGGTGCCCTTTCTGCTTCAGGATTTTGCCTAGGGCAGTGAGGACAGTTGTTCCATGCTTCTTGAGTTCTTCTGAACTCTTCATCTCATCCAGCGACTTCAGGTGTTTGAACTTGCCAAAGCGTTCCTGGGTCTCTGGGTGCTTCTGAAACATCCTGCCAATAGAACAGCCCAGTGTGGAGTAAATGAGTGGCAGTGATTAAACTGGACATCTATCAAAGATACCACCCGTAAAACACCCATAGCTCCCTGTAGCATTTATGCCCCCTGATATTAGAGTAATGGGAAGTTATAACAGTGTAACAGTAACCCATTCATAGGAACAACAAAGAACAGGAGTTTCCACCTTCAGAAATTCATTCAAACACTGCTAAGAATCTACTGAAGTTAAATGGGACCATAATCCAAAGCCCTGTTGGAAGGGAAACACCCAATTTCTGGTTCAAAACCTATTTAAAAAAGCAATATTCTCTTCCATTTAGATGACTATAATGCACTTGACATAAAGCTGCCTTTGAAGACAGTCTGGAAAACTGCAGCTAATGCTGAATGCAGATGCATAAGTATGTTGATTAGCACTTCCGGCTGATGTCATTCAGCATCTGCCTATATGTAACAAGGCCCAATTCAAGGTGCTAACATAAACATATAAAAGCCCTTAACAACTTGGAACCTATGTATTTGTTGCAGGGCCTCTCCCCATACCAACCAGCCCAAACCCTGAGAACAACCCTGAGCACACACACAAACATACAGATCCACCAATATTTGTACCTCATTGCACAGAGACCAAGAGCAGGGCCTTTTCCCTGGTTGCACTCCAGTTATGGAACTCCCTCTCTCTAGAGCAGGTGTGCGGAACCTTTGGCCCACCAGATGTTGCTGAACTACAACCCCCAAAAGCCCTGGCAAGCTTGGCCACTAACCAGGGATGGTGGGAGCTGTAGTTTGGTAACATCTGGAGAGCCAACGATTCCCCACACCTCATCTAAAAGCTCTGACACAGTTGAGATTTCGCCGCGTGGTGAAGATGCTCTTGTTTTCCCAAGTTTTTGGAGGTCATGTTTAAGTTACCTTAATCCTTGTCTGTTTTTGGCATTTCTCTGTTGATTATAATTGTTTTTATAACAATTATAGGGCGGCAAACAGAAGCGCTAAAACACTTTAAAACATCATAAAAACAGACCTTAAAATACATTAAAACAAAACAACGTTACAAACATTTTTTAAAAAAAAAAAGCTTTAACAACATCTTTTAAAGAGGGTTAAAAATATTATTAAAAACATATTAACATTAAACGTTATTAAAAAAAAACATTATTAAAAAACATATTAACAAGCAATTCTAACACAGGCACAGACTGGGATAGGTCTCAACTTAAAAGGCTTGTTGGAAGAGGAAAGTCTTCAAAAGGTGCCGAAAAGATAGCAGAGGTGGCGCCTGCCTAATATTCAAAGGGAGGAAATCCCACAGGGGAGGTGCCGCCATACCAAAGGTCCATTTCCTATATTGTACAGAACAAACCTCCTGATAAGATGGTATCTGCAGGAAGCCCTCACCTGCAGAGCGCAGTGATCGACTGGGTATAGAAGGGGTAAGACAGTCTTTCAGGTATCCTGGTCCCAAGCTGTATAGGGCTTTGTACACCAAAACTAGAACCTTGAACTTGGCCCGGTAGCAAATGGGCAGCAATTGTTGTGGTTTAAAACAATATTTTAGGATTTGTATTTATATTGGTTACATAAATATTATATTTATATTGGTTTGATTAGGAACATAGGAACAACAAAATCTGCTTTATACCACATAAGGGCCTGGGTCCATCTAGCTCAATATTGTCTACCCTGTCGTATCTTTTAAAATATTATTCATGCTAAAATTTTAGTCTTTTTTTATGATGGTTGGGACATGTTTACCCTTTCAGGTTATTTTAATTTTCTCAGACCACATTACATAATTATAATTGGTATTTATGTTTGCTCTGCTGTGGCTCTGGCTTCCATGCTATTGGATTTTTATTATGTATATATTTATTGTGTTTAATGGCTTTTATGTTTTAACTGTTTAATTGTTCAGCTGTACATCAGCCATAGAACGTGGGCTATTGGGAGACACAATAAAGAAATAGCCATTAGAACCAATGCTGTTTATATAATTCATGTATGTTTTTAGGACCCATCCTATTTTTTTTAATGTTGTATTGTTGGGACCTACCCTGGGACCTTAGGGTGAAGAGCAAGTTATAATAATAATAGTATGATCAGGAGTCATGGATGACCAACAAGGTGGCCAGATTTTCAGGTGAATGGGAAACAAAACAGGAGATGAGATTCAGTGCAATTATACAGTGAGATACATTAGAGAGGTAGGTGGGGGAGGAATTCTAACATCTCACATTGACTTGTGTATGTGTCAGTAATGTACTAGGAAAGCAATCTTGGGATTGAGATAGATAGTTAAGTGAAAACAAATGAGATATGCCCCATTCATATATAAAGTGGAGGGAGGTGTAAAGAAGAATCTTCTTTGCAAGAAAAGGAGCATGCAGGGAAGGGAGTGAAACTGGCTCAGCCCACCCCTCTCTGCCCCTGTTGCCCATCCCAGTACACAAAATGATCTGGACCTGGGAGCAAATTTCTTGAAACAACAGATCACTGCACAGCAAGGTATAGGCAGGTTTTTCCTCCTCTCCTGCACGCTCCTCCTCATTTAAAGAAAATACCTCCCAGAGTATATATGTGAATGACACTTGGGTAAAATTCACTTGGATGACACTGGGATAAAATTGGCAGAAGACTCACAAGAAAGGAAACAAAGTATTTCTACACATGACATGTAAATTAGCTTACACAATTTGTCACAAGAGCTTAGACAGCTTTAAAAAGGGATTAGACATATTCATGGAGGATAAGACTATCAGTGGCTATCAGCAGTGATTGCCTAATGGAATATCCATGTTATGAGGCAGCATGCCACTCAATACCAGTTGGTGGAGGTCAAACATTGCCTTCATGGCCAGTGGTGACCTTCCTAAAAGCATCTGGCTGGCCATCATGGGGAACCAGAAGGTAAGCTAGTAGGACTTTTTGCATAATCCAGCAGGGCTTACATTTTTTATGTCAAGAGGAATATTGCCTCCACTGTCAGTGGAACCAAGATTTTTTCTTTACCTCAAATCTGGTCACTCGCTCTAAACTCCATTACATTGCAGGCATCCAGATCTTCCAGAATATCTTTGCTAACAATAATGAAACCTCAGGAAATTGCTTACAGGTCCTTGCTGGATCCATGACTCCCTCCAGACAACCTGTTTATTTGGCATTCATCCTGATTTGCTTGCACAGTGCTTATGTGGCGGTTAGACTACTTCCGACCTTTATTGAACATTTGTTCTGATTAAATTATATGACTAGTGTTCATCCTGATTTGCTTGTGGGGCGTTTTCACATCTTCCCATTAATCATTCATTCCTCCCACACTTTTCATTGCATTTCCCTGGTCTTCCCTAACCACAAAGGTCTGTGTTTTTTTTAAAAGGTAAATTTGTTGTGCTAGGGCAACAGAGACCTGAACTTACAAGATCTGAACAGGGTGGTTCATGACAGATGCTCTTGGAGGTCGCTGATTCATTGGGTCGCCATAAGTCGTAATCGACTTGAAGGCACATAACAACAACAACAACAACAAAGGGCAACAGAGCCTGTTAATTGCTTTAACTGCACAAATGTAAATCTGCAATACACATTTGAATCTCTCCTGCAAAATAGTGACAGTCTGCAGGCATCCCATATTCTTTTATGTGGCCTAGCCTAAGTGCCTGTGTTTGACCTTCAGGAAATAATAATGTAAATTGTCTCAGTGTGGACTGCCTTATAACTACATGTAGGGGCTGGAATACTGTAATTCTAATCTTCTCTTTTATTCTATGTTAATGATTCATTCAGTAATGCCAGTTACAAAAGCAGCACTAATAAATCTAATAAATAACAACAACAATAACAACACATATCTTACACCAATAATCTGTTAATGAACCTGATAAAAATGGAGGCTGATTAGAATTAAAGTTCTCAGGTTTACCTGCAGAGTGATCTGCCTCTCTGCAGACCACATAATATTTCAATCTTCACAATGCGCCTATGCAGATTCTTAAAAATGCCACTATGTCAACTTCTCAGAAAAGCTACTTCTCAGATTTCCGTCACCAGCTTCAGCTTACCTGATGATAACTTCCTGCCCATGAGCAGGGAGGTTTGGTTCCACTTTCCCCAGATGTCTACGACCTTTTGCCATTCCTGATCACTGAGCCCCATAATGTCACTGCTGAAGAAACAATGAAAAGGAAACCGTTCACTGAATAGATGCTAGCAGCCTGTGTGTTCTCCCTCAAATGAGCTGTGAGCAGAGAGACCTGTGGATTTAATAAGCTGATTTACAGACTGACACCTGTCACTTGACAATTTAGGTCTAGGTCATTCTGGTCAATCTCTCTCTCTCTCTCTCTCTCTCTCTCTCTCTCTCTCTCTCTCTCTCTCTCTCTCTCTCTCTCTCTCTCTCTCTCTCTCTCTCTCTCTCTCTCTCTCTCTCTCTCTCTCTCTCTCTCTCTCTCTCTCTCTCTCTCTCTCTCTCTCTCTCTCTCTCTCTCTCTCTCTCTCTCTCTCTCTCTCTCTCTCAAGCTATTTTAAGTTAGGTGCTATTGTGGCAGGCCCAGATAAAATAATTGCTGTGACTGGTACTGGACTGGCATAGATCCCATGCCCAACAGAAAGGGCATTGGCCAGGTTCAGTGCCAGGAACTTGTTACTCAGTTTCCATCCTGAGAACACAGAAGATACGACAATTTTGTGTTGCATATTA